>NC_089524.1:31093765-31412068 GCF_963924715.1 Thunnus thynnus | reverse complement strand
GTCAAGGAGGCATTCTTTGTCACCATGTATGACAAGCTACAACATATCAATGCCATAATCTCCCTCACAAAAAGGTTAGCTTTGCATTATAATTGCCTCTGACATTTCCCACTTAAATTGCACACAGGAGTGAGTCATGCAGGTGGGATCAGCAGTGTGCAGGCTTGCAGTCTCTTTCAGAGTCCCTCCTGTCCTTTTACTTTCACTTTTGTGGTTTAACCAGTCCATGGAGAAGATTTAGTCATCAGATAGTGCTTCTACCTCTGTCAATTTCTGCAACTGGATCCTAAATATCTCCATGTGATCAGATCAGCTGTTTACAGTAGCTGCTGCCATGTCATAATGTCATATTGTGACTGCTTGCCTGTTTGTGTCGAACCTTTGGGTTGGAATGTCCACCTCCTGCATGTCACCCTGAGCCACATGCTTGCTAGGCTCTCCCTGCACTTTCTCTGCTCTCTCTGCTCTGTTTCTTTCTATCTTTTCCTATCAATTTCCCCTCTCCTACCCAGTCTCTTCTCGACCTTATCGCATCCTACAATGACACATAACTCAGCAGCACACCTGCGATCCGTGACAGCTGAGCCCCTGGCCTGGTGCAGCGCTGTCACTCAGCTAGCTAACTGCCATTAAACAGCATGACCCTGCCGCCCCATTAGGCTTGAGTCAGATGGGAGTGTCAAACCATTCCCCCATGCACCTCGCTGTTTGGTGCTGCTGTGCAGATGTGGTCCTGGTAGTATTAAACCTTAAGCCCGAGAGGCTTTTTGTTTTACAGTGGCATTAGAGAGGCTGAGAGCCATTGTTAAGACAAGTCAGGTTTGTTTATGTTGCTCCTTAAATCCTTGAAATACTGCAGGAGGTTAAATGAAAGAATAAAAAAAAAAGAATGACATGGTGACAGGCAAAAAGTCCAAACAGGATGGCAAACACTGACATACAACCTAATATGACATATCATTCTAGAGTAGTGATTTGTAGGCAGTTTGTAGGCACCATTTTTGTGGTTTAGTCTGCTGGCATTATGCTGTTGGTAAAGTTGTCACATCAGCAAAAGAGCAATCACTCTTTAGTCTTAATTTATATCCGGAGCAACCAAGTACAATTTTCTACTATTGCCTCACATTATTTGCTCAAATCTGAACCCTGGGAGTGATTTTTAGTCTGTGTTTATTTACTCCAAACAGCCAATGGTACCAAGATGTTAGATGCAGGTATAGCTAGCAACTTTCACACCAACCATGAGTGTGTGTGCAGTGTGTCTGTGTTTACTCTCTTTATTAACTAGAGTCATACAGTTTTAGGAAGAAATTGACACATTTTCTCAAATTGAAACATTTTTAATGCATTTACTCTCTTTTTGTGTTACCTAGTGAATTAGCCTGTTTTCATCCACTTTCATCTTTGCTTTGACTTTGTATGCAATTGCTCCATCACTAAAATCCGCTTTGCATTCAGCCTGAGCACACATTAAGAGAGGTTGTATCCATTAAAATGTTTTTTTTGAAGTTTTGAGCATCTGAAAAATGATCTGTGAATCAGTATGCCTGCCATATGCAGACATGTTCAAGAGGACGTGACATTATTAATTGAGCACCAGTAACATTTGTATGGGTTTTTTTTGGTCTTTTCTGATCCATGTGTACCCTGCAGTGTGTTTATTAGCTACTATGACATGGAACAAAGACCTCCGGATTTGAACCATTGTGATACCTCTGCTCTTTTCAGCCCCGCTAGTAGCATCTCTAGTGATGGCAATGTCGAGTGGTCGGTCAGTTGGACCACAGTGGGAGGGGTCTTTACCCGCCTGCCTGTAAACTTGGGAGATGCACTCACAAAGCCAATTAGCTAGGCACTTCTTGGACAGGGTCACTCCCTCCCTATAGCACATGAACAGCTGTTCAGTGCACTGAAAGGCAGCTGTGCATTCAACATAACATGCCAATGCACGTACTTGGCATAATAGATGTAATTTTGCCTCCCTGATGTCCCCATGGGGTGGCTAAATAGATCTCAACCTAAATGAACTCCTTATGTTCTTGGGAATAAAAAAAGGCTTTGGCTTTGAACTGACGGGGCACATAATTCACTCACTCTCTCAGCTTAGGTCAGTGCAAGCAGCAAAGCTGACAGCTTCGGAGAGGAGCACTCCACAGGCTCACAAGACTCACTCACCAGGGCCTCAAGCACCAACTGTAGTAGTTCCCACTGGGGGGCAGAGACACACAGAAATCACTGCTGCATACACTTTAATAGTGGCATGAGACAGCCCCTTTTCCACCAAGTACTGTAGAAAGGAGAGAACCTCTCCCACTGCACATGCAAGCTCCTTTCCCCACACCAGCATTGAAATCCCAACCACTTTGCTTTGTAGCAAGCAATGGTGGATTCTCCTCCCACTGACTGGATGGTCTGCACCACTTGTTACAGTCCAGCCCGCATCATCCTGTTCCTCTCAGGAGCCAAGCCTGGAGAGGTTTCCCCAATGTGGGCAACGTGCCTATCGAGCCCATCTCGTGAGACAGAGCTCCCCACACTTGTGGAATGCCCACAACTGGGCAATGGACCCTGTCGAAAGATGCTGTGGGGACCCCCAGTAACGCAGGTCCTCCTACATTGATGAGGGAATGTTCACCAAGTGATGCTTGCGCTTCTTGGGATCCAAGTGCAGGCTGGCGAACCACTGTTGCAGGAGCTTGTGACAACTGGATGGCTCACCGCCATGAGCCCCAGCCCCTGCATGACAGTCAGAGCTGTCACTGCTGGGCTGCCTGCTGCAGGGCCATACATCTGGGTTCTGACAGAATGGCCCACAGACTGAGCAAGTCGAGCACAACTCCCAGATACTACGCCTGCTGGTGTGGCTGGGGGGCAGTCTTCTTCTAGTTGATGACAAAAACTAACCTGGTTAGGTGCAGCATCAATTTGGCTGTGTGGAAAATGGCCCATTCTCTGGATTTGGCCATGACAATGAGGACGTCTAAGTAAAAGAAGACCCTCATGCACTGGTCACACAGCAGTTGCAGTGCTGCATCCACACACTTGCTGAATATGCTCCCTTGCCAGAGAGTAGCCAAACTCTGCCTGTTGATGTCTTAGGCTATCACTTGAAAGGCCAAATGCAGCAACTTCCTGTGTTTCGGCACCACCTTGACATGGAAATAAGCATCTTTCACGTCGATGGTGGTGAAATAGTTGTCTGGTTCAACCAGTTCCATCAGTGTCCTGATGGTTAGCATGCAAAATATCTTTCAGGCGATACATTGGTTCAGAGTGTGGAGATCAAAAATGGGTCTGAAAATTCCCGTCTTCTTTGGAACCAGGAAGTATGCAGAGTAAAACCCCTTCTGTCTGTCGTGAGTGGGAACGATCAAGACGGCCTGTCTTCTGTCCTTTTGGTAGGATAGATTTATCTCCTTGATGCCCAAGAATGGAGGAGGAACACAGCAGAACTGGAATGAATAACCCAGTCTCATATTCTTCATAAAACTGTGCCGGAGGATGGGCGACCAGCTGGGGGTCAGCAGCCAGAAAGATGTGATATTCAATTGGGCACTTTCCACTGCCAGACCTTCCATAAATGGGAGATTGGCCCATGGGCAGCTGCTTTCAAAAGGGCTGAGTCGATGGAGCGGTCTGTGAACGCATCATTGACAGCGTTAGATGTTGTGCCAGTGCACCCTCACCCTCCGTATTTCCCACAGAAATAACCGGAGGGGAGCGGAGCAGACTTGATGTCTCCTCTCCTCAGTCTGTGTGTGGGCCTGGGGCGTTACTCTCTGAGGAAGAAGTAATGCCACTGGCTGCACTATCGTCAAACCAAGCGATGAGCTGTGTATGCTGGTCCCATGCAGAGCAGCAAAAACAGCAGGAGACAGTCTGCTGACTCTCAGCAGACATGAAGCATCCTCTCCCCGGTCAGTGTGTGAGCACGAGGTATTGTGCCTGTGTAAGGATATAATGCCACTCGACCTTCACCGTTACTCGAGGGGACGAGCAGCACTGGCTGGTCCGATAAATAACGGTACCAGGGAACACAGTGAGAGACAGATCTGCTTTTGAGCATCCTTATGGCAGGCAGGATGTGTTTCTTCCTCACAATCTCGTGCGTAATGTAGCGCTCATGAATGAGCTCAGTGCTAAGCTTTTTCCAGCTAGCTCAGCCTGTAGCTGATTCAGACTGCCTGCCGTCTGCTTCCCTCACTGAGGGAAGAGAGGCAGGGGCTCCAGCTGAGTGAATGCTTTCTCATTACGCAGCCTCTGTGGCCAGCTGGATGAAGCAGGCTGGGCCGCTATCATCACAGCGTCATGGAGGGCCGGAGAGCTGGAAGAGGGGAGAGTGGAGGATTTTGCTGTTTGGTGGAAAATGTAATTTGTTTTTATTAAAACATTTTAATCATTCTTTGAACATGAACATGAACAGTGGTGGGAGGGGGCGGTGAACTCCACTGGCACATCCAGGGGAGGGCTGTTGAACATAGCCCTCGCCAGTGTGATGCCCCCTCCGACTGACAGTCATTTCTGCTCCGCTGACTTTCCCCATGCATATGCCAGCTTTTGCGGGGGTCTGTCTGCATTCTTTGCTCTAGCATGGGCGGCTCCACAGTCCCCGGAGGGCCACTGTTGCGGTGTCTCCATCGAGGTGGTCTGGGAGGTGGCCAAGCCGGTGGGGGCTGATGGTACTTTACCCTGCCTGCACACTGTCCTCCTCGCCGTGGTGTTGTGGCAATGCACCTCGTGTCCTCTCTCTGGCTAGAAGAAGGCATGAGTGGCAGGTGACAGCTCAGCTGTGCCCTCTCCTCTTCCAGCCTCTTGAAGTGCTGAGTGACAGACCCTAGAGCCCGCCCAGAGCTATGGGAGCTCCCAGGAGGTCTTCTCTGTCCTTCCTCTGTAAGGCGCTGAGTTCCAGCCACACATGATATGAGCCAACTGTGGCAGGGGACATCACATGCCCTGCAGCAGTAGCAACACCCAGAATCAGGTTCTTAATCTGGCCCAGAAAATCGTATTCCCGGATTGTTAGCTGCCACAGCCCAGCCGGAGTATTTTTTTCAAAATTGCCAGCATCTCCCTATCCTGCACCAGCAGAGGATGCAACTTCCTGCTTGCCACCCAGCCAGGAGGGCTGTGAGGGCCTCTTCCAGGTGGAGCACACTGGGACAGCCTGTCTATGTGTGGCCCTGCACTCTCAGGAAGGAAACCAGTCCCACAACTGGTGACTTCATTTTCAGTGGCTCCTTCCAGGATGCTTTGACAAACTGCAAAATATCCAGGAGAGGAGGCAAAACAAAGGCCAGTTGAGCCAGATGAGTCGGGCCGTAAAAGCCTTCATGAAGCCAGCTGACCGGTTTTGGCAGGATGGTGGCAGCAGAGAGAGCCCTGCATGCTCTGCTGCCATGGCCATAACCTTTGGAAAATAATGGTGGTGGTGGCAAATGAGGTCTGTGGCAGATTTCCAAAGGTCAGCAATGTCGCAGACACAGACAAGAGGTTGTCATCATCGTCCATTGGTCATCCAAGCTGCTTAGAGAGTCTCAGCCAGGGCATCCAGCGGCAGTGGAAGGCCCCATGAAGCCGTAAACTCATCTTCACCACGAAAATCAATCTCGAGCTCTGGTTCACTCTCGTTGCAGCGGAGTGAGATGTCACACAGCCGTAAATGGTCCCACTATTGCCAGCGTTGAGTTGAAGAGTGCCCAGGAGTGCACGCAGGGTTATGGTTACATCATACCGCTCTCTGCGTGGTCCCGTGCGAGACACTTGAAGCAGGAGAGCTGCCCAGTGGCAGTGAGGGGACCGGGGCATGACGGGCAGAAACAAGCTTGGAGTGGCAATCTATAAGCTGATTCCACTAACACTGAAATCTTTGTGGGACACACGTAATCGGTAGCCGCATCCTGATTAGCTGATTATGTACATGCAGATTTCAGTGGGCAACTGTGTGTGTGTGTATGTGTGATTGGAGGAGAGTATTACCCATAGAGTCCAGTAGAGGGTGGAGTCTGTGTGAGATAGAACGGCCTGTTTCCGACAGAGGCTGAACTGAGGGGCTGCATAAAGAGCCAGCATAAGATAAATAAGTAACACTTTCTATGAAGCCCATGTCTATAATGCTTTATAAACATGCTTATAATGCATTAAATTCTGTTTACAATAATCATAACACAGTATAAAGCATTTTATAATGACTTATAAGGTAAAGTGTCATAATGCTTCACAATTGCTGACATTTATTTTGCAAGGATCATGGTGTTTTATAATTCTCATAGTTGATTCTCATAGATAATTCTCATAATTATGAATCATTATGATTCTTGTTCTTATAACTCATTAGAAAATGCTTATAATGTGTTATGGTTATTGTTATAAAAATTATGAATATTCATGACTGCTTATAACTGCAATTATACAATGCTATAAGCAGATTATAATGCATTATAAGTATGTTTATAATGCATTATAGACATGGGCTTCACAGAAAGTGTTACCAAAGATTTTTTTAAACTGTAAATCATGGAAAGCTACTCTACTTGAGTCACAGAATAAAAATATAAAGCTGGAAATTAACATGATAGGTCTCCTTTAAGGCCTTTTTCCCCAAACATGCGTGCTGTATTTATCAGACGCAGCAAGCTGGAGTCAGAGTGTGTGTGTCATTTGTGACATTGCATACATATTTAAGGGAGGATCACAAAAATAATAGGAGAAGTCATGTTAACAGAAGTTGATCCCATATCCCATGAATTTAGTAATATTATAATGTAGTATAGTTGAAACATTGCCAAAGTTAGTGTTTAGTTATCAAGATCATTAAGTAATTATATCTAGTCTGAGATCATATAGGTGTAGTCACACTGCTGAACTTTGCCTATACTTTGCCTCCTTCACTCGCAGAGAATGAGTCTGGAGGTCAGTCCCAGGATCACTTGCTGTCTTATACACTTTCATTTATTCTCTGATTTATTCTCTGGTAAGCACTTCAAGTAGAATATGTGCTAACCATTCTGCTCAGTTCAATTTTATTTGTTCACAGCTGTGGTTATGTACTGTATCATTTTTTATGCATATGTAAATTGGCTGTTCCACATTCATTTCCACCAATTACCTTCTCATCGGTAGGTAATTAGTATTGATGATGAGATGTCACCTTTTGCAGTCACCCACTGTTTTCAGAGGCAGAGATTTGAACAACGTTGATGAAATAACTTGAAGAGAGTTATGAGGCAATACTGCTATATTATATTAGTGTACACACGATGTGAAGAATAATACAGGAACACTGGCTTAATAGAGTTTCACCCCCTCCTGCTCTCTGAACCACCACAATTTGTCAGGCCATTGACTTTCCAAGGTGTCAGAGGGATTCCACAGTGTAGCTGGCCAACAGGTCAGATGCTTCTAACAGCGGTGTAATATTGGCTGGTGGTGGATCTCTACTCTGAAAAAGCTTGTTGTTCCAATGTATCTCACAGATGCTGTCTTGGACTGAGAACTGATGACTTGGCAGTCCACTTCAGTGAGCCGAGAGCACATCATGTTCACAGGACCATTCCTGGACAAGCTTATCCTTGAGGTGTGAACAGGAATGCAGTAGCACAGATAAAAGGTGAATACCTTGAGATAATGATATTTAACAAGCCAAACAACCACCATGTAATCCAGTTGTACACATTTTCTATGTGCATACAAGCTAATTACCACTAATTGCTTCGTAATGAGTCTACAGGTAAATATGAGTGTCGATTTTAAAAAGTGTACACTTCTCATCTGACTGTGGATTTCAAAGCATACAAGTGTAGCTTCTTCATCAACTCCACCCTATGCAGTCATAGTCACTGCTACAATGAGCAATGGCCAGCGTCACATCCCTGATGGAGGTATAGCTGAGTTATAAAACTAATAGGGAGCCATAACTTCTAGGGGTGAGCAATAACAAATACACTTTTTGAGGCTATAAATATCTCTAATGTTCTGATTGCAAATAACTGCATCCATAAATCCACTTTGAAGTCAATTAAAAAAAAAGAGACCGCTCATCCTTCCAGTGATGGTTGTCCATGGTCACAGTGCAAATTGGAACTGCTAATAGTTATATGCGTAGTTCAACTTTTCATGGTGCAAATTAGCCAGAATGTAAACAAATCTAAGCTAAAGAATTGAGGCTCAGATGCAGCCCACAGCTAACTCACACCCACTCGATGGCAACATTACTCCTTACCTGTATCCTCCAAAGCACTATGGGAACTGTAGTTCCAAAACTTAGAACTAGAGTATCCCCAGTAAAATATACAGAATAACAAAAGGAGTGACTGATCCAGTAATCTTTTCTTCGGTTTGCAATATAATTCTTATAATTTTAGCATTACTCAGGATCAGAATGTCCTGTACACATGTGTATCAACATATTCCTCACCTCTATCATTCATATGCAGATATTTTCACTGTTAAAAAAAAATCTAGGGATTGAAAAGCAAACAGAAAAGCCCAGAGTTCAAAGCTTTAATTACTTTATAAAATAAATATTAAAACCCAGGACAATAAATTATAAATGACAAAAAATATGTGAATTCTCTTAATTCGCACTCAGCAGCAGCAGAGAGGCAAAGAGTGCATGTACCAAGAGCTATGTTTGACTGCCTGCAGCATTTACACACATCTAACTTGACAGATCCTTTTCTTTTCTTTTTTTTTGACTCCGGTATTGATACTGAAGACAAAAGTTTGCATTGGTAGTAAGGATACTTGGGGTATCAGTCTGTTCATCCCTCATACACAGTTAGTTTATGAACAACAATTTGCTTTATGTTCAGCTCAGTGTTATTAGTAGAACAGTTTAAAATGTTACATTAAAGTAAAAACCTCATGACAACAAATTTGTATTTTTCACAAATATCAACATTATAAGGTGATTTCCTCTGTTATGAAAAGTATAGTTAAGTAAATTTGAATGATGTCTAGTCTGATCATTTGAAGTTTTTCAACACAAAGAGCCTAGCGAGAGGCTACCAAAAAGTATCGGACCAATACAAGGGGTGTAATGATACTCACTTTTCACAATTTATGTTGTATACATGCTAAGATGTAGACCAATTAAAGTTGGACAGTTTTGGTTCATAGGGCATATCAAACCAAAGAAAGTCACGTACTGAACCTAACATCCTGTACCAGGCAGTTTGAGATCAACATGTCTATGGTTACACCCCTAACTTTTGACTTTGAACTCCTTTGGTCACGTGATCTTTCTCATGCTCATTGTAGCAGTCCCTCGAGAGTCTCTTCCATACACAAGAAAAATACATACACTTAATGCCTTTACATGCAGTATGTTGCTTTCTGGACATTACCTTTCAGGTACCTGTTTCTCTGTCTTCATATGCAAAGTTGTCTTGTGCAGCTGTAAAACTGCAAATTTTGAGTCAGCCTACTTAAATGATTTGTTTTTAAAGATGAAAGGAAAACATTCATGTGAAAGTATGTACCAAAATACCATATTGCACTGTCTACAGATTGGTATCACTTCAACATCCCATTCTATTTAAGGCCACTTGTGGTGGTCATCTGGAAGCAAAACAGAAACCACTTAGAAATTCGGACTGAGACAGAATCATCTGACCAAGCAGAGATATTTTGAATTCACCTCACTTTGCTACACTAAATGTATTCCCTTTTAATATTGCTGCTTTAAAACCACTAAAGATGTAAGAGTTCGGCCTGAAACTCTGGAGCTGCCTGCACTCTGTAGCACTCTAATGCTTCACAGTCCCTGAGGGACAGAGCAGGAGTTCAGTTTCGGAAAGAAAGAAATAGGAATAATTAGAGATGGGGAAGAAGAGAGCAATAGGCAGGCAGCTGGAGATGTGAAGAAGTACACATAAAGGGTAAGTGCAAAATAAAGAAAAGAGGGAAAGAAAGGCATTAATCATATTTGGTCTCTGAAATAGCCACAGCACGCAGCTGCACCTATGCTGGAGATTCTTCATGGTAATAATAGAGACTTTGCATTTGCATCACAAGTCTCCTAGCAACCACAGCTGGCACCATCATGGAGGTCGACTCTAATGGCTCAGTTAATGAATAAATTGTTCTTGGAAATGGTAGTTGAGACTAATTGGTTTGCCACCAGAGCTGAAAGGAAATGTCAAATATGTCATTGTCTGTGTTTGGACCAAGGAAGTATTATTTTTATGAAGCTGAATCAAATTAACTGGACCTGGAAAAACTATGGCCAGAAAGATCAAAAGGATCAAATTTGCCCCTCTCCACATTAATCCTTTGCAGAAGTAGCTAAGTTCAAACAAAGGCTAACTATAAAAACTGCAAAAAATACTATCTGAAGTTTTCTTTAAATGATAGCCATTGGAAGAAAACCTCAGGTCAAACGCATAAAGCAGAGATGTAGCAAATTCAAAATGCTTCATCTATGTAATTGGGAACAAAAGACTGTGCCAGAGTTGCAGAATTCATCAGAAGGGAACCCAGAATCTAAAACTGGAGCAATTTAAACCACTGAATGGATCCAGTTTCTCAGCTCTGTGATTCCATTCATTGACTGTCAAATGCTCCTTGACAGTTGTTAATGATGTTGGAATTCAGTATTATCTCCAGAGGATGAATCCAAATGACTTTTCTGAACCCCTGATTTTTACTGTAGCGTTAACCTGAGGTTAATATTTTGTGTGAAATGTCCCAAAAGCTGTTGGATAGATTGGCATAAAATTGGGTAATGATATTCGGGGTTCCCAGATGATGAATCCTAATGGCTTTGGTGATTCTATGACTTTTAATCTGGTGCCATCAGTGGGTCAAAGTTTTTCATTATTCAGTAGAACATCATTTAGACAGCCAATATCTCTACATTGGTTCAGGGATATAAGGTACCTTTACATAAGCACAGAAGGGATTTGTTTGCAGACTGGATTGACTATCTGTTCAGACTGACATAAAGAGATATTCTTGAAGCTCTTGCATTCAGGGACACCATTATCCTGATATATTTACATTAAATCCTGTATAGTGGTTAATGTTGCTCCTCCTTTGGGGATCATTCTTGTCGTAGTAAGGTTTATTTCTACACTGCAATCATGTACTGTATGTGTCAAGCATGCCAAAAGGCCATTACAGGCACCATATCACTCATCAGAAGAAAACAAGAGTCAGATTTGACCCCTAGAGACTGTGGCTGAGGGGGCCACCAGGTGCCATGATGCTAACTGTGGATACCTATTTGGAATAAAGGAGATTATTAGGCACTAAGAGGATTGGCTGGTGAGAGGCATAATGTGGGACAAGCCTTTCTCTCTCGGGGGACCAGATAGCACACAGGGAGATGATCAATGGCAGAAGTGGAGATAGTGGCATTGTTTAGAGTGAGATTAAACAGATTAACACCAGTGGCTGTTTCCTCCAAGGCTGCTGTTAGGCCTTTTTAAACTCCACACTTCTTAAGTATCTCTAGGTTCAGCAAAGGGTTTTGCTTTAGATATGAGCTCCCAATTCTCTTAAGGCTTTTCCTCTTTCCGTTTTTTTTTTTTTTTTTTTCCAAGAGTCTGTGAGAATGTTCACCTGAGGCAGCTGTTCAGCTTTTTAGTTACCTGACCCCCTTTAAGCCCATATTTAGCCAAGCTTACCTTCCTCTGCGGAGCAACAAATCCTGTGGAACATTTCTAATTTGACGGGGGGGAGAAGGTGGCTGGGACATTGTCTAAAAATAATGTTTGCTGGCTGGAACATCCCATTTAACAACACTTTTAAAAGTCCTCCAGAGAAAATCGAAAGCGGGAGGAGGGGAAGGGGATGGTGCTTGCCTCACAGAATTGTTGTGGTTATCAGTTGGGCATTCTTTGATAGAAAAGGAGTGTGGATTATTATTGTCGAAGCACCAAGGCTGTTTTGTCCCTTCCTGAGCTCACCGATAGCCATCAGTGCCTTCACTAGCCTGTCGATGCTGCTACCTTGCCTCTGGAGCTGTCTGACACACATCAACACAAGCAAGGCAGACACAAACACACACGTGAAGTAGCAGATGGAATAGGTCAGAGTGTAGAGCTAGAGTGAAATAATGGGGCAGAGCAGGGCATAGTATGTACTCTACATTTTAGATATCAACCAAGCCTGGTTTGTCGATAATGCTTGACACAACAGAAGTCATATGCAGTATACTGCATATAGATGAGTGTCAGGATGACGCCTGACTCCCTTTCTCCCCCTTGAGTCTCTCTTCCCTCAGCCCCTGCATTTATTCTTATTTAACTTTTTTAAGGCTCTGTCATTCCCCAATCCCTCCTCCAAATGCTGTCAGAGTTTCTTGCCCTTTTCCAGCCACCTGAGCTCCTCCTTGCACACCTGTTCCTCACTGAACCACACCTGTCCCTTGTTCCTTCTTTCAGTCCAGTGTATATACCAGCCACTTTTTTCCCATTCCCATTTGCTAGTCAGCTATTGTTGCTTTACTGTCATTGCCTGTCACTTTACCTGTTCTTTTTCCTGTATCTGTCTGCCTATTAACTGCTCCCACATTTAAAGACAAGCTGCCCGTCTGCAGCGTGCCCTCCTTCCTCTTCCCTGACTTTTTTTCCTATTTTTTTTTTTTTTAGGGCCCAAGCATGAAAGCGCCAGGGACATATTGTTTTTGTAAGTAGTAGTAGTTGTAGTGATATCATTAATATTATTCCCCCACGCCATTGCATTTTTTAGGGGCTGGGGATGCTCGAAAACTCAGGAAAATTGGCACACATGTCGTCAGAACTGGCGAAAATTGCAAAGTTCTATAGTGATTAGGCTCGGGCGTGGCTAGCAGACTCCATACCGCCCCCAAATGCACGGCCAATTTGGAACAAAGTTTCTTTGATGTGAATTTAATTCGGTGGGTTCATTGCTCTCATTATTCTTGACATAATACATATTTTTTCACATTTTTTCACCCAACAGGATTTCGTGCATCAACTTCCTTTTACGAAAACACATTCGAGGCATTTAGCATGCATGCAAACTGACGAAACTTGGCACTTATGTTTGAAGTTGTGAGCATTTCTATTAGTATCACAGTTGGGCTTGGGCGTGGCATTTTGGCTCTATAGCGCCCCCTAATTACTTTTAGCATTTATAAAGTGCCATGAGTGCTCAAAAACTCACAAAATTTTGCACATGTATCAGAAGTGGCATCCATGTCAGTTGCCCTCTGGTAAATGTATTCCTGCAATAATAATTTCACTTATATAGTATTGTCTAGTGGCAATAACACATAGTTCATCAAATATATACACAATTTCTAATAAGTCATTTCCCGCGCCACATACTGCAAACAGGAAATAATATTTTACAAATTCACACAGTGTCTGATAATCTTGATAATCTCCAAAAGTAATACCACGGCTGCCACTCCCTCCGACACACACAAGGTGCAAGGGCCCGTTCATCGCTGGTTGCAGCTAAAAAAATTTTTGCCTGTTCAGACTGCTTCTTTGTTGCCAAATGTAAGTTTAGTTGATGACTGTTTCTAGTAAAATTAAAAGCATAATAAAAAAATTTAAAAAACTGGATTTTTACGCCTATTTCCACTTTCATTCAAATACAAATAAAATAATTTTGGTGCCTCAACAAATACAAATATAGATACAAATACTGGGCTCTCTGC
Organism: Thunnus thynnus; assembly: GCF_963924715.1. NCBI lineage: Eukaryota > Metazoa > Chordata > Actinopteri > Scombriformes > Scombridae > Thunnus > Thunnus thynnus. The sequence goes on along the minus strand of NC_089524.1, from coordinate 31,398,435 downwards.
ACATTCCTACCACCTACATTTTAACACAAATATCTATACTTTCTGCTTGTTACATTTTCAGAACAGACTCGTTATTTTAGTTTTAATGAATTTGTGGGGAATTATCGATTATTTTGCATCATTGCACACTTTCCCAATATAAAGTGCAATATAAAGCCTCTGGTGTTCAAGGATTCTTCGTCAAATCTGAAAAAACGAATACAGGTAAAAGGCGGCTTTTCTATTATCATTAGCTAATTTAGTATTTTCTGTAATAATAGTGAGTTTACAATTTTTGCAATGCTTGTAATGTTAGCAATGCTATGGGAACACATCCTTTGTTTGATCATCATGTTTGATCATTTGAGCATTAGCATATAAAGTAATGTTAGCTAGCTCAGTGTCTGTCTATACTGTCTATATATTTTTATAAAACAATTATAATTCTGTTAGCGGAAATACTTTTCTCTTTTCTGTCAATCTTTGTGTGTATCTGTCTGTAGCTTCGTGTGCATATTGTCACTCCTAGAAAAAGCATGTGAATCACCTGGAGAGATACAAAAACCTCAATTCACATGCTGTGAAAAGGGGATCAATGTTAGAGGAAAACCCTTCGTCCGAGCAACTTAAATTGTGGGAAACCAAGAGAGTGTCACAGAAAAGTGTTGATGATGCCATCATGAACTTTTTCATTCAAGGTCTGCACCTTCTCAGTATTGTCGAACAGCAGGGTTTTAAAACTCTTGTGCATCCCCTACAACCAGATGTGGTTGTAATGTTTCATGGTACAGTGAAAAACAAAGTTAAGAAAGCAACACCAGAAAAGAAAAATAATCTAAAGCAGGGGTTGCCAACCTGTTTGAGACTGAGAGATATCTGAAGGGTAGAGAGTAATATGGAGGGCTACTTGTTTGATATAATCTTCCTGAATAACATAAATTTGCTCAATTTACCTTTAAATAATTAATATTATGTATTTAATAAGTTACATGTTTTAGGAGACTGTCTGTCTATGTTCACAGATTACTGTAATTATTCCTCACAATCATTATTAATAATGTTTCACCAAGTGATAATAAGAAAACACACACACACACACACACACACACACACACATATATATATATATATTTAAACATGCAAGTTTAATAATTTCTCATTCTGTTTCAACATTTGAAAGTCATATAATATCACCTTTGTCATATTTTTGTACTTATATTAGAGTTTAAAATTAAAGTTCCTAAACTCCTTTTTTGATGTTTCAAATGAAAACATCTGTGAACACCTGATTGGTCTGTAAAGGTCTTTTAGTGGGAAGCTTGGCATTGCATACTATTCCCACATCACTGCAATCAGGAGTATAACTTGAAACTGCAACTCTGATTTAGTCTTATAGATGTGCGTCAGTAAGGCATGTTCTGTGTTTGTTCTTAATGAAGTTCATATCAGAAAAAGCTGATTCACCCAGCTAGGTTGTACCAAAAAGACAGGCAACTTTCATAGCTGCTGTGCTTTGTAATTTTATGGGTCCACAAGACACCAAAAGTTTGATGAGCCCTGGTGGGCTTTGAGGTGAATGTCACTTTGTAACATGAGAATTTCCATCTCTACCTTACCGGCATCCAAGTTGAATGCTGCACTTAGTTGCTTAGCAGTGCATGCCATGTTCACTTGCATGAAAAGATTTGAAATGAATGACACACATGGCTCCAGTTTATCATAGTCACAGAGCCTGTCTTCAAACTCTTGCCCAAGTCTATGTATGAGTTGAGAGTACTTTTATGCAGCCCTGTCCAAGGCCCCAGATGCAGAGGCATTGTCATTCAGCAATGACTGCACAGAGGGAAAGTGCGCACTTTCTTTCTCTGTAAATGCACAGAGAAAATGTTCTTGGGTTTAAATGCATTTACAGCACTGATCATATCAGAGACAGTCCTGCCTTTGCCTTGCAGTTCACAGTTCAAATGGTTCAGTTTCCCAGTGATATCTGTTAGAAATACAAGGTCTAGTATCCTCTCAGTGTCCTGAACCAGCGAGGCATCCTCCTCTCTTCCATGACCTCTTTGATTTCACCCAAAAATGATTTTAAAAAGTTGCAAAACCCTTCACCTGGTGAGCCTTCAGATTTCAATGTGTAGTAACAGGTCACCATATTTAGCTGACAGCTCCTCCAACAGAACCTTGAATGACCTGTTGTTTAGGTTTCGAGCGGATGCTCTTTATGATCTTCACAACCAGAGTCGAGTCATTACGTGATCAAAGCCCATCACTTTTGCACATATCACCTGCTGCTGAGTGATGCAGTGGTAATGTAGAAATTTGTGGAAATCTGGGTCACCTTTCCATTACATGATGGTGTCAAAGCAACTTAAAGTTATAAATTATACATACATAATAAATTTATGTTTTTAAAATGTTATAAGCAATGTTAAAGTAGTTATTTTCCACATTCATGCAAGTGTTATTGGAAAAAAAAGACAATTTAGGCCATTTTTAGACCAAACTCTACCAGTGACTTTTGTGATTTTTGGAACTTCCCTGCGGGCAACCAGGCACTCAAGGGGCGCCATGTTGGCTACCATTGATCTAAAGGCTGCTATGAGTCAGATTGAGTTCATCGCTACCACTACTGATTGCTGGACAGTACACAAACGGAGTTTCATTGGTGTCACAGCACACTGGATAAAGCCTGAAACTCTGGAGAGATGCTCTGCTGCTCTAGCATGCAAACAACTCAAAGGATCACATACCTTTTCTGCACTCGCTGGTGCCATGAATGACATACTTACTGAGTACAACATCCGTGAGAAGAGTGTATGACTGATAATGGATCCAATTTTATAAAAGGATTTTGAGTCTATGGTGAGCTGGATGAAAACAATAATACAGAACCACTTGAGGGGCCAAGTCAAACAGGAGAAAGAGAGAACGGTGAAGAAGAAGAGGGGGAAAACATTGTGGGTGTTGGGTTTATTGAAACTGGCACCATATTGGACGAAGATGATGGCCTAGAATACCAACTGCCAAAGCACCATCGCTGTGCCTGCCACCTTCTCAACCTGGTGTCAACATACAATACAATTTATAAGAGGCTCTCTCGTTCAGCGTTTTCAAAATGTTGGACTCTGGAACAAGAGTGGTAAATCCACCACAGCTGCAGAGATAATCAAAGAAAAATGCAAACTCCAGCTCTTGAGGCCAAATAAGACAAGGTGGAATTCTTATCTTTTCCTGGCTGCGGAGAGGACTGTAAGGATCATGAGAGAACAAGGAGAAGAAGCCATTACAGCTGTGTGCAGTGAAGCTAAAAATTCCCATGTATGTACCAGTCTATTTTCAAAACTTATTGACTTCAAAATGAGGTCATCACCATGATATATATATATATACTCTAATTGATTACTTATTGATGTCCTCCTTTTAAAAATATAATAAAAATAAAAATAGTCTTAGTTATAGCTGTCGTGTTCCATCATGTAAACATGTATGACTTTTTATCGCCATTGATGTTTTTTTGTTTGTTTGTTTTGTTTTTTTGTTTTTTGACAGGTTCACTCCTGCTAAGCTAGTGATTCTCACAGGATATGTGAAGACCATGAGCCCATTGGCAAAGGAGGTCAGTGTTCCTCGGGAAAGGGCCAGTGTGTAGATGGGATGGCTGGTACCTACAGTAACACGACTCAAGGATAAACTCCGGTACCTTCATATTTCCTCTAAGTTCTTTGGGCCTTTGCTGGATGTTCTTCAAGCAGAACTTGAAAGGCATTGTGGACAGATGCTTGCTGATCCAGAGCTAATTGCTGCTGCCATTCTAGTCCCCAAGTTCAGGACATGCTGGGCAAGTGAGAGGGCATCCTAAAACTTGGCAAGTGTTGCACCTGTTTGCTGTATGCTTTACATTTATTGAAGATAATGGAGGAAACTTAGGCATTTGAAGTATCCATAACATACTGAGCAATTGTTTTTCATGCAATAAAAAGTTAAAAAAAAGTCACACTCACTTGTTCAAACAAAATGACAATCCTATGCTAAACCTCATGTTTTGTGTATCAAAAATTATTTCACAAAACATTTTAGAATTAAAATATTGTAATCTAATTGCATGATCTAATTTTTTAATCTAGGTATTACAAAGGTGATGTTTATGGGGGAAAATGGTGAAATCCTTCTTTGGTTTTGTATTCCATAGGCCTTGACTACATCAAAAGCCAACTGAAGGAGCAACCTTTGGTGCATCCAGGTGACATTTCCCATTCTTCAGAGGACTTCTATTCTCCCATCAAGCAGTGCAATGCTCATGAAAACATCAAGCAGCTAGAGTCCTACCTGGCCTGCCCAGCTGATACCATGGATGTCCTGAAATCTTTCCCAGCAGTGTGCAATTTGTTTCTGAAGCTCAGCACACCACTATCGAGACTTTTTAACACTGCAGGACTGATTTTTAGACCTAAAAAGGCACACCTTGATTCAAAGAACTTCCAGCTTCTGCTGAGGCTCAACAAAAGATTTTGGTAGTCCTGATGAGGGAATTTCTAACAAGAATTTAAGGCTTAATTAGAACTGAATGTGTTCTCGTATTAATAAAAATGTTTCGAATTCTGTTACTGACATCAAAAACTGATTTGCACATTGGAGCGAAGATAATGTTCATTATTTTCAGCATATTGTTTTTTTTTATTTTGTTTGAAGTTAGAATGTTTTAAGTTTAATAGTCTTAGAATTATATTAATATAATGTGAGGTTCAGTTAGCTTTGCACAGTAAGAGCCAGTAGAAATGTCCCTCAGAGAGCTACTTTTTATTTTTTCTTCAAGTACATTTCAAAACCTGTACTTTTTCACTTTCACTTGAGTAAAGAAGTTGAATCAGTAGTTCTACTTTTACCAGTCTTTTTTTTACACAAGTATCTGAACCTCTACTTGAGTGAAGAATGTGTAGTTAATCATTCACTCACCTGTTCACTGAAATACTGTTCACTCAACTGAAAGTAATGTTAAATCCACAGCACTTGATAATGTTACATTAGCTTACCTTTTAATAAATATGGCTATGAAGCCTGCATGTTTTCCTTGTTTGTCCAGCTGTTTTGTTGCTACTTCTTGTCTAATTCTCAGTGGATTGTAGATGAATTCATTCCATAAATCTGCTCCTTCCAAGAAGCACTAACATCAGATAACATTACTAACAGAGACAGAATATTACTGGATGCAAAATGTTTCTTATGAACAGCAGTGCAACAGGTCAAACAGCTAAATCAACTTCTGAACATGAGATATTATTGGCAGGTGGGGGAGACCGTTTTACTAATCAGGAGCTACAGTGTGTGTGTTTCAGTGGAGGCATGCAGAGGCATGCTGAATAATACTTAAAACCACAATTTGTTCATTTGTCTGTTCATCTACATCCAACAATCACATTATCATCTTTTTTTAATTTGTTGCTGATGACAGTTTGTGATAGTTCTTGTTTCCAAGAGTTACTTAAAATTTAGTTTTAGTCTTGTTTTAGTTGTGAAAAAAAGGTAATCAACGAATATTTTTCATTTTTGTTTTACTTGGTGCCAAACTGTGCTAGACGAGTTAAAGGTACCCTGTGGAGTTTTTGACCACTTACAGCACTATGGAGTGTTGCTTTTCAAACTGGCTCCTTGCTTGTTGATATCTCCTTCATCCTTCTGAGATGAATTGGTATTGGATTAAGGAGGACTTAGAATATATCCTTGGTCTTATGTTTACAGAGGCTGGTTTTGGTGCCTTCCTCTCAGTAAAAATGCGCAGTTAGGAAAATCTTGCAGCACTAAGCCTCTCCAGCATGACATCTTGCAATTGGATGCAATATGGAGAAAACTCTACCCTGCTTAGTAAAGTCTACATAAATACAGAATGCAAGTAGTTCTACTTCTTTCACCAGGGTTTACAGATATTGCAAGATACTGAGGATGCAAGGTACAGTACTGAGACTTACTGTACAACACCATCCATTGTAGAGATACCTAAATAATGAGGTATTGATTGTTTGATGTGAATCATTGCCAAATAGGCCTTTCGTCACTTAAGGGAGATTCGATACATGCATCCTCTTGACTGCAAACAATCTCAAGGACTATGATTGATAAAGACATTTTTCTATATAGAAGATCAGCTCAAATAATTTACTTTTAGGGGACAGCACTTCAAAAGCCATTACCATGAAGTGGTTGTATTTATCCCGATGTGAAATAGCAGCTACTCTATCACCTCTTACATTTTTACGACAGGGGCTCCCTTTCATAATCTCAGCTCTGCTCTAATGTGTTGCCCTAATCAGCCTTAAATTGTCATCTTGGTTTGATTTAACTTGGCCATAATGAGAAATCTGCCTTTAGAATGACAGTAGCCATCCATTTATCCTTTCCATCTATCTTTGTGTGGCCTCTCAGCACCTCCCCCGGACTGTCCAAATTGAAGCTCGAAGAGACAGCAGGGCTGGATTGTGTGATGACAAAAAATATATATTTTTTCCTGGACGGAATATTAGGTTTTTCAGTAGGCTTATGAAAGAGTGGGGAGATTATTTGAAAAGTTTAATTCAAAGGGTTCTTTGAAAAAGACCACTAATGGGCTTTGGTGAAAAAATATATTTATGAATTTTGTGACCGTGTTGACTTGATGGAAGCACAGAGTGGGGGCAAAGTCTAAATGGATCATTTGCACAAGGAGACAGGCCTTTGTGCTCACCAAGCATCACTCAATCTCCATTCCCTTCATGTCTGCAAGCGATTATCGAAGAATAGAAGTAAAATGAAAGCAGACCTATTTCCATTTAGGCTTTGTGTGGTTGGTGACATGTTTGTTAGGTCTTTGTTGTGCTTTAATGGGAATATGCCACAGAGTCTTGGTGTAGAACAGCACCTCAGATCTCAGTTGTTTTTCTCATGTCACAATGCATTACTTTTACTTCGCCTTTTCTGCTGTTCTGACACATGTTTCACCCTACTTGGATGTCAATCAAGGAACAGTGGAGCGATTCCCACTTGGATTACTGCTCCGCGGGTGTATATGTATTTATTTGTTAGTGTATGGGTTTGTAAATTCATTTGAGAGAGAACAATTTGCATAATTCTTTTCTTTACGCTCGCATGTTTAGGCACACAAGTGGCACTTGAATGACTGCTGCAAATGCTTGTTGTGCTCATGCTGCTGCTGCTTGTGTTGCATTCAGAAGGGTTACATATGCAAGCTGACAACCAATGGATTCATTAGCGTTCTGTTTTTGGATGTGTCAGCAGCAGCCTGCTCTCCATATCAAAAACATTCCAAATAGGAAAGAAACCTTCATATTACCTCCAGTATTTGTCCTGTTATAGAAACAAATGCTATATAAAGAGAGAGAAAAACACACATTGCATACAAGTTAAAGTTTTACACAACCCTATTCCAGTCTTAAAATATTTTGCATATTTGTTACTGTAATTCTGAGCCCTAACAGCTGCAAGTTCTTGCTCTGTACTCATAGTATCAGGGATGGTTTGGAAAAAGACTTGGGGTAGACAAGTATCCCAGCATACATTTCACATCAACCGGACGATGGTGGAGGACTGCCAAACCCAAAACTATAAGCTTCATGCCACAACTTTTGTGTCAAACGTAATATTTAGGCAAGATATCGACAGTTTAGATTTAGACTATGTGGTCAATTTGTCAAACTAATATCAGGCGAGACTAGCTGGGCTTCTCAGGAGCTAGCAGACTGGTTCCCAAGATGACAGACTGAATGTAACAATTGCACTGATGTCTCAGTAGCATTTGAAACATAAGATATACTTCCTTTGAGAAGATAACATAAACAGAGGCTAAATTTAATGTTTGTTGCCGCCAAATTAGTTTAGCTGTAGGTAAAGTTGAAGATGATACTTTTATTGGGCAGTTGCAAATTGAGAAAGGCCTCATGTATCTTATCATAATGGATTTCAAATATTAAATAACTGTGACTTTATCTCATTGTTTAGCTTGTATCTTATTTAAAATAGTCAAACTTGCATGCATTTAGAATATTTTCTCAATTGATGATTGCACTTTGTCTAAATCACTGCTAATTTATAGAACAATCAGCCAAATTTTAACTAACCATTTACAAAAAAATCTGATGTGTATGGAATAAATTTCAGATTATTTGCAATACATTCATTAAAATACAAAAACATAATGATTGTTTGCTTAGTGCGTTTCATGTAGTTTGTTTAAAAACAGGCTATAAAGCTGAAATCCACATATCCACTTATCCACTGGCGACTGGTCATTAGGGGCACAGCCCCACCTGCTGTCACCAGAAAGAACTGTGCAAACAAATGATATTATCAATTTTCAAATTTTTATCTGCTGTAATTTATCATCTATGAATATAGAATCTTCATAAATTGCATTATATAATTTGTGTCAGGATTTTAATTCATTTTTAATTGTTCCCTGCCTTGCTGCTTCAGACTGCGTTTTCCTGTTTCGTGTCCGCAGTGGGCCTACGGTGGCCGACGTGAATGTGGGGCTAGCCCATGGATGTATAATAAGAGCTGGATAGAGCGCCACCGCTCAGCCTTGCAGCCAATTTTTCCCAGTGGCCTCTTGCAGTATTGCAGCGAAAAATCTCCCTGCGGCCCAAAAGGATTTTCCCCATAGACCACCATTGTAAAAGAGACGCCTGTAAAACTGTTTACAGGACCCCTCGAACTGCAAACAACGTCAATTATGACTGTTTCTGTTATGAACTTTTGATCCATTGAGGTTTTATGTTTGTAAAACTTTCCTCAAGCCGAGAAAAACGATTTTAAAATCCGTTACATCACAATGTAACGTCTATGAACTGAGCAGAGGCTCGCGGGCGGGGCCAGCGGGGGAAACACTACTGCGCATATTCAGTGGGCCGCACAACGGGGAAGCAAACCCCGAAGCTGGAAACTTATGCGCCAGGCAAACAATTCCTATAGGACTGAATGGGCGCCATTTTTAGTCCGGTATCCAGCTCTTAGCTAACGCCAGCTAACTTGAAAAAAATAAAGTGGATTTCATACTCGAGCACAGGGTATAAACCCTTTATTTGGAGGAGAAACTGGAATTAAAGCGCCTCGGAGCCCACCAGCCACGGAATACTGTCATTATTCAAAGTGCTGGTAAAATTAACCGCGGGTTTAACGCGGTGAAGTTCGCCCAGAGGAAAAACCGCCATGCTGCCCTTTTCTGAGCCGTCAGATGGTGAGTGAAAGTGTTATTTATCATCCTGCCTTCCTGGTTCTGGTTCGTGCATTGGCCATATTATTGTGCTTGATCGATTGCTATAGATGGTGACTAGTGTCAGTGTGTCCATGCTTATCTATTGAGGTTGTTGTCATAAAGTTGTCACAGAATGGGTTAGTATCCTTTAAAAGTTTTCTTTGCACTTCGTTGTGGTGTTGAGCTATTTGCTGTTCGCTTATGGCCTTTTAGGCTCATTTGTTCTGAGCTCGGTTGTGTCGGTTTATGACGATAGAATATCACATTCTTAATTGGGCAATATTAGCCAGAGGCTTCAGTGATGCGGTCAGGCGCCTCGTTACTGACCGCATCACTGTCGTGACTCAGCTAGCCAACTTGAGCTAATGCTTTCTAGAAATCGTGGCGTTTCCCAAACTGAATAAATACCTCACATATAAACACAAAACTGCTTTGCTAGCTCAATCTTGTTGTGACTAAGACATCCATTGAATTTTTTTTTTTCCACGGACAGATTTAGCTACTACGTCCGCAAACTTCACATACATTTTTAAGCTAGCTGCGCCGTGTCACAGCACAGCTGATGGAGGATGTCGGAGTGGAAGCTGAGATATGCTCTCAACTGAAGGTTGGTTAAGTTTTGCTGTGTATGGGGGTGCCAGGTAACGACACAGAGTGGTGAAGGGTTCGGGTTTTTCAGTGTGTGTGAGGGTGTAACTCGTCTCACAGTCTCGGAGTTCAACCCACTCGGTAAAGGGTCCGTTTTGTTTTCCCCACAACCCCAAACCAGTTCAGTTCAATCCAGTTTCACAAACATAACAAAAAAGACAACTCACTGCAGATCCCCACAAAACAAAACAAAACAAAAGCAACTAGCAAAGCAACACAGTACATAAAATAAAGCCAGCAGAAACGTCAGATAGGTTGGACCACCGTGTTTAACTGTATATTTTCAAACGTTACAGTTACGACTGAAAATGACAACAGAAAAAAACAAGTTTGCCAAGTTCACATATCTCTGCAATTCAAATCAACCACCAGTCGTCTACCCAAAAGTGTTGTTAGCGCGACGTCCCGGTCTGTAATTCTAATGAATGGAGGAGTAATATTTTTAGTGATGAGGCTTTTTTCATTTGAGCACGGCTAGGTGTGCTGTCATGCTGATTTGAGCACGTTCTAAATGTCTAGTTGACCAATCAGATTGCTTGGTCGGAACTACCTGTTGTATAATTTAGGCTTGTGACAGTGGTAATGTAACTCGTGTAACTGCTCTCTCTCTCACTCACACATTCACTCACTCACTCACTCAAACACACACACACACACACTCTCTCTCATTCATTCACTCACTCACACACACACTCTCTCTCTCTCTTCCTCTGTATATGTGTACAAGACCTACTAGAAGCAGCCACTTTGTTATTAAGTGTTTTGTGGAGCCATGCATGGACCCATAACATGTTTAAAAAAAACACATCAGTAGCAAGAGCAAGTACTATAGTTTTCCAGGTATTTATTGAAGTAGTTGGTGCCCCACCAATTTTTTACATGTAAAAGCGCCACTGCACATATCCACATATGGTTTGAATATATTTATTATTATATCAATCTAGGTGTAGTTTGAGATGCTTTCCATTACCTTCTTTATAGAAAATGGATGGACTTGTTATAATTGATCATGCTAATGTGTTTTACTTCACCCACTACACTAAATAATGTATTTATGGTGTCATTACCTATTTCAGAATTAGGTTTATTCACCAAGTAGCAAGTACAAGGAATTCAGTATTGTCTGGATCTCAACAAAAAGCGCAATAAAAATGAACATTAAACAATAAACACAACAATAACAAAGGCCTTTACACACTGAGGGCATTTTTTTCATGCCGGTATAAATAGTTTTGATTATATTAGGCGAGTATTTCACATTTTCATGTCCTTTATTCGTCACGTCCCCGGTGTGTCAAGGCCTTAAGAAAGTGACAGTAAATTAGGAAGATTCTGTGTAGTGGGGATGTGCATGCATATTGACAAAATAAAACTGTGTGTGCAAAAAAGCAGAATATAAATAGAAGTATAAATATAAAGTATAAATTAGAGTGTAAATAAGCTGTGTGTGTATTAACAGGATATATATGTCGGCTACAGTTCATAATTTTTAAAAAATCTATATAGTGTACATCTACCCAGTGTAGAACAGACGAAGACACAATATGAGTTTGAATGCGATATGGGACGAAGTGGAGTTTGTATGTTTACAATCTTTTACTGTCCTTAAAGATGGCCTGGAGAAAGAAGGAACGACAGAGCGACACCTGGACAGGTGGAGGTTTTGACTGTGGCCTCGCATGGCTGCCATCCAGTTTATATGGAAAAATATAGAGGCAGAGTTTGGAATCCTACAATGCGGATCTTATCCCATACTGGACTGCTGTTTAATTCAGGTTTGATAGAAGCGGAGGACTAATGCTCGTGAATGTAAAATGCAGCATTTTCTCTTGATTTATCACCTGATTTAACACAAACAGATGTATGGTATGAAGTGATTTACTGGCGATTCATTGGTGCGTATAGAGAGAATGCTGCCTTTTACTATCTGCTGCAGCTGATAAATAATTGTTCTGAGTAAATCCAATATTGACACAGGTGTGAAATTATGCCTATATACCCTTTTTGCCATGTGCACTAGATATCTAGCATGTGTGTTTGTGTGTAGGCAAACAAGATTAATAAATTGCGTATAGCAGCATCAGGGAGGGAATGCCTTCAGTGCACGGCAGCACATGAGCCTGCACGGTTTAAAACTGTTCCTAGGTGATACCTTAATAACCTTTATTTCAGTTATTTGAATACAATAATTGCGGGGTGGTCTTTAGTAGAAAATCATAATTCTTTGTAAGTCAAGCCAACCAGAAATCCTCTAGGTATGAGTTGATTTGATGGGAAAGAGGTCAGTCACTTTTCATCCCCAGCCCGGGGCATCAACATAAAACTGTGAAATGGACTGGGAATCACTGGCAAGCAAACATGTGGCGAATACTACACATCAATTTGTTGTTTTGAAGGCGTGATTACCAGGAGAGTTCATGCTCATCAGTTTGTCTCTCATCCATGTTCCGTTGAAGCAAATAAAACACTGCAGCCTCTGATTGATGTACTCTTCATACGCCTCACAGAGCGGCGGTCTGATTGATAATGTGTGTTTGCTTGATGCGTCTCAGAGATGGCGAGGATACTTGTGTGGATGGAGGACGAGGTGCGACGACCCACTCACCTCCGACAGCTGTGACTGCTGTGCAGGACGAGGAGATTAGTTTTGTTTCCTTCTGGCTGTTGATAGAGATTGGTTAAAGGGTCATACGCTTGTCATTGCACCTTTTTAAAAAACTTAATAGCTGTAACTTAGGTTTGCCCCTGCTATTGGAATGATCAGATCGTTTCACATTATTTGTAATTATTGAAAGCTTTTGTGTGTGTGTGTTCCATTTTTCAACAGTAGCATAACCTACGATGGCTCTACATTCTTTAGCTCAATTATAGCTATTGATAAATGTATCCTTGTCTTGTCTAGCCTGACATACATACACCACTCTACCTGCAGCAAGGTTACTCTGTTACATCATGTCTTTATTGCACCCTTTCACTCAATGCATTTTTAAGGTGTGTTTAGACTGAATAGAAAGCAAATTTTAGAGGCAGTGCAGCACAAAGTCTGTTGAAGCTGCACAAATTGTGGCAAAGACACATCCACATTAGTCTGTGTGTTTAAACTTGAACACAAAAATATGCTTTTTACAAAAAATTGTAGCAAATAAAGGCAGACTGCACAAATAGTTTAATTTGAGGAGGAAAGAAATCAGATAAATGAGGCAAAAAATTGCTTTGTGTTCACTTTTAACACATCTGTAGGCACCGAACAAGTCATTCATTGCAGTACAGAGATAGCGAGAGCGAGAGAGAGAGAGAGTGTTTTACTTAAAAACTGGAAAACTTTTGTAAGCTGTCAGGTCTCTGGCTGGTCAAGCTACAGCCAAAGTTTCAGGCCAGCGCAGTGCAAACTCTACCCTGGAGGCAAAATTCAGAAATCATTTCAAATATGCAAATAGGCTGAGAAACTTAAAGCAAGTAGTAAATGTAGTTGGTAAATAAGCATCCACCATGTGCAAAAACTGTTATTTTACATTTTTAAATATTGCACAGCATTAATTTGCCCCATCACACAAATAAGCCTAGTGATAGAACTTTGCTGCCCGCTGGATATATTAGATAGAACTATACTTGTCATATGAAAATTCATCTATATAGCCCACTCAAGCCACTTTCATAACTTGCATTATATATGAAAGGTCAACATTTTCTATCAAGATGACACATATTTGAACAGAGCTCAAACAATGGAAATCAATTGGCAACAATTTAAAAAAAATCAATGATTCACTTTGGTTGTTTAATCAGGCAAAAATACCCCAATTTTGCTCGTTGCAGCTTCAAAATGCGAACGTTTACTGCTTTTCTGTCTTGTATATCATTTTAAACTCAGTTTTGGACTGATGGAATGACAAAACAAGATATTTGTATCCATCACACTGAGCTCTAACTTTCTCTGAAATTAGGAGAGCCAAAGATCACCATATATTTTTGACATTTCATAGACTTAATGATTAATAAGAAAAATAAAGTGCAGATTAATGGAGTATAGGATGAGCTGTAGCTTTCATATTTCAGCGGTGAGACTGATGAGAAATAAGCCTGTGGTGGTGGTTTAGTTTGTCAGTATGAAAAAGTCTGTCTCACAGAATGTTCAGGTTCCACCTTTATCCACTATCACTGTTGTCTTTTTATCCATCTCTCTCGCTTGTCATTCACAATAGACTTCCATTTGTCCGCCTTTGGATTAATGTACCATTAGTGGCACGGCAGTACAAAGCTGTTCCACTCTGGCCTTTTCTCACAGGCAGCCGCCGTGTCTCCATATGTTCCCCCGCCTTTGCTTTGATGCCTCTTTCCTGATTATTCTCCCTTCACCTAAACATATTTTCTCCTCTCTTTAATGCATTTTTCCTTACCTCAATACATGTATTTTTCCCAGGGCAGGCTGAGGCATGGGCTGTTTGAGCTCCACGTATTGATTGTTGTGGGGGAATTTGATGCCTAGAGACTTGCTGTTCTCCTCTACTCTCCTCTCCTCTCTCCTCCACCCCAGGGGAGTTTTAAATGGAAACACATTACTATGAATCACACAGCAGGGAGCTCCATGATTGATAGCATTGCTTACCATTTACTAGTCACTGTCTGGAGATAAGCCCTGAATTTATGGAGTATTGGAAATCCTTGCCGCTGCTACACACGGATTAGAGTGAGGAATGGCTCCCCCCGTACTGCCACTGGAGTCACCCAGTTAACAGCTTAAGTGGAAAGGAAGGAGCCCCATTTTATTGTTTATCAAAATAATATTTAGTCTTTATTTATTTATTTATTTAATTTTCTGGAGCAGTGTTACTGTAAATGGAATGAAGAAACGCCTGGAGAACGGTGGTGTGTGTGTGTGTGTGTGGTCATTTTGCTTTTCCCTCTCCCTCCAACTCATTCTAAGTGCATCTCAGTAAGGCATTTGCTGACAAGTCACCGTGACTTTGCTCACCTTAAAAATTGCTGTTGCAAATCAGTTAAGGTAAATGGACTGAAGCCACACACTGGTATACTGTGTGTGTGTGTGTGTTTGGTTGAAATTCGACATGAATACATCAACAAAGAATGTGATGACCTCAGAGGCAAATTACATACCACGGGTTTTATATTTCGGAGGTAGTTTACAGATGTCAGCTTTTATGACTCGTCTTCATATCTCACAGCTGTTATAACTGCAACAGTCTTTCTACCTCAGAAGAAAATTACTGGCATGTGTCAGTAGTCATTTCTTACACCTCACAGCCCTGTTCTTGTGCTGTATTGCAGATCTCACCTTTTGTACTTTGGAAATAGTTTACAGACATCAGCTTTTATGTTTTTCAAAGCAGCGCACAGACTTAGCTTCACACTTATCGAGATGTTTCGAGACATCAGTTATTATACTTTAGAAGCATTTTATTTTTTTCAAACTAGTCTACAAACTCACTGATTGTAGTCTTCAGTTTTTCTACCTCAGAACCGAATGATTTCCCATCTTATACTTTAGAGACTTTACATGTTTATACCTCAGTCCATGTTAAGCACACAGCTTGCAGATAGGTGTGGGTAAAACAAATAGATTCACATGATGATTGATTCTTGTCTCTTCATGGTTCTTGTCCTCCATGATTCTGAATTGATTCACAATTGCCATCGAAATTTGAACACTCACAAGCCAGGTGAGAATGTTCACTCGGCTCATTGGTTAGATGTGCCTGGGGCGGGAGCGAGAGCATAACACAGGGAGACGGTCCTTAAGAAGGTCAAATACAACAATCTTCATTGCGCTAGTCCAGGTCCGACCTTGATTCATTCTCCAGGTAGCTGCTAGCAACTGTTACATTTGTTCGTCTGCATTCCAGAATGCAAAGCAAACCTGGATACAGGAGCCATTTTACTCAAACTCACAGATTATGCCTAGTAGTTGGACCGGATCGAGGTCAGATCACATTCTCAACACCAACAAACTGCTCCACAGTTGGTTTGGGACCAGATCGAGACCACCTCCAGTGTAGGGTCTCAGTACGGTTGTTTTGGTCCATATTGAGCACGATTGCTGTGTTCAGATCTGCCCAAATGCATCGCTCCAGTGGGGAAAACAAACCAGAGTTCAATTCAACTGGACTGAAAAGGACTGGTCTGAAAACGCCCTTAGAAGTCGTTTGCAGGCCAAAACAGCTTAGGCTGTTTTTACCTAAGATCCAGGCAATGGTAGTAGTTTCTTCTATCTCAGTACCAAATGACAGACTTCTACTACTTTGACTTCTACCTCAGAGGGACTTTTAAAGATTTCTGGTCTTATATTCACGCAGTTCACATATCTCAGTTTTTGAACCTTTTAAGCAACTTACAAGTGAGTTCTCACAGTTAGACATGGTTTCAGAAATGATCGTTTATGAGCCTCAATTTGTAAACCTCAGGAGCAGCTTACAGAATTTAGTGGTTATACTTTAGACCGAGCTCAAAGACTGCAGATTCTCTACCTCAGGAAGACCTCAAGTGTTACATCTGAGGTTGTTTTTTTAGAGATAGTTTTCAGCGAGATCTCACTTTACAGACCACCGTTTTTATACATCAGAAGCAGCTTACAGACCTCAGCAGCTTGCAGAATGGGGCTCGCTGTGCCTCAGTTTCGGTAAACTGCCTGCCAGATTTATATGGCGCTCTGGAGAGAATCCAACCTTACTACATTTCACAATCATTTGTTACCAAGCTTGGTTTACCTGGCTCCACCACAATTTATGTAATGCTCTGTTGTTCAGATTGACAGTCATGTTGGGCAGGTAGCCAGGAAGATGACTGATCAAAGTCTTGCCGTGGCTGCACCCTGAGCCATCTGAGCCACTTCATCATATTAAAATCCCCGTCGCACTGTGACCGAACACTTGATCCGCACGCGCTGATATTCAACAAGTCATTTTACATCTACATTGTGCCAGAACATCACACGCGGGGGGCTATTTCTGTGGCCTATTATGGAACACAACTTAATTCTCCTTGACACAAAGCCAATTCAGGGAGTGATTGTTTCACAGGTTCATCCTCTCTCTCCCCACGCAGTGTGAGGGCGACTGCGTAGTGGTGGTGAGGCGGTGTGTGTGTGTGTGTGTGTGTGTGTGTGTGTGGGGAGGGGGGTTGTATTAGGAGTTGAAAGACCACTGCTGAGGGGGAAATAGCTGTCAGCCCATGTGGTGGGAGGAAGAGGACACAGTGTAGCCCATCACTTCTGCTCCCTGAGAGACTTATTACAGAGGCAGGCCAGGGCGAGAGCTGGTAATTAATTTGGACAGAGCTGATATTGGTTTTGATGCACCAGAGACTGACAACACTGGCTGTCTGCTGCATGTGCCTGTACCAAGGCTCTGTATGAGTGTATAAAAACAGGAAAAGGTTTTACGAGGAAGAGCAAAGGGGAGGAAGATGAGGATGAGAGCCCGAGAAAAAGGAAGGGGAATGACAGAAGTGCCTTAACTCTAGCTTGCAGCTAACGTCAAAGCTCTCCTATAAAGATAGCCCATGGCGATGCATATTTATGCCTCTTCTGTCTCGTCCCCGGCCTCCCTACTCCTTTGCAACTCATACACTCATCACTCACTCCCCTCTCTTTCTCTTTCACACCTATCTATCTTCCTCCCTTCCTCTCCTCTGCTCTCTCTGGTTCCTCTCCTGTCATGAGTGTGTGTCATTCAAGGCTACTATTTTTAGGGCCCAAGCACGAAAGTGCTAGGGGCCAACGGTCCCTGACACTGAAAGTGCGTGGAACCGATTGTTTTTGTACAGATTATTATTAGTATTAGTATTATTATTATAGTACGCCATTGCATTTTTTAGGGGCTTGCAATGCTCAAAAACTCAAACTCAAATAGTTGAAAATTGCAAAGTTCTCTATTGATTGGACTTGGGTGTGGCCAACGGGCTCCATAGCGCCCCCAAATGCAGGGCTGTGTTAGGATAAAGCTGCTTTGATGTTCATGAAATTTGGTGGGATCATTGTTCTCATAATTCTGGGCATTTATTTTTTTTCCACCCAACAGAAAGTCAGCCATTTTGGATTTTGTGCGTCAATTCTCATTTTATAAACATGTTTGATGCCTTTAGGATGTGCAAAAACTCACAAAACTTTGCACCCATGTTCAAACAAGTAAATATTTTGATTTGATATCGCAGTTGGGTTTGGGTATGGCATGTTGGCTCTATAGAACCCCCTAATTACTTTTAGCATTTTTGAAGTGCAAGGGCTGCTCAAAAATTCACGACAATTTGCACATGCAGCAGAATTGGCAAAACTTTATATCTGATAGGGGCCTTGTGTTTGGGTGTGACAAAATGGCTCGAGAATGCCCCCTAGAAAATTTCAAAGTCAAAGCCTCCACCTCTAAATTTGACGTAGATGTACAAAATTTGGTAGGCAGATGTAACATCTCTAGACTTCAATAAAAAGTCTCCAGAAGCCATACCCTTAGACAACAGGAAGTCAGCCATTTGGAGTTTACTGTGCTTTTTTCACAAAGTAAAGCCATTTACAGGCGTTGCACTTTAACAAACTTCTCCTAGAGAATTAACCAAAGTGACTTCAAATTCGGAAGGGGCCATCTTAACACCTTTGCAATGCTAAATTATGAAGCTTTTCACTTTTCATAGAATGCCCTTGGCGTGGCGAGCCAATTTTGCCCAGAACATGAAACAGGCCACTTGACGTTGTCCAATCTGCCCCAAATTTCTCATGCTTGATAAAAGTCCAGGCCTGAACACATCTTCATGTGCTGCTCCCTCCAATGCGCACAAGGTGTAAGGGCCTGTTCATCACTGCTTGCAGCTTTAATTTTTGTCCTCTTTTTAAATAATAACACTCCTTTCTCTGTGGCAAATTATTAATGTCGCAGGATGGACATAAGGCTTGTTTTCCATCAGTTCATCCATTCAGAAAGCTCCTGGACAGCACAACGCTGTAAATGCCAGTTACAGCGCTAAACAATCGCTAAACAAAGAATTTACACTCTTGGCTCATGCAAATCCACTGTCAGGTCACCACTGAGGACAAAGTCAAGAGTGTTTTGTAATGACTGCACGAGAATGAGAAAATAATTTAATGCCTTATCCACTGCACTGTTTTCCCTTTTTCACATGATGTCTGACTTAACTCAGGATGTGATAATGTTGTTTAAAGCTGACACTGATGTCTATTTATTTTAGTATATTTAGATAATCCTATAAATCAATATCCTGGTGCTCAACACTGTGTTCTGGATCATTTCAACAGTAAGAGAGGACGTAGGGAAGAGAGGAATATAATCTATAATCAGCAGTTAATAGTATTCGTATTTAAAAAAAAAAAAAAAGGATTACAATGAAGGGATGTCTCCTTTAATATTGGGTTTCTGACAAGATAGTTCTGTTTACCTAAATCTTGATTAAATGTGTATCGGACACATTGAAATAACAGGTAGCCCGTTCAATTTTCACAAGCTCCTTAATCTAAACTGAAGTTCCTGGCTCAAAATGATTAACTTTATAAGATTAAATATGAATGAAAGTTTAACTGGAGAATGTAACGTCAGGAAGTTGATGTGTGGTGATCTTCTAGGAAGAAGGCATATCACTCTTTTGGAATTGTTGGAATTTGTGATTGTACAGTGGTGTTACAGAGTCAATGTTCATCCTTCACAAACAATCTTTGGCTGAGAACTGTTTATTAGTAACAGCTAATGTGACCTGACTCTGGCGACATTTGTTGTTTTAACTGGCATGACGGTCAGCGCCGGCTGCAAATGAGAAGCTGTTACCTGAAGGTTTTGTATACTGATCTATAAAAATAAGAAGATGTTCTATTGATGAAAAAATATCCCCACAAAGTGATTCTTGTCTTCGGTAATATTTTGTAGGACAGAAGCCCGTTTTACACAATTACTTCATCACATCACATTACATTGGCAATAACGTCTACAGCTGATATGCAGCTTGACAGAAAGGTAACTTCTGGACTTCCAACACGACTCGGGTCTGAATTGAATATCATCACATTCATGTGATGTCTGCAGCAGCATAAGGCTATGCACTCACAGAAGGATAGATTGTTTTTTTGCCTTAAGAGTGCTATAATGAATGTGCCATATACTTCTAATTGTAAATTAGAAATTAATTGCAAATGAAATCAATCCAGTTGATCCAATTTGACTTTGTTGAGGAGAGCGCCATGTTTAAAGGGGACATGTTATGCTTATTCCGATTTTCTGTTTTTTATTTATATACTATTATGATGTCAGATGTTAAACATGGTCAAAGTTCCAAAACTTGAGGTTAAAGTATGTAGAAATGCTCCCTGCAAGTCAAAGGTCAGGGCTTCAACCTGCTCTGAACGCTTTGTTTGTGACGTTTTTTTCTACCTTGCCGACAAGCTGATGTCATCTCGTTACGCATCTCCATAAACAGCTGTCTGTTCCATAGCCTTGGTTTCTAAGGTTGTTGCAAGGGTTTTTCCATGTGAGATTGTATTTACTTATCGGGACAGTGTACAGTTTTTAACTGATATAAATGATGCACTGCACCAGAGTTAGCTCAAAGCTAATTTACATCTGCAGTCCCCCACAATCAAAACATACAACAGCACAACAACAAACAAAGCAAAAAACACACAGAACACATTATGAAAAATACAAAATACAAAGCTACACACAATAGCACATCACATACACCCACAGTGTGTTGTTTGCATTGTTCACTCTTTTATTCTAGATTGGATTTGGGCTTAAACATGTAAGGATTTATTTGAGAAGCTGGCATTTCAAGTAAAGAACAAGAAAAAGTATTGAAATCCCAGTACTATAGTTAATTTCATAGTTTGTTGATGTAGCCTCCTTAGCCTCTGGAAGTTAACCAATCAGTATAGAGTGGGCTCATGTGGGCCTTTTAAAAAGACATGAGCTAAAATGACCTGTTTCAGGCAGAGGCTGAGGGGTTGCATGAAAGGTCAGTATGAGTTAAAAAGGTGTTTTTTGAGCCCCAGAATATAAATATAGAACTGAAATTGTGCATAATGTGGCCCATTTTAAATAATTAATTTTATCTAAATAACCCAAAATCAAATATCACAAATTTGCCTCAAAGGGCTTTTCTGTCTGTATAGCATACGACAGCCTCTGTCCTTAAACACTCAATTCTGATAAGAAAATAAGTAATTAAGTGTCATCCATTCTCTTTCTCCCTTTTCAGGGTCACATTGGGTGAGAGGGCAAGTTAACATCCAGGACAGGTCAGCAGCTCATCACAAAGCTAACCTCTATCGCTTTAAAATGCTAACCAGAAGCTGAACTCCTGTCCAATTTTATTTCCATTTCCTTTGACACGCGACAATTCTGATGGGACCTTTCTTTAAACTGTACTTTTCACAATTTAAATTCAGTCACAAAACTCTTCTGTCTCTGTCTCATTCTCCTTCTGTCTCATTTCTTTCTTTTATAAATTGTGCATCCAAGACAGGGCCCATGGTAGTGGTGAAACTAGGTCCTGGGCTTCAAATAGCAGCCCATTGTATCCCAGGGGCCCATAGCCAAGGAAAGGCCAAGAGAAAGAGACGCGCACACACACACACACACACACCCCCAGAGCAGGAGAGAGTGGGAGATAGAGGGCGAATTGTTTGATCAAAATTAATATTTGTCATTTGGTACAGCAGACATTACCCTGCGGACACATACAAATGGACGGGCATTGTTTGAATCCATTTTCTTTTGAAGATATCACGGCATACCTGTGTTTGCAGTACATTCAAGACAATTTGGATACTGAGGTGTGTGTGTGTGAGAACTCTGTGCAAAGCTCCAGTACATTTCCTTTGATGTGCCCTGGGACTGCTGGCTATTTCCCACTTTGTTTCAATCCCTTAGCAGGACCTTATTGTTCACCATACTGTGTGATGTCATGAGTGGTAGCTTTGTGAGTGTGAGTGTGTGAGTGATTTAATGACCTTGACGAGGCAGAACAAACTGCCTCATTTCCCTCTCATCGTCCTTTCTTCGGCTGCAACAGAACACATCGTCCTTTCTCATTCTGCCATGAAACTGAAGCAATCTTCTTTTGTTGTAATATCTCTGCTACAAATTCATGTCCTCCATTTGAGAAATTTGAGGTGCACATTAGAGTGCGAAGGTTGTACCGTTGAGGTCAGTGTGTGACTAGAAGGGTCACACTGACAAACAATGTGCCAAGGGAAAGAAGTGTGAATCACAACCAAAGTATAGTGGAGCACAGTGACAAACATACTCCATAAACTTGAATAGAAATAAAAAGGTCATTATACCATTTGGTACATTGTGTGCCGTTTAGTGGTGTAACGGTGCACAAAATTCATGAAGAAGTAAGGAAATTTGTGTTTGGTAGATTATTTCTCTGTTGTAACGATGCTTCTTGGCAATAAATCTTATACCGTTGGAAAGCCTGTTTATCTCCCTTTTAAATGGTGCCACGTGTTTGTAAGGAACATGCATTTGTGGGATGAGTCTGTGTTGCGCCCATGAAAAATTTGCCAAATCTTCTCTGCCAATGCCAAACAGCTTATTTTGCTGTTGCTATTGACTCTTGTTTTGAGCTTCTGGTGCCCCCAGCCAGCATGGGCCCTGCTACAGTGGTCAGTAGGTGTCTGCTCCAAGAATCGGCATACAACGTTTGAGTGATCTGGATGGGGCCCGTGCGATAGGGCAACTTCAAGCTGGTGTTCCGCAAAACTAAGTTGCAGCACTATTTGGAGTGAGCTCTAGTACCATCTCCAAAGTGAAGGCCAAGTTCCATATAACGTGGGATGTCAGAGACAGGCCGCGAAGTGGTGACACCCCAAGAAGACCGTCTACAGATTCTATAGATTTGCCATCAAGGTTTGCAGGACGATATGGAGGAAGGCTCCCTGCCCAGACAATCCCGAACAGACTGCATGCAGCCAATCTCCAGTCTCATCGGGCTGCCAGGAGGCCTGCCATGACTGCCCTTCACTGTCAGGCCCGTTTGCGCTGGTGTCAGAAACATGTGCACTGGAACCTGAATGTGGAGGAATGTTATGTTCAGCGATGAGTCCAGATTCTGCCTACGACAGTTGGATCATAGGGTCAAGGTGTGGAGAAGACACAGAGAACGCTATGCTAATTGCTGCACCGATAGAGTAACATCTTTTGATGGAGGCAGTGTGATGGTGTGGGGCGGCATCTCCCTCACTAGAAAAACGAGGCTTGTCATCATTGGAGGCAATCTCAATGCAGAGAGATATCGAGATGAGATTCTGCAACCAGTGGCAATCCCATATCTCCACAGTCTGGGACCGAACTCTATCCTCCAAGATGACAATGCTCGCCCCCACAGAGTAGGGTTTATCAGACGCTGCCTCCAGAATTAGGGAGTGGAGAGGGTGGAATGGCCTGCCAGCAGTCCTGACCTTAACCCCACTGAACACTTGTGGGATCAGCTTGGGCATGCTGTTCGTGCCAGAGTGACCAACACAAACACGTTGGCTGACTTGCGACAGATGCTGGTTGAAGAATGGGATGCCATCCCATAGCAGTGTGTGATCAGGCTGGTGACCAGCATGAGGAGGAGGTGCCAGGCTGTTGTGGCTGTGCATGGTTCTTCTACATGCTACTGAGGCTCCTGTTTGTTATATGAATAAATGGTTAAATTGCCAGTATGTCTTGTTTCTTCAAACTTCAATCATCCAATCCACCAAACACCAAACAAGAGTCAACGGTAGAGTAAGCTGTTTGGCATTGGCAGAGAAGATTTGGCAAATTTTTCATGGGCGCAACCCACATACGCTGCTCTGCTGCTTATCCCACAAACCCATGTTCCTTACAAATGTGGCACCATTTAAAAGGGAAATAAACAGGCTTTCCAACGGTATAAGATTTCTTGCCAGGAAGCATTGTTTCAACAAATAAATAATCTACCAAATACAAATTTCCTTACTTTCTGTGCTAAGTTTAATTGAAACTAGCTCCACCTCCAGCAGCTACAATATTAACATGCTGTGTACACACTGATGCTTCAGTATTAATAATCTAATGATGTCATATATAATGATAAATATAATATATGGAAAAATTTAAAGCCATGTTAAAAGTCCATGTAACTGAGAACTGCAGTTGCCTTATTTGAGCTGGATTTAGTCTCTTCCTTGTGTGTTTGATGTATGTATTCCCTATCTGTTGTGTTTTATTTCTACTTAAATTGTAACTGGTGTGATGTCTTGGCCAGGTCCCACTCGGAAAACAGATTTCAATCTCAAGGGACCTCTATCAGTCAGAGGGACCAAACCACTACTTTTACTTTCATAACTTTAAAATACATTTTTCTCTTGCAGAACTGGTTCTTATGACATGCTGTCTGATCACGTCACTAATCAAATGTTTTTATCATTGTTTTTAACGGCCTCACTCAGAGCAAGAGTGAAAAGCTGACCATCACAGAGAGGGGAGGGGGATGGAGAGATGTGGTATTGTTTCATTACAGAGATAATGGAGCATATTTTAATAATAGTGTTTCACTCAGTCAGTGTTATGGGGCTCTCACTTGTCATTCTGACAGCAGCGACACTACGGGGTAACCAGGCTACCTTGACTAAGCTGGCTAGCATGCATCCATGCTACAGCTAAGTGGTACACTGCCAAAGCGTTCCGGGTGGAACTTGTGCTCTAAAATTACCGTTCTGCATGTTGGACTAAGTGGATTATTAAACTATATTGACAGTACTTATATTGTAACTATAGTAACTATACAGTAACTATATTGACAGGACCGAACAGTAAAGTCCGTTAGGTGTGTGCCCGTATACAAATACGTGATTTTTTTACAATTATTTATTTCATACAGTTTTCGTATTTGAAAAATGATTTGCTTTCAGGAAGAAAAAAAAAACATGTCAAATACCAGCGCACAGGTCGATTACATTGCTATCCCAGTCTCTCTCGAGGGAAGTCACATCCACCTGCTACATGACACACATTTCCTGATTTGGACATCATAGTTGGGGGTGTTCCCCAGAGATAAAGCTGAGCTACTGACACACACAAAGTGCTCCCAAGGGACTCTCCATAACCTGTTTTTCCCCTTCTCCTTTCCACAAAGTTAGGTTGTACAAAATAGGCAATAAATGAAAAGTGCAAAGCAATAATCGCCTTTGAAATTCTTCCCTATATGTTACATAGTGTGCTGTCTCTGTGTTATGGGTGTATAAATAGGTAGAGGTCTGTCTGCAATGAGGCGATGAGCAAAGTTTTAGTTCAGTAGTCAGCACAGTCGTCTATGATCTGGGAGACTCCAGTTCAAGACCCAGTGTGGGGACCTTTTGTAAGGTAGTTCATTCATGAAAACTTATTGTAACACTTTAATTTTCTAAAATTAAAAGCCTAATAAAAACAAAAACAGGATATTTAAGCCTCTTTCCACTTTTATTTGAATACAAATACAAATAATTTTGCTGCCTCAAATATAGATACAAATACAAATACTGAGCTCTCTGCATATCCCTAATATCTGTAACATGATGGTTAGGGATGAATACACATAGCATTAGACCCCTAGTGCTGTTATAGAAAAGTTAAAATTACAGTTTGAAAGAAGAAAATAGATGTTAAATTATTTTGTGCTTTATATTTTTTTCAAACTGTAACAAGCTGTAACATTAACATATATCTGACTGAAAATACTTAGTATTATTATACTTGTTATGAACTGTAGCAAAAATGACCCATGGGCTTTTATTGAGTCCCCAACCCAAACACCGCTTTATTTAAGAATATTTTACATGCATATTGTCAACTGAAATATAATAAGTATTAAAACTGCAGTAAGACACAAGGCCCCTCGACAAGACAGGGCCTCAAGATATAGTAAAATTGCAGAAGCCACATTGTCATTTCAGCTTTTATTGTGCTGAAGTGTTGCATATTACCAAACAAATTTGCAATTACCACATTGCCACAGAGGGGGGCCCTGAGCCTGAAGACCCGCTTTGACTGGTTGATAATCCAGCTTTACAAGTAATCAATTAGTTGACAGAAGTTTCATCAACAACAATTATGATTAGTGATTGATTAGTCATTAATCAAGCAAAAATTACAAACATTTGCTTGTTTCATCTTCTTAAATTAGTTTTTTGCCACTTAGTTCTGTTTTATATCATTGTAATTAGAATTTTAGCAATTTGGACTGTACAAAACAAGCTATTTGTGTTTTTACATTTCTTTATTATACAATGCAGATCCTGTGGACGGTTTGGGTTGGGCAGGAAACATTGTTGTACACTGGTCGCAACTTAGGGCTTTAAATACCTTATTTTTGTACAGTGTGGGGTATCTTTTTCACATGCCTAACTACTTGTCTCAGATGTTTCTCGGTTTCAAGAAGATGATAAACATAGTTTTTGCAGAATGCACATAATAAGATTTGGTCGGGGGAACAAAAAGATAAACTGTCATCTAAACCCGTGGTCCATAACATTTTTAGCCTATGACCCTTCAAAGAAAGCAGTTCAACCAAAGAGTGATTTCCTCTCATTCCTCTCATGTTTCATCTGAATGTTTTATAGTCCTGAAGAAGTTAAATAATCTGCCATTTTGAAGTATAAAAGCAAAGATTATAGAAAAGTCTGAAAAGATTATTTGGGCAGTAAGAATATGTTGCACATGACCCTTCAGTTTTATCTTAAGACTGCTTGAACCCAGATTGGGAACTATTAATCTAAAGTACCAATACAGTTTGCTGTTTCTGTATATGGAGAGAGCTGTTTGGATTTAGAAAATGTTTGAAAATTACCCGTGGAAGTATTAAGTAAAGCTTTATGTGACACAAAATAACAAGAAGAAGCACTGAATACTGATTAAACGTGTATTAAATAATATATGGCATTCCATTGGAAACTAGTAAGAATAATAACAGCATTCAAAAACACTAATTCTGCCCCCTCTTGGTGGTTTGTAGGTATAGTTGATGCTTACAAATCATATCTAATTTAATTTTCTTTAGTCACTAATGAATTTACTACTATGTGATTAATACTATGGCAGCGGGTGAAACCACTCCCCTCAGTCACTCATTTACTACTGCATGTAAAGTAGACACTAAGTAGTTTGCTCTATAGAATTTCATTGTACTTATTGTCATCATTTATGTGTCATCACTGTCAGCTGTATTGTCACACAACGGTAATTGTGGCATTCATAAAATGTGGCACAATGCATTATTGGACTGTGAAATAGTATACACTCAAATAAATTGTCAGACAGTAAATATAGTAAATAGAAGGTGAATTTTGGGCACAGCTCACTTAATCAAACTTTCTCACAGTGAGTGTTTTGACTGTGTCATAACAGGAAGAGCACAGGTGTTACTAATAACATTAACAATGGCTCCGTTCAGGTGTCACAGAAGGGTCATGCCAGCGATCCAGCATGTGCACTACCAGAGCCAACGAGCCTTAACACCTAAATGGAATGCAGCCGTTGTTCATGTTATTAATTACACCTGTGGGAAAGGTCTTTAAAATGTTTTACAGCAGCTTTCCTGTTCTACAGGAGTGACAGGACAAATCACATGAGGTACAAAAGAGCAAAACAAAACATCACAACAGCTGTCAATACAGAAAACAGAAACTACACACAGGAGAAGAGAGAGGCATGCAGCTGTTCTGGATAAATGCGGTGTTTCTGGTTGTGTGGTTGAAGCAGGTGATGAGATGGATTGGCTCTGATCAGTTGTAGCTGTACCCATTTCTCATCTCGTCTCTCTCTCTGCTCTGTGATACCTTTTGTGCAGCTGAACATCCCATAATGCCAGCCTGCCTCAGTGTCTCCTTAGAGTAGCACTGCAGCCTTTTAAACAGGGGTTACCGTGGAGACCACAGCGGTGCCACTGGCAGCAGCAGCAGCAGCAGCCACTCGCTCGTTCCGGCTGACATTCAGACAAGCCCCTCTGGCACACACACACACACTACAGATCCCACTCACATGTGCACACAACCACTCACCAGCTCCCACGTGCTGTATATACACGCCTGCTTAAATATACACATGCACATTCAGCCAGATCAATGACATGTGGGCGACATACAGACACTAACACATACACACCAGGCAGGCCTCACCTGTCTGACCAGATCTTGCATTATTAATGTTGTGGCTGCAGCTTTTTTAACACAGCAGACTCAGCAGGAGGTGAACACTGTTGCCCAGCAGACTGATTCCACCACATTCCAAGCTTTCTATTTTTTTTCAATAAGACTGCACAGTTTTTACATAACAAAAATCTCATTTCCATAGCAATATTCATTGTGTCACATGTCATCTAGTTGTCATTTCAATGTTAGATCCATTCTGTCATTTAGAGAGATGACAAGTGTGGGCCGTTTGTAAGGCAGCGTTGGAGGAAGACTGTGACAGCACTGTCAACAGCCCCGTTATGTGGACGCATATCCAATTTGATGCAAATACATTTTCTTGTGCCGCTTGGCGTCATGTTTAAAGCGTCTCATTGTTGGTCAGAAAATTGGATCACAGAAGAATAATAATAATCTATACAGCAGCATTCAGGGAATACAACAAGGTGCTTCACCAGTGAGCATGGAGTGAGAAAACGGAGAAAAAGTGAGGAGAGACACAGATTAGCATTAGCCGGGAGATGAAAACCAGCACTGAATCAAAGCAACATAATGCTTTAACAGTCTAGCCTTCATTTACAGTAATGATACAGCTCCCATCTGCAGCTGTTTGGCACCGATGGACCACTGCATTTGTCTGGATTCAGTGCCAAATTGCTATGGAGGTATTTATTTTTCACGCCTTAAAGCTATTGGGCTAGACTTACACTGAAATATGTCTTGTTAGTGTAAAGCACAAGTTGTTATCTCAACAGAGAAGAGTGGCCAGTATCTGCTAATTCACCCAATTAATTTTACCGAAATTCATTTCAGGTGTTTGTACTGCTACTGGTACAGACTGTTCACCACCATTAAACCTTGAATAAAATGCAGGATTATATCTTTTCCAACAGTGAGCATGGTTTTTTTTCTTTTTCCCACTATCTCTATGCCCAAAGCCATAAAAAGATGGCAATGGATTTTTGTTTTTTGTGTAATGAAGTCACTGTGTGTTGGATGTTCATGGTTAAAACATGATGGAAATTATTCTGATAGCACTGATAATTCTTGGGAGAAAATTTGGAGGAAAAAAAAGTGGTTGAAAATTGCTGAGTTCAAAATGAACACTGCAAATTTTACAAGCAGAATAATTTCAGAAACAGACTAATGCTAATAGAGACTTGAAAGTGTTTCAATTCACCCTTATCCTTCAGGCTTTGTGACTTTAATTTATGAATGTCCAGAGGTCAGGACAATAACAGAAAGGCTTGAGTTCAGCTTCTAATTAATTTAAGTTAATGAATTAAGTTTTGAGATCATTTGGAGGCTGAGATATCACACAGACACAAAGCACAAACACACTCCAAACACAAACGGTCAGTGTGTAGGCATAATAGAAATTGAGTTATTGAGTTAGCCTCTGTAATCAATCCCCTTATCCATACTGACCAAGAAAGCCAGCTTGACTCCACTGTAAAAGATGAGGGACAGTATTCACAGTCCTCGCTGCATCCAAAATAAGTTCAGCTGAGCAGTCTGAAAGACCCACACCCACTTGATTTAGTTAATTTAAAGTTCTTTCAAAGTCTTTTGAGTATAAAATTCCCTTGTTGGTGTTTCCTTGCTGAGCTGCAATGGAAGGATATATACTGGCTGTTTCTCATAGATGTGTTGCCAGGACACAAAATAACAACTGCATAAGACTACCATGAAGATCTGGCTAAATCAGACTACTGAAGCCTCATATTAGCTTCAGCTGCACATGTGGATTTTGCCTCCCAGGTTACTGTACATTGCAGTTGCTCTAGGAAGGGATTGCTTCACAGCTAGGAGGGAGAGGAAGAAAGATTACAGCAAACATAAACTCTTTATCTGTACATACTGCATGTATGTAAGACAGACTAGAAAAAATACAAATATATCCTTTTAATGCTGCAAAATGCACTCAGTGGTGTGTTGGTGTGTGGATGAAAATCCAGTGGAACCATGAATGACAAATGGCTATAGGTAATTTGCACCAAGCAAACTTTACTAAACATTTTTCACATCACAGATGTATCCTAATGAGGCAGTTTGAACATCCAGCCAGTCTAATTTCGACATTCAGATCTTTTGTTTAGATCCAGTTGCTGATTGATGGGGAATATTCACTGTATGAATCATTATGTTCATATCAGCATCACCGAACTTGAGTAAAAACAAAAGAAAAAACACCTGAAGGTATGGTGCTAATTTCCTGGCAAAACTTAACAAACAAAACACGTTTTACAAATGCCTTACAATTCACTAATAAACACAGTGTGGTTTGCAAATACAACATATTACTAATACATCATGCTTCAGAAACAAATATGTCTTACAAGTACAAAAAATATATCCTACAAAGACTACATTCATGTGACTTTTGGCACAATCTTTCCACCGTGATTGTCAGGATTTTCGCACAAATGTCCTGATATGAGAAAAGTGTTGCCCTCCATAACAGCTGATGGTGCTATGAGCTGATTTTCTATGCCAGGGTCAAGAGAATAGTGTTGGTACAAAGACCCTTAATTAAATTTTGCTACCATATATTGAATATATCTGTAATAACAGAACAGGGATTTGGTCATTCATCTGTATCATGGCGGGGGCTGACCACTGCTGTGAAGGCTTAGTTGTGATTTTGATCACACATACAGATTTGAGAGACACGCTTAGAACATGCAGTACTGATGTATTCATGCATTCGTGTTTAATTTTGTGCAACACAATTGTTGCAGTGTGGCAGTCTGCTTGTTGTGTTGCCCTAGTAAGTTGTTAATTTTTGAAGGCCATGTCAGCCATATGATATCATTGTGTTAATTGGACATGCAACAGCTCAGTAATATCCAGCCAGAGTGCTAAGAGGCGCTGTACACTGTGCCATGTTTCACAGTGCTGAGATCATGGTGACAGGCCAGTGACGCCTCTGACCAAGACCTGTCTGACAGCCAGCACAAATTAACATCACTGTGATGGTTTAATTGTAATCCTGAATGTACACGGGATCTGGCTGCACCACATTCCAGCAGGAAACATTTCAGAAGTGAAGCGTTTGTTCTTCCGCAGCCACGTTTATAATACAGTCTACAGCATTAATACCCATTTACAGTTCATTTAGACAATGGTGGACTCAGGCTGTGTCTGGGGCAGGGGTGAAAAAATATAAAGGGCACCATCACTTCACAATGTTTTTCTCCCATACAGTGCAACCTATAGGGCACATTTTTTCTTTTTTCTTTTTTTTCTTTTTTCTTTTGTGGAGACCAAAAAAGAGCAAAAGTAGATTAAGTATTAGACTTCAGGTGACTTGAAACACAACTCCAAATGAAGCCTAAAGTTGCTCCATGTCTGCTGATGTGTAAATAGTTACACACTTAAACTATAACATGCAACTGCCAGCTTCAAGGTCAAGGTCAAAAAAGCAAATAATTGAACTCCTATTCCAAAAAAGGCTTTTTTCTTGGTATTTTTTATTTTCATACTGTACATACATTATTCAAATAACAGACAAACATGGATAGTGTGAGGGGGGGGTCAGGCCTCAAAGCTGGAACTTCTCCATGCTAGGAGAATGTGAATAGCGGTTGATTGTCTTCTTTTTTACTTGTCAAATTTTGAGTAAAACTTTTTGTTTTCCATATCAAACCATGGATATATATATATATATATTAAAAACTGACTGGATACTGCATTCAATGACCTCAGTTGTTCACTGAACATATATACCAATATACATTTTTGGGCTTAGTGCATCCGCACTTAAGTTTTTCTTCTGCTGAGCCAGTTGAGAACGTGCATCTGAAATTTCCACTGGTTGACTTGCTGACGTTTTTGTTTCCCACACACTCAAACCAAATGAAATAAGTTAATCTTTTTATTTTGTATCATTTAATTTGTTTTGCTCAGTTTGAGACACTCTAAAAAATTTATTCACTGTTTTACAGTGCTTCTTTTCTGATGTGTATGGCAAATGCGCTTTTTGGGGCAGTGTGTGCCACGTTATAGTACTGGAAATTGCAATACCCAGTGCGGCCAAAACGCCAAAGACGTCTCACAGCCATGCGCTGTTTGTATTGCTGTAGTATTGAGTCTGGCCATATGTCTCATGTTCATTAAAATAAAATGTTTATATCTTAAAATCACTAATTCCAGTAACGCTCGATTACTTCGACAATTTTGCAGTTGACTTGTTTGCCATCTTGGATATCAGTTTGGTCGCTGTGCATTTAGCGTATAGACTGATCCAGTATGCTATCCCTAACTCACCATCAAAAGAGAAATGTGTCTCCAAGTTGTCTTATTTGCATGTTGTGTATTCTTAGGTGACTTGCTAACATTAGCAACTGGTGAAGCTACATTCAGGAATGAGCTGGTTTACTTCAGAGTTGGAGGCTGTAAGAACAAAGCAGCTTCACTGAAAGAAAAGAACATCATGCAGTCACTAAAGCTAATATTAAGCTATCTGTTGATGGTCAGAAAATACAGAACCAGGCCTGAACCACAAAATAATCTTCCTCTACGATGGTAATGTTCTTACTGTAACATGAAGCATTGTATTAAGTACAGGAAGTTTTGCGGACCACATCTCCTAATCAGCTAATCCAAACTAACTGCTCAGTCCCACCAGAATCCCAGAATTCACCTCTCCATGTTCCTGGTATGCTGCTTTTATACATCCTGGAGAGCAGAGTCTCAAACTGCCGAGTTTAGCTGTTATAGAAGAATGGAGCAGAAATACCAGGAAGTCCTTGGATGTCTTATGCGAAAAGATTTATTGACAACTTGCTCAATCAAGGAGACATTGGGATACAGTCCTTAGAGTGGACACTGAGGTGAATGCTACCCAAAGTCTTACAAAAGAATCTTATGAGTGCCTAATTAAACTCTTCAGCACATCCTAATGAGGGTTCTGCGAAGGAGACAGCCTTGGCCCAAGTCATAACAGATCGACCCAAGCTTGTCCCAAGAGGAGACAGCTGGCCTCCTGGAAAATTCCTTCACAGTTCACCTCTTTGTCATCAATAATTATCTACCATAATAACCTTCAGAGTTAGAGTAACATACACCTGCCTTAATCAATCAAGCATCACGTGAATCAAAGTATAGCTATAAATATTAATATGAATAAATTATATAACAATTAAGAATTAATTATGTAATGTGGAATTAATTATGTGATGAAAGTAGTGTAGTGAGGAGATGTAGTATAGTGTGGCGTAATACAGTGAATCTCAAATATTTAACCCTTAGGAATGTTAACATCAATCCATAAACATCTAATTAGACATATGAAGGTGTTTTCTTAATTCACCAAAACAGAAGAAAACAAGTCTTAATAAAACACCACAGAAATAAAACTAAACATCTCAATTCACCCATTTTTTCTGTCTCTGAGAATACCCAATCAAAGCTAAAATAATTTACATAAATCAGATATGTGGCGGTAAATCAAATCAAAATAACCATATGAAAAATGAACATTTATATAGCATATATGATTCAAAAGTACATAATGATTCTAGTGATTCTAGCGATTGGAATATGTAGTGATCATCTGAAATATGTACTAAGAAACAAAACATATCAATGTTCAATGCAAATAACATCCATGTGAGCACATACTACACATACTACTATGCATATGAATAGAAATATATTTGAATTACCTGACTGAATTGGATTGAACAGAATATAAAGTAAAGACCAAAAAATAAAAACAAACAATATGCATTCCTAGGACTACTAGTAGTCTAGTAAAACATATGATTAATTAAATAATTCTTACATTAGCAGGCAAACTTAACTATAAGATTAACTATAAGAATAAATCATTACCAAACCAACAAGAAAACACAAATGTGGCAAAATTCAAAATTCTGTTCTGCAGTTAGAGTATGATGTTTACATCTCATGGATGCCCAACCTGTATATTCAAATGTATGGTAATGTACTGTGACTCCTGTCCTTTCTTGGTGAGCAGTCTCAGTATGTGACAGGTAAGGGTCAGTCAGTATGTACAGTCCTTTCAGTTCTCCACTAATACTACAGATCTGAAATTCCCCCGTACATCTACCCAAGAATCATTAAGTCACAAGTTCCATGAGGAATTAAAACACAGTTCTTTGGAGAGTCAGTGGTAAATCAGTGGACCCCATCAGCTTTTATGTTTTCAGTGTTAGTGGGATCCCAAGGTCAGCAGATACATTTGTAAAAATATTTGTTATGGCCTGGACTCCCAAACCACTGGTTTACTGCTAAGCACTTTGATGCTCATTGGTCCTCATCTTCTTCTGGGTAGTCTGGGAACAACCCCACTCAGTCCTGAGCGTGGTCGTTTCAGCAGATTACCTGATTATTTTGGAAACAGTGGAGTCTCACCTGGAGACATAAAGTTAGAAGGTAGTGATGCAAGAGTCGAATTAGTGTCTGTCACAATTGTGCTACAACATTATTGATAGGTTGTCTTCAAATCCTGTTAAACTCACCATTCATCTGGACGGCCAGCCCGTTCTCATTCCCGGGACATCAAATACTGACGCTTTGTCACACCCCTCAGTGTCTGATACCTACGCACAAGGCACCCTTTAGCATTTGTATGAGATGCACCAGGCTTTCAACTAACTCCAGTGTGAAGCCATATGCATCATTATTAAACACCATGACACCGATGACATCTATGGTGACAATTTCCTTCGAAGGAGAAGGTGGGTTGGTTAGATAGTTAGATAGCAAAAAGTGGACTTTGTCGCAAGAGACCACTGTTCACCTCCCTCCTCCAACCATGAGTGTCACGTTTCGTGACACTCATGGTTGGAGTGTTTTTCGTGGTGTTTACTGTTGCCATGATGACATTTTAAATGATGATTTTAACCCAAACCACAATCTTTCCCTGAACCTAACCAAGTGTTTTTCGTGCCTAAACCTAACCAGACCACACCAATTGCTCTGAGCGTGTAATATTGCCGTGGATGGGTCTACTTTGGAATTAGTTGAAAGCCTGGTGCATTGCTATACAGACGCTAAATAGTGATGACCTGGAATGAGAACATGTTGGGACAGCCTGGTTTTGGTATAGGCAGAACAGCAGTGTTGCATGGACTGGTGGTTTGAACCAACACGCCTTGATTTATTAGTGACTGAATCACTGGCTCAAATTCTTCTATTGCCGTCTGGGGCAAATGATATAATTTAATTATAGACAGCTTGAGTGTCACTCGGTGAGGTGGAGCAGACTTTACCAATTCTACATGAGTCTTATGCTTAGTCCATAAAATAGCAGGAACCTCAGAAAGATCAGATGGGGTCAGTATTGTACTGATAGAGGTGGTCATTGCAATACAAATGTTCTTTGTGGCAGGACAATTTGTTCACTTAGGTGTGACATGTAAAAGTTATCACCTAGGCTTCTTACAGACTGGGTTTGGGAAGCTGCTACAGTTTTTCTCAATGATTGGCATCCAGCCATCATTTCTCCAATATGTTTTGGTTCATAATCTAGTGTCACTGCTGCACTGACATGTGGACATGCCTCATTTGGCTTTTAACAATTTACTGTGTGTGTCAGGTAATTGGCTTGGTAAAGCACACCCCTGGGGACCCACAAACAAAATCTGCTCACTCTCCAAACCCTCTTGTGTATTTACAAATGAATCAGCCAATTGCTTTTACTCATCTGCAGGGTTAAACGCTGCTGTACAAGGATAATGCACGACAGGTCTCAGAGCAGACAACAATGATGCACACGCTAGTGATGTTTTAGCAATTTTTTGAATGTTTGACACCTAGAAAGGTATCAGAGATAAGGAAAGAAGGCTGTACATCTAACCTTCAACGGTTACAATAGATTTTTTTTTTAGACATGGGCTCTGCCATTGGAATGCTGGTAACTCCTACTGTGGTAACAAACTTAGAAGTAAGTAAACACACTTGTTCATTAGCTTTCACTGAATGAAAAATATCAGCCTCAGCTGGCATCATTGGATGGTCCGTGAGACAAGTAGAAAGCCGAATTATGCTTGTAATTTATATTGCTGGTTTGATCCTGCCCCCTCCATGGCCTCCCTAAGTCTGATTGTGATTTGTTTTATGAATATGTTCTCAGATCTCTTCTTGGAAAAGAGATCTTAATCTCAATGAGAATGCCCAATTAAATAAAGATAAAATAAAAGTAAAAATGGTGTTTGTAAATTATCTGTTATTAAAAACACAATCAATGATGATAGATCATAAACTCTGTTGGAAGCCACACATCAATCATGTCCACATCCCCTCTCAAATTTATATGAAACTAAACCTGGACATTTGTTCTGTGCATCCTCCAGCTCTTAAATAGTATTTGTATATTTCCACATTATATTTCAATCCTTTAGAATTTGCTGTTTGTTTTTTTATTTTATTATACTCTTGGACTCTTCTAAACTATTTTTAATCACACCCAACTGTCCTTCCCCAATGTACCTCCCCTGCACCTCCTCTAAATGATCTGTGTTCCATGCAAAGCTTTTATTAAAAGCTGATCCTTGACTTGCCTTCCTCTCACACACATACACCAACCAGACATACAGCTTTGCTTGTTCCTTTCTCTATCTTTCATAGAATACATCTGATGAGTCATCAGCTTTCCTTTCTTTCTTTGGTACGTTGTATCTTATAGTCTCTGTATCATTTCACATTCAACATTTTATCATTTTAATACATCCAAATCACTAGTCAACAGTGTTGGGAAGGTTACTTTACTAGTAACTAGTTACCCTGTTACATTTGTTGACTCTTTGATTACTTTTGTAATAAATGTTTTAAACTGGGCAATAAAGCTGAGTCCTGAAAGTATACATTGAAATACATTTAAACCAGGCAATGTAAACCTCACAACAGTCGTCAGCACTTGTTAATGTCCTTCAGTATAATTTATGAGATTAAGATTAGAATGTTTGGAATTTACATTTATAATTACATTTACATGTTACATGTAACTAGTTACTCCCCAACATTGCTAGTCATGAAGTTGCTGCTTTCCTGAAACCAGCGTCCGTTTTTTTCTTTGTTTTTTTTTTTCAACCCCTATGTCTTCCTGCTGTGCTGTGTGTGTGTGTGTGTGTGTGTGTGTGTGTGTGTGTGTGTGTGTGTGTGTGTGTGTGTGTGTGTGTGTGTGTGTGTGTTCTCATCCTTCCCAGAGCTTGACCCCACATTGGGGTGTCTAATTTACACCTACATCAGTCATCCCAACTTGTGGTGTGGAGGGAGATAGACGTCTCAACAAATCAAACCTCTGGTCTCTGTAACTATTTTTAACCTGGCTACAAATAATTGACTGTGGGTGGACTTTATCACCTTCACATTCACATCTGTCTTTTTTTTGGAGGGGGGGGGGTTTCTTACTCTTTTGACCCCTATTGATCCTTTTACAATTATATAACTTGTACAATGTATAATTCTTACATTATATATTTCATAATCATATGATTTAAAACAATCCAACCGTTTTTTACAGCTTTATTTTAACGAGAGGATAATTCTTTCTGTGCTCTCTATCTCTCTTCTCTATCTTGACCCTAACCTTAACAAAGTCATCATTTTAACCCAAACCATGATCTCTCCCTAAACCTCACCAAGTGGCTTTTGTTGTCCTGCTGATTATTGCCAATAGGGGTGCTATTCCTGTGTGCACTCCTATGTGTTGATCTGAAGTGTACATGGTCAAACAACATATTTGGTCCTTCAATTTGGAGGACTTGTTGAAATAAAAAGTATTGGTTCTTCTTGGTTAGATATGTAAAAAGTCAGCTTGACAATGGCAATCTTTCTCTAACACAACCAATAACTTCAGTCTCTGGTGTCAAAGTTCTGCAGCTTCATCCACCCTGACCACCTCCTTCTCTACAATATAACTATGTGACACTTCCTGGAGTGGGAAAAAACACTGCTAGTCTCTCTAAAACATATTAGTAGTATAAAAACATGTTTTACACAGTAGATGGGGTTATAATTATGCATATTTATTATATATGAAACAGTAAATATTATCTTTATCTGTATTAACTACTGTTTGTTATCCTATCTATATTTACACAGGTTTAAACATTGCTGCAGGCTGTTGTATCAGCATCTATTCCATG
The DNA here is from genome assembly GCF_963924715.1 of Thunnus thynnus. Lineage (NCBI taxonomy): Eukaryota > Metazoa > Chordata > Actinopteri > Scombriformes > Scombridae > Thunnus > Thunnus thynnus. Next base: position 31,360,319 of record NC_089524.1, on the reverse strand, counting down.
TCAAATCGTTTTCTAAGCTGTTGCTCAGTCTCTCATGTGCATTTTTGCATTTGAGTTACTCCAAAAGCTGCAGGCACACAAAGGCTTGTGAGCTGCACTCGGGAAGATTGCTGGCATTTGATAGAGCTGGTTGTAATATTTTGTCATTTCACATTAAATGCTGTGCTTTGGGATCATGGTTACAGTCAAGTCAAATTAATGGCAGGCAGCTCAAGAGGCAATATGATCTTTCCACATCATACAACTGATATTTTCTGTTCAAATTCAACACAATGGCTGCTGTTATTCCAGGACAGCTTTTGAATATTGCATTTCAAAGCATAGCCGTCTCCCACAGAGGCTGAGCTGCTAGAATGAAATCAACAGTGTTCCAGTGTGCGCATTCCTTTCTGTGCCCTCTGATAACGCTCCTAATTTAGCATCAGTCAAAGTGTTTTATCTTTAGTGACCAATCAAGCGTCATCTGTTTTAATTTTCAGCCCCATTGTGATATTGTAAGATCCATTTCACAGTGCTAAACTCAGACATTCAGGGATGGAGGGATGGCAGACAGAGAGGAGAAGAGGGATAAACACATAAATACCTTCTGTTTTAGAAGCAGCAGCCTAATCTTATGAGTGCCACTTACTGAGCACCATTAATTTCCTATATGTGTGCTTGTGTGGTCTGTTTCTATACTATGTCTTCATGTAAGCACAGACATTTTCTCAACCAAGGGGACCTATGGGGAACACATTTCTTTGACACAAATTGATTTATCTTTTTCTTCTTTTTCGCTTCTTCTGTGTGAAATATGGAATTGTTTTCAGGTTCTAGCCTCATTGTATAATCAAATGTAGCTATGTTGTGCTTTTGTTCAACCATCGCCATCTGGACCATTAGTCATTGCTTCATTTCAAAGCCCAAAATGTTAAGAGTGAATGATTTAGGAAGAAAAAAAATCTACACCCTGTGAGACTAAAATGTCAAATTCAAGGAGAAAAGATATTACAGTACCGTAGTGGACAAATGGATTGATTGACAGGGGGAGTGCAGTGCAAAGACACCTCATTTTTTTATTGGGATAGAGGTGCTTGTGTAGTTTAAATTAAACTTGCACCAGACAGCTTTGTGCACTTGTTCCCCATAGGTTTTAGAACATATGCAGTAAATTAGGAAACAATTTACTTCAAGCAACTTGATTATACTGGAAATCCCTATATGTCCTATATATGAAACCCAGCAATGTTGTGAATTCTATGAATCCTGTGAATTTTTATGATTAAAATGTCATCTATAAGTTTAGCAGATGAGATTAAGCTTGGTTGCTAAGAGTTGCATGTTGGGCATTTTGAGTAATTAGAATAATGAGCCAATTAATCACCCAAAACTGGGAATGGCTATAATTGGGTTTCTAGTTAACTTAGAGAGGTGATCTAATTAACATAATCTGGATCCACGTCCATTTAAAAGTGACATGGTGTTAGATATTATTTAGTTTTTATTTTTCATTATGCTATTTATCCCTGTCCCCAAATGTTTCAAACCTGTTGTAAAAAAGATTTTATGAGCAACAGTGTGCAGTCCACCCTCCCCCACCCTTCTCCCACTGGCATCACCCACTACTCTCCACTTGACTCCCCCATGATGCTCCATGGTGAATGATAATACCTTCAAAAAAGGAAATTTCCATCTGGAGCTGAGGGTGTAAAAACAACAAAACTACAGGAGGCAAAAAGAGCACAGGATAAAGGTATGTAACTCTTATGCATCTGTAGCTATGTTAGTTGATTTAATTGCCATGTAGCTAAGATTAGGTGCTTGGCAAACATATGCTAACATGAATAGGACTGCAAGCATCCTTCAACCTCCTTGGTTGCTCCTTTGCTTGTTAGCTAGCTACCAAATACCATAATCATTTTCTTGCAACATTAAAATGGTGTTTTGATTTTGAACAAATGAATCTGAACATAGCCATAGCTAACTTTAACAAGGAAAGCTAGCTAGAAAGTAATGAATGTATTAATAAATTTAGCTGATACATTTTTCATTAGCACAAGCTAATGGTTGGTTATGAGTAGCTTTGGTAGGATTGCAACTACAAGCATCATTTAACCCCCTTGATGCAAGTATAGTTTTTGCACATGCAACTTAATAGCACAGGGACATAATAATAATAACATACTAGTACAATAACATCTCAAATAAGACTTACTACCTTGAACAAAGCAATCACTCAAAGATAGAAGAATATATATATAATAAGCATTCAGTGGATTTTTTTTTATTTTTTATTTTTTTTTTATATTCAGGGTCAGTATGGCCAGCAGCAAGAAGAACCGCTTCTTCACACCATGCAATGGCAAAGGTCAACTTCAAGTTTTCAAGGTCACAGCCATCAACACGATCATCTTTCGAATCAAAGAGAAGGGAGATTCCCTGCACACGAACTTAGCATCTCGCTTGGCTTCCGAGGGGGACAGCGTTTCCATTCATGCACACAAAAACTGTTATTGCAAATATATATCCACATCAAGGAACACTGGGAATGGTGGGAAGAAGAGGAAGGCAATAGGGTCAAATAATCCTGGTCGTAGTGTACTCAAATCACACGTTAAACAATTTGTGTTTAAAAGGGAATGTCTTATTATTTAGACCAGTGTTTCGGACCAACCAGGGTCACAAATCCAGCTGCCTCACAAGGGAAGACGGTAATACACAGTGTTAGACAGATGGTTTATCCGATCACCTGCCAAGAATTTTTTGAAAGTGCCTGCCCTTTTCCAAACAGTTTCCATGGATGGTCCTGTGTAACAAACCAGCTGGTGCATCAGGTTAGTTTCCTGTATTTGGTGATTTATTAGCTACATATCCTAAATGATGTAAATGGTTGGAATTTTGTTACAATACATGTTTTTTTTTCCTTTCAAATGAGCTAACTTGGGCCAATTTTTGACCTTTCACTATTTTTCATTAAATGTGGTGTTATTATTAATGATAATGCTGACAAGGGCATGACAATGAGAGTGTAAATGTTTTCGTATATGTTTTATGCACTATGCAGTACATTACCATAACCAAGTTAAATTTCAGCCACTTGGCCTATAAATGACATTTCAATCATAAAAGTTCATAGGAAACACAATTACTGGGTCCAAGGAATTTCCAGTAGACTATAAGTCATATCCCGCCAGGACTTTCTATATTTGTCTTCAGACTTTTAGTTTAGTTCCTATTCTGTTTTGAAATGTCTTCTCCTTGTGTTTTGTTATTTCCTGTGTTTTCCCGCCTTTGTTGATTGCCTCATGTGTTTCACCTGTGTCTCATTTCACTCACCTCTATTCAGTTTGTAATCAGTTCCTGTGTATTTAAAGTCCAGTTTTCAGTTCACTCTTTGTCGAATCATCTGCTTAGTTTGCCTTGTTCTTATGTCACAATTTCTTTAGAGTTTTCAATAAATAACTCTGCTTTTGATCCCAACTGCCTGCTGTGTCCTGCATTTGGTTCCACCTGCTCCGCTCTCCTTGTTACACTAAATCAGACTTGCAAAGCTTCTTAAATTAACAGGAGGTTTAAGAAAACATTGTCACGCGTAACACTCTAAGAAATTATTGTAGATTAAACATGTGCCTCCTACCCATTCCAATGTATAGGTGGAAATAAATCACCTTGCTGATTTTTAATTGTTTCATTCAGTTTGGTACAAAGACTATGTAGTTTGTTCACTTTTTTCTAGGTGATCACATCTCCAGTGTCATACATCAGTAAATGAACACATCACTTTTCATTCGCACTGGTTCAATGACGTCTTAAATGATGTCTTGAGTTCAATTGTACATTGTCTATTGTTGGTTCAAGCTGTTACATTCAGTTCAATAAAAAAACTAGCCTCTACAAGCAGTGTTTACAAGGTTAAGAGTTCAGCAGCCACTTATTTGTAAGATGTATCACATCATGGTTGTTTCTTTGACATTCACTGTATTTAAAAAAAGCTTTTAACAACAAATAACGTGTAGAGAGATACAGCGTATCACAGATGAGCTGACAACAATGCTCTAAGTCACCGGTAAGTGGAGCTCCACCGCTAAAAGCAATTGATTGGTTCATTGAGAATGGTGACATTGAGAATGGTTAGAAGATTCTGTGGTAAAGATTGGTTTGTACCTGTGCTGAATATTTCTATTTAGATGCAAATTCTAGTTGGGCAGTACATTGACACCAAACTTTTCTAAATGGTAAAAGGACCTATAGTGGTTGGTTGTATTTTGTGCAGTTACAAAACTCTTCAACTGTCAAGAAAAACATAGTTGCATGTCAGGCTGTGCAATATATCAAATTAATTTGATTAATTACAATATACACAAAAAGGTTATTTTTAGTCAGACGGTTACGTGGGTGGTAGCGGGTACATTAGCTGTTTTGAGTCATGACAGTCCCCTAAACTGTGACGTGATTAGTTACACTACATGCCCACTTGCTGCAGTTTACAGGATTGTTGTGACTCCAGGCAGATAGCTGGCTATCTTGTACCGAATTTAACGGTCACATCTACATATCTCACATCTCTGTCCCTGCCTGCTGGGTAGCTAAGGCTGGCAGCAGTCTGCAAATATCTGGCTGACGTTTTGTAAAGAAACCAAAACAGCAGCAGATCAATTAGTGAGCAGACTTTTCTGTTTTGTCTGTGCTGACACTGATTATTAAAGTTGATCTCCATGCTCTACTTAGTTGAAGCATCTGGTAGTGACAGTCAATAGCTGTGTGGGATTGTATTTGATGTTTAATGATGATAGTCTGCAGGTGGTACAGGTCTATTCTTGCACAACTGTCCTGCAATTTGCCATATCACCCAGCCCTAGTGATGTGTGTTGGAGTTCATGGGATATTGACTACAGGACTACTGAAATAACTGACTTCTTCCTCACTTCCATTCTTTACCTCTAACCTCCAGGTCTGTCTCCTACCACAAAGAGATGGTATGTTTGTATAGAGTGTCTGGGAGACAGATTCTTCTTCTGGCTTGGTAAAGTAGTGACTGAGCAGAATGAATTGCACATTGAAGAATATAAGATTAAATTGCTTTATTGTTGATTTTTCTGGTTGCCGTCGGACTGAGGTCAAGAGAAAAAGCAAAGAGCAGAGAATGTAGCTCATGCTGTGAGAATCCGTATGCTTTTGCCACAAACAAAAAACATGCAGTGCAATCATACAAAGCATTTTGGGTGTCCCCTGTAGCCTGTCCTTGTCTGGTCAATATCTGCCCACATTCAGCATTTCAAATACATCTGGTGTTATGCTCATTGACAGCTTGACAGCTAGCAATCTGAGCTTAGTAGGAGGTATTGCCACAAAAATGGTGCCAAAGATGGATGAGAATGAGGCAGCTATACAGTCAAATCACAGAATTAACAACTCTGAAATTGGCATATTTCTTCCATTGGCAAGACAAACATTAAATTCAGTATGCCTAGCAATCGCTACCACTAACAGCTTCCCTTGTTGACAGAAAATAACATAGATGAGATGGAATTGCTTTGGGCAAGCTCTTGATAGTGTTGTACTTTGGCTCCCCCCTGTATTTCATATTTCGATTTTGTCATTTTTTGCAGGCGGAGAACATCTTTAACCAGTAACCCAACAAGAAGTAAGTCACTATATTTAATTTTTTATATTCTATTGCACCTTGCATGTAAGGACAGGTGGATTTTCATTGAAACCTCTTGCTGAATGCAGCCTTAAAAGTACCTATCAACATGTATGTCTGCTCTCTGCTGCTGCAATCTCAGCTCTCTCTTGCCATCTAACACTGGAAACAGATGCCCTATTGTAACTTTCTCCTATTGTTGGCCTCTCTCTGTCCGTCTTTTTCTTCCTCTGTCCCACTCTTTCCCACCCTCCCTCTCCCTCTTCTTCTCTACGTCCTGTTCCTCTACTTTTCTCTTGTAAGCCTTTAATGGTGATTAGCTGTGCTGTGCTGAATGTGTCCCTGTGTCTCCTCTCTCGCTGGGAGTACAAGTGCTGTCACTAAACTCAGTCCTGCACTGTTAACTGAGCTATTGATTCACCTCAGATGAATACAGTATGGGAATGTGGGTTAGGGATACAAGGTAGTTGTGTGTGTGTGTTTGTGTGTGAGTAGGGATGCCTGAGTGGACTCCTGTTACCAGTGACGGAGATGTGTGTGACAGAACCCTGGCACAAATACACTGGTTGTTTTTTAATGTGGAGATATATTCAATAATGCAGTCACATACACACACACAGACACAGACACAGTGTATTCATCCTCTTAGATCCCCATCAAGGAGCCAGAACAAAGGTTTCCAGTACAATAGAGGCTTGAGCTCCTTGAGCCCTTGTTAATACTCACACTTTACCCAGTCAGATGCACCGGTTCAGCACTTCAACTGCATTGTGTAGCCATGTACAACGGGCCAAATGTACAGTTGTCTTTCCATCAGGTCGACTTACCCTGCAGTTGTTGTTGTTGTTACCTTCCTCTAGCAGGCACTTATCACACTTTAGAAAAGAAACGAGCTAAAAGCAGCTTGCTAGTGCTCAGAGAGGGCAAAAGACACTGCAAAGGTCATAGCATATGATTCACATCATTTTCATACTCATCAAACCATTCAGTGACCCCTCATGTCCTGTGGATTGGGGCATTGTCATCCTGGAGGAGACCACTCCCATCAGGATAGAAATGATTCATCATAGGATAAAGGTGATCACTCAGAACAACTTTGTATTGATTTGCAGTGACCCTTCCCTCTAAGGGGACAAGTGGACCCAAACCATGCCAGCAAAATGCCCCCCACAGCATAACAGAGCCACCAGATCCCCTCACTGTAGGGGTCAAACATTCAGACCTGTACCAGTTTTTCCTTTAATTTGTCATGCATACTTTTACTTGAATAACATTTTGAAAGCATAGCATTTACTTTCACATTGTGGTTTTACTGATTTCACTCAAAGAGTAATGTAATATCAGCTGAAAATCTTCTTTTATTTACTTCTAGTGGTAAAATTTCTCAGGTTGTGGCAGTGATGTAGAAGTGTACTCTGGGGTGTGTCTGTACACCGTGACATCACTGTTGGGTGTGGTCAAATATACATGACACTTGAAACTTTCAACCAGAGAAGGCACTAAAAGACTGCTTTTCAAGATCTGAATACTTCTTCCCCCGCTGTGTAGCTATTTGTTTCAAAGAGGACAGGAGAAAACAAAACTCAGAATTCACTTGATTTCAAAGAACCGCACCAGTATGTTTGCATATATGTTAGACCATTTTCTACATATCATGTATACTTAACGTCACTAATGACCGTTTCCAAACCACCCATTATAAAGCATTTAATAGTCATAAATAATGCTTTACTGATGATTAAACAGAATTTACTAATCCTTTAGATCAGTAGTAAGCTATTACTGATCTTTGAGGTTGCTAGCTCAGAGATAAACTCTCTGGTGTGTTTTGTCCTCCAGCAAGATAATTACAAGGAAGTTTGTTTGACCACTTAACTTCTGGGAAAAGAGCTGCAGATAAATCCATTAATTAACAACTTATTAACATTTATAATTCCATATGATGCTGCTCAGCAGATCAGACTGTGGTTGTACTGGGCAGCTTCCAGGTGTGAATATGTACAACTGTGAATGTGATGAGGGAGAGGCTCTCAGTGAAACTTTCCTGAATGAATAAAGGGAAAAAAGTAAAAAAAGAATGAAGAACTCTTTAATAGTTACGCACTAATATACTGTATAATGGAGATTTTCTACTAGTTTTTGCTGAAAATGGCATCATTTTAGGATTTTTTTTAATGATTTTGTGGCTTGCAAGCAGTGGCTTATATCTGGAAAATCAACCTGCAGAAACTTTAGAATTGTAATGAACCTCATATCCATATTTATTTTTGTTGTGTATGAGATTGTTGTTTTAGGGTAATACATTACTGACTTTTCAAATCAATCTGCACCTACAGCTGCACTGCCACTCCTCATTATTCATGGATTTCAGCTGCTTATGCAGGAAGTGTAAGAATTTGCTTGAGCAGCTGTGATCCATTGGGTCTTTATGCTTTAGTAGGTTAGGAGATTTGTTGACAGAAAGCTGCTCACAGTGGAGATGCTTTGGGAACCAGATGACATCTGTCATTATGAAACACTGCTATTGTAGTTCATCTATACATGCACAGAATTCTTAATCGGCTTCTTAATTATCAAGCTCTCAGATCCTAATGTGACTCATAATGCAAAATTAAAGTCAGGTGTGCTGGAAAGGTCAACTAGTTTCACATCTACCTTTTTAAAATTTAGACAGGTGCTTACTTAGATTGTCAAGATTGAGGTCATTTACAATTAGAAGTCATTTTTAATACAATGATAGGTCAAAAATTATTTTCTATTTACTGACACCTACTTTGGATTTGACCATTTTAGAATATTTAAAATGACAATCATATTGCTCAAGATTGAACAAAAAATGCTGACAGAGGGGTGTCCAGTGTCTTCCAACTGGCAGTGTTTGGTGTTGAAACATTTGAAATGTCAGTAAAATGTAATTCTGCCGGTAAGAACACAATGAAATGGGAGTTTGCAGACCAATTTGGTTACTTGTCCTTCATGCCTATGGATGGATGAGGCAGAGAGAAGGCAGCCTCCTCCACTGTTGGCCCGTTATGTAGTCGTATACTTAGAAAATGATCATCTTCATGCCTAATGGCATATAAGAACAGACCAGCCTCCTCCACTGTTGGCGATCACTGGCTGACTTGGCAGCCTGACCACAGCTCATCATCATCACTCTTTCAGCTTTTTATGGGCATAACATCCTATGTCTGTTTTTTTTTTTTTTTTTTTTTTTTAATCATGAGGGTTTTTGGACTTCACACTGAGATTTCATTTGAAATGTTGACATTTTGAGATATTCCTGGTTGAAGATTGAAGCAGATCTGTTGAATTTCCCTCCCTTTTTAATTCCAAGTATGAGTATATCACTATACTCATGCCTAGTGGCGTATAAATGAGAAACCAGACTCCTCCAGTGCTGGCAGTCCACAGCCTGCTTGGCAGCCAGACCACAGCACATCATCCCTCCCTCAGCTTCTGCAGTTCTTCTCCAAGTTATTTTTTCTCTTTTTTTAGGTTATTTGCCTTTATATTTGTGTTTATGTCTTGCCCTCAGGGCTCCTGTAATGTTATGGGGATGTTTTCTTCCCGATATCCTTAAGCGTGGCCAAATGTGAGTTTAAACAGACCAAATTAATTGATTTGTAGATTATGCAAAAAGCGATCTACATAATTTTACACCCTAGCACATGTCTGTGCTGCTACTTTATATTCCAGTCAGCAGGAAACTGCTACTTCGCAACCCCTGGCCATCAGTACCTTAGCTTGTTAGGGCCATAGGAATCTCTGCAAGATGATCATTGAAGAATATGGCCAGAGCTCTCGTTAAAGGGATACATTGACATTCACACGTTTAAGAGTGCAATATCTCATCAGCAGGCCCATGCCATCATGGGGCAAATGGCTTAAATATGGCAGCACAAAAAAGTGAAATGGCATGTTGACACTGTTGCATTTGTCACTGAAACCTTCAGGCACCACTAACCACATGCTGGCTCATTATCTTACAGCTATCAGCACCAAATGGTTAAAATGAGGGATGGTGACTGGAAAATATAAGAAATTGAAGCTGAAGGACAAATGATGACAAAACTTTTTTTTTTTTTTTTTTGCCCAATAATGTGACAAGTACTGCAAGGGAAAATGACCACCTACAATTCAACATGTCAAAAAGTCCCTTAAAACAGATTGCAGTCAGCATGATAGGGAGGCTGCTGGATGATAAGTCCTAATCATAACACACACTACCCAAGCTTCCAAGCACCCACATCTTTTTTTTTTTCTCTGTCTCTGGTAATATTCAGTGGGCTCTACTGCACTGAACCTAAAAAAAACAATTGTAACATTAGCATTATCTCCCCTTCATGTAAAACTTCATTAAATTAGCTTTCCAGCCATATTTCAAGCTGTATTTCTTACATTATGTTTTGCATGCATTATTGTCACCTCTCGTCAGCCCTCTCAAACTTTTTTTTTCTGCCAAAACATTGTGGGAGCCGGGCATCGAATGGCTGTCCTTTGGTGGGAGGTTATTGATGAGTTGCTAATGAAAGGCCTATTAAAGGAGAGCATATTGATCCACTGAGGGCTTGATGACAGTATCATTGCAACAGAGACAAAATTGAAAAAGACATGCACTGCCAAGAGGCTGAAGAACGAAGGTGGAATAATCATCTTACATACTGCATCCCCACTGGGTCTCGCTGTGTTTTTTTTTTTTAGTTAATATTTGTGTTGTATTTCTCTCTTTATTTCATATCAGTCTCAAATCTGAATGCAAATGACTGCTGTTACATGTAAAGTGAGTAAGACTCAGTCAATATCAAACTATAACATCTCCTGGTGCTTCCCAAACACTGATTTATAGCTTATAATGATTTAAAATAACTTGATTCTCTCTTCCATTATCTGCCATGGCCTTTAGTCACAACCTCCTGCTTCTAAACTGTTCCCCTATTATGCATTAGACAGATAAAATTCATCTATCTACTTTCTCCACGGTCAAGAATTCACTTTCAAACTCTTAAGGTTGTATTCGTTTACACTGAAATACAGTGAATTTATTTCGATGTGATTACTTACAGTAAAAACTCCTTTATTTTGTGAAGTGAAAACAAATCTTATCCATGTAAATTAAAATACAAATATAAAACACAAATTCATATTGTGTGACCCATCTGGACACTGCGTGTTTTCCGTATTCCATTTGTTTAAGCTCTGTCAAGTTGGATGATAATTACAAGTGAACAGTTTTCAAGGTGTTCAACAAACTCTGGATTGTCTTGAGGTCTGGACTCGGATTTGGCCACATAAGACATTAGATTTGGGTTTATGTTTGGAGTCATTATCTTGCTGGATAATAAACCGAGTGTCAGTTGCCTTACAGACTGCAGCAGGTTTTTTAGAGTGATATGAATGTGGCAAAATAATATTTTTTTCCAGGGCCTGCTGCAGAGAAGCATCCTCACAGCATAATGCTGCCACCAGTCTTCATGCTGGAGATGCTTAAATTGGGAAAATCCTGTTACTAACTGGCATGCGAACAAATGGCAGCTGTGAACCTCTGTACATGTCAGTTTTTATTGGTATATTCAGTAAATCAAATTATGCACATTTTGTCACATTTAACAAAATCGTTAAATGTAGCAAAATGTACCTTTACGTAAATGTACCTGTGTTGTTAGAGGCTCAGGCCATGAAAATCTTAATATGCCACATCCCCACAGCACTTGTCTAAATTAATGTGTTATCAAGCATGCAGCATCTCACTTGCTACCCTTGCTTTGCATGCAAACAGATTGCTGTGAAATGTCTCAAAAGTGCAATCAAAGACTTTAAAAAAGACACAGTGTATCTTCTTTCTCCTTTCAAAAAAAATGACATCACCTTGCCACTGCACTTTGCATGAAATAAAATTAATGACAAGTAGGGCTGTAGTCTCCTGGTCGATTAGTTGGTCGATATGCTCTCGTCCGACCAGATTTTCATTGGTCGAATCATTGCTGTGTTACCTTCATAAGGAGAGAAGTGCTAAATCAATAGCCTTCCAGGATTAATCCATTATTTCCTGCGGTGGGAGGGACTAACAAATCCCTGTGAAAATGGGGGTGTTTTTACAATTTTGAACACGCCCAACCTAATGGAGACTGCTGGGTTTAACTGTACTCAACATTTACTGAGCTTTTACTGAATCAGTGTTTTTCCTATAATGATAACAACAAGAACTCCCGCCAGGCCAAAAAAATATTTTTTAACGCCAAAAATCCATTCATTCGGAAATCAATAGCGTTTGGGAGTCTCTGTGCAGTGCTGTTCCTGGGAAACTATTGGTTGCGTAACTCCGTGAAGGAATAGGGCAGTGCTTAGTATGTTTGTGTAGCAAGTGGCGAAGAGCGAGTGGCAGGAAAGTGACGGTGGATGTGAGCGGAGCAGAGGAAAAGGTTAGCAGTAAGTTGTCAATCTGGCAGTAAATATACAATACAGACTACAGTTTAACAGTTATTAAATGCTAAAAAGTCACGTCTGTTGTTTCGCCAAGTGCTGGAAAAGTGAAGGGGTTAGCTCCAAAGTTAGCAACAATAGGTTACCCTAACCTGAAGACGCAAAACAGAGAAATAGAGCATGGCTGCTGAGTTCACTGTGCACCCTGTCACTCTCTGGACTGTTGCAGCCAAAGTGGAACCTCCATCACATATAAGGTGGCATACATGACAGGCTGAAAGCTTTAGTTAATTCAAAAACCAACACCTAACAATCATATATAAACATACACGTGGATAAATATAAATATATATTATATGTGCTTTAATAAATATACATGCAGAGAAAGACTAGTTTTCAGATCGTTTCTTCTCTGGGTGACATAACAGATGTATAAGTCACATGTGAAAAGAATTTAGGTCCCATCGGACCACCACCCTTTACAGTTTCCATTGTTACCAGAGCACTACAACCAGTTTCTTTCAGACCTTGCCCATATCCAGTGTCCAACCTTAAGGGAGGAGCTGTGAGCTTACTGTACGACTCACTCTTTACACCTTTACAGTGAATGTTATACTGGAGGCAGATTGCTGTGATGATGCTAAATATCCCAAATAAACCCAATAAAATTCATTTTTAGAAATATATATTTTAGGAGGATACATCATTTTAAAGAACTTTTCAAGAAAAAATGACAGTTAAAAATATATGAGATGAGGTGGTATCACTACTCTTCTTACAGCATATACTGTATAGTACCATACCAACTCTTAACACACTTTCAGGAGGACACTAAGAGAAAGACAGTGTGTTTAAACACTGAATGACATTATAATATGATAAAACATAATGCTGTCATTTACATGCAGGAGTAAAACTTTAGGCCATCAGCAATCTCTGCCAGATGACAAAAAACCACTTCCCCTGAAACTTAGATAGTTGATAGAAAGTTAGACATACTTGTTCTCTGAATTGAAAATTAGTTAATTATCTATCTAGAAACAGGATTTTAGCCATTTATGATAGCATAGCCCTCTGTTTTGTGATCATACAGGCCTACTGACCATTGTAGAATGTACTTTGCACTCCTACAGTATGACACTCTTGGATTCACATTGGACAGTTTGATTCCGCTGCATCATTTTTATAGTTCCCCTTTAAATACATTTCTAGTATTAAGGTGTAGTACATCTTTGATGACTCATGGATAATTCTTTTTTTTATTTCAAACTGAGAGACATGGAAAGTGCCTCAGCCCTGGACCCCGAACTGACCTCTTTGCCAAATGAGTGTCTATTAGCAGAACATTACCCAAAACTTAAACACTGTGACAAAATGGAAATTGAACAGACCTCCTGAGAAACCATTCTGACCAATAACTGAATTAATGTTTGAACTAAAAGCATAAATGACCTCTGGGGTCATTTGGATCAGGATCATCATCTCAGTAAACATGGTCAGAAAACTTTTGGGCCTCTTATCTTACCAGACCAGAACCATGAACTCACATTCTTGAGGACATGTGTGTCCTCAAGAATGTCTCACTGTAAATCTGAGCCAAACCTGAATTTCATGTAAATTAAATATCTAATCATTATGTAAGATATGTAGTAGTATTTGTCATGTTAATACACACAGAATGGTATAACTTTGATAGTTGTGATTATCTGTTGAGGAAATATTAATTCTAGATTTTATTACCCTACAGCCCTCTAGTGACAAGAGTTAAATTTCCTTATGTTGCGAGTTAATGAATGTTCGGTAACTATGCAATGGTATTTTAAAATCACTTAAGTGTTTAACTTTTGATCTATTAACCACATAGACAATCATATTTTAAAAGTTAAATTAGATAAGTAATGGTATTGAAAGAGTGAATTTTCTGAAGTAATAGGAATGTAAAGATATAACGTTTGAAGAGTTTCAGGTTGACGTTTTCTTGTTTTATTGAACAACAGTCATATTGAATGTCTTTACATTATAAAGTAAAAGTTATATTGAATTTAACTATAGTATTAAACTTTTATTTCAGTGCAGATGGTTTGAGAAAGTTGAATCAATTAAGGTTGGCTGTCTAGACATAATGAGAAGTGTTGATATGAAGGTTAACTTTTGATATGTTGATAGAAGAATGGACTTATTCTGAAATCTACTACTGCTTAACTGCTTTCCTGAATTGTTTTACATCAATGGTTTTACAAGGTGACATGAAATGTTCAGACCTTGTGACTCCGAAGTGTAAATTTTGCTATCTCAAGTAGAAGTCAACCACATCACATCTTAAAAGTCCCTGAAACAAAATTGAATATTCCCTGAAATTGAATATTTGTCAGTAATTCAGCGTAAAAATGTTTAAACTCTGCCTATCTTTTTCAAAATTATAGAAACAACCTCAAAGGAATTTTTCTCTGAGCCGGCCTCCAAAACTCGTGAAAAATTCATCTTTGTTTTTTTGACCAAGTATATGTGTATTTAATCTTTTATTGAAATAGGTTTAGTTTGTTTTTGTTTTTATTTGTAACATTAAGTCTTGTGTTTCCATGTATTTTATTTTTGAAGTAAACGCAGATGAAGATTTGAGTGTAGTCAGATTAAACTTGATTCAGCATTAAACTCAGGTTACTACAAGCCGACCAAAACCTGAATCATGAACTCAAACTGAAACTGAAACAGACAGCAAGGCCTGAAACTGGAACTCAGCCAGCGTACTAACTGCAGCCGGCATGAAAGACAGCCTGAAACGGTGTTCAACACCGGTGCACCGCAATGACTTATGCCGTATTCAGACCGAATCAGGTGGTCGAGTGGAGGTGTGGGGGGGGTTGTGGGCATGTTTATTTGTGCTCTAGACCGTAACCGCTGTGAAACAATCACTCGACCACAGCTGCTCGCTCTCTCTCTCTTAACAACTTACTCTTAACTTAACAACTCTGATCAGTCTGGCTTTGTAATCATGGGTTGATGTTGAATAACGTTAAAATTAAGACAATAATTTATTTAGGGTAAGTTGAATTAGCTCTCCCTTAGCATTCCCTGTTCTAATACGTTAGCCTCGAGTCACACACTTTGAGCCACTATTCCTGAACAATTACTCTTTTTATTTATTATCTTATGTATCCTCAAGACATTTAGCTATTAATAAATGTCATCATTTGTCCTAAGAAGCTGTGGTTGTTGTTTTCTTTGAGCACAGTAAACAGATCACTGTCGGGAAAAGAACATTTTGGGACTGATTCATTTACCAAATTGAGAATTGAATTCAAACTTTAATGTTTTCTCTGGATATTAAAGGTTACTTCTGGGAGGTGGTGCCCAGACGAGATTATGTTTTATATTAATAAATTGTTACATTTCTACACGGGAGATAGAGCAGGTTGTAAACCAAAAAAAAAACAAAGGTTTTTAATCCATTCTGTGCACAGAATAATATATTATATAAATGATCAAGAGGCCAAAACAAACCTTTAGCCCTATAATTTAATCATCCCTCTTTGCAGTTAAAAATCACGTCATGACGTTCTCATCATGCAAACTAACATTAGTGGTGCACTTTTCCTCAGTGAATGTTTGGTGGCTCTTTCAGCAAGCTAAGGTGCAGGACAAAATGTGTGTTCATGTTTGTAAGTTAGATAAGAAGGAGACTTTAGCAGGAAAGCTAACGTGGGTAATTGTCCACAGTCTGTGGCTCTTGTGTTGTTTAGCAAGATGCTATCAGGCTAAGTGTGATCACCTGCTCTGACCACGATAGAATGTCACATTATTTTACGCATGATGTGATTTGCTGTATACAGATAAGGACTCCAGCTACATAAGCCAACAATGGAACGGTATTTCACTGAAATAATGTAAAACTAGGAGGCACAATCATGAAATGAAAAAAATTTGAATATTTATTCAAAATTTCTCCCTTTTGGTTTCTGATTTTTTTTTTCTCAAAGTAGGACACAGGACAAATGATTTACAGTGCAGATATGTTTGCTGTAGTACACTGGTTCCCAACTGGTTTCACCTCAGGGTCCAGATTTTCCCTCAGACATCAGGTCACAGTCCACACATTGATCAGCTGAACACCCACTCAGTATATTTCCATCCATCCATTCCACCTTTTTTTAACGATATTCTGTTCACTCCTATATTTCTGAATATCAAGCAATCTGATTATCATATCCATACTGGTAACAATGCAGGGACAGTATGAAAAGCTGTCTGTCTTCTCTCAAGACTTTTCTAACAATCATATTGTAACTAGTTGACTTGAGAACAAAACAAGTCAAAGTCCTCCCAAAAAAAGAACAACAGAAATACTTTGACAATAGCACCCTCAGTCACACATAAACCGAGAGTACAATGGCATTTTCACGTCATTACCACAATGAATAAACATGTGATTACATTACAGTGGCAACACACACAGCAGGTATAATAGTGTGTGTGTTTGGTTACAGTGTGTAAAATCTAACCACAGTGAATTACAGCATGGGAGAATAAGCCTGTGCCAATCATGCATACACACACACACACACACACACACACACACAAGTAATACACTGCCAAACAGGTTAGATGAGTGCAGGTAAGAAAGGAGGAAGGGCTATGCTAATGTCAGTTCACTGAGAGAGAACAGGCAGGCAGTTCAGCTAAAACATAGCTACGTATAGTGCAGACAAACAGGCGTGAAGGTGAGCGTCGAGGGCAGGCAGTTAGACAGGTAAACAGGGAAGACAGGTGTAAGGCAAGCAGTTATACAAGTAACCAAGCAGTGTGTTTCTGTAGGCAGGCAGT
Source organism: Thunnus thynnus (assembly GCF_963924715.1). NCBI lineage: Eukaryota > Metazoa > Chordata > Actinopteri > Scombriformes > Scombridae > Thunnus > Thunnus thynnus. The sequence goes on along the minus strand of NC_089524.1, from coordinate 31,343,452 downwards.
GTCAGGTAAACAAGCAGGCAGCTCTACCTGTTTGCTGCAGTGTTGTAGCTGGAGAAACAACGGCAGCAGCAGTTTAGAAAAGAAGCTATTAGAGCGGCCTTTATCCTCTGCTGCCCCCCCTCCTACACACATACACACACACACACACACACACACACACACACACAGAGGCAACTACTGAGGCGCTCACCCAGCTCAGCTTTGCAAGGTAAATGTATAGATTCAGTTTGTTTTTATAGTTCATGTAATTGAACTCAATGTGTGAATGTGTATGCATGCTCTTGATTTTTTTTTCCCCAAATAGAGGTAATTAGTTGCTTTCTTTCATCCATCACTGGCTGTGTTTACATACTGCTGGTCACACTCTGGTTTAAGGGTCATTCAGGTTAATCAGTTTACATGAACCTTTGCTGCTGTGAGATTGAGTAGAGTAAACAAGTTAGCAATACTAATGAGCGGTGGTAGTAATTCAGACAACCTGAGAGGGAACTGAAGTGATGCATGCTGTCATGTTTTTTGTGTTGATGTAAGATTCTACCCATAATGCAATTTTATGGTGGAAAACAAAAGTGAAGCAGGTTTGTCACAGCGGAGCGTTTAGTGGGTTATTGGAGTTCAGTTTCATTTGGTTCCTGAGTAAACGAGTGAAGAAGGGAGCTGGTAATGAGTGTGTGGGTGCAGCGGTTACCATGCAACACACCACACCAGGCCATCCCCATCAATGTGTGGTCTGTGTGTGTGTGTGTGTGTGTGTGTGTGTGTGTGTGCTGTCCTCTAGAGGATCATCCTCAGTTACATTCATTAACTGAGGGACAGGGGGGAGAGTGAGGGGACCTGCAGTACAATGTTGCCTACCTGCTGTGGTTTTGTCTTACCATGTTTTGCATGTGTCAAGGGTAATGTGAACACACAGACATGTACACACACACACACACACACACAGAGCCCAGAGTTGGTATTTAACAGATGTTGTGGCTGCAGGCATCAGGTAGCACTGTATCTATGTTTGTGTGTGTGTGTGTGTGTGTGTGTGTGTGTGTGTGCGTGCGTGTGTGTAACTCTATGGCACAGAGGAATGAAGGTGCTTTCACACAGTGAGTGGTCGCAGTCGCTGCTTCCATTGTTTCAGTGTAAACATGATGGCAGCCTCACATTTGGGAAGCTGGAACCTGCAATGTTTGGCATTTTCGCTTGGTTTCCACCAAGGTTGGCAGCAGTGGCACCAGGAAGGAGATGGAATGTGGCTGCTGCTTGTGTGAATGTTCACAGCTATTTGCAGTTGAATTCTGAGTTTATGGCGGTTTAACTTCTCAACTTGCCATGGCAACCACAGAAACCACAATGAGGGATATGATACAGGAGGTGATTTTGCTGGATTTCAGCAGAGAGCAGACAGATAAATGGAGCGACATTAACCTCAAAATCTGATGTTGTATTGTTTACTATTTTCTCTGTTTTAAGCTAGAACTCACTCTGTTCAGAGGTAGTCAGGAGCCACTGCAGGGTAGAACTTTTACTTGCAGTGGAGTGTTTTTATATTGTGTAATTTAATTGTATTTAAGTAAAAGAAATAAATGCTTCATCTGCACTGATAATGCCTATCTGCAAAAGGTCTTCTTTCCTCACTTTTCACTTTGACCTAATTCATTGAATCCCTCTTTTTTTTTTTTTTTTTTTTTTTTTTAGGTGTCTGTTTTTTCTTTCTTTTTCTTGCCTGGGTGTTACATACTTATCATTATTTTCCTACAGCTAAATTCTCAAGGGAGCCTCTGTGTCACCAGCCGGTGTTGCTGGGAGATTTGTGATGTGACAGCAAAGCTTGAAGAAGTGTAAGAGTGAGATGATGAAGACTCAGGAGGAGCAAGAGAGAAAAAAAAAATGTTGTGAATGGTCAGAAAGAGAGAGAGACCAAAAGAAAGTGTTTCCACAATGGATTACCAACAGAGACAGGCTCACCCCACCAACACTTGTTAAACTGAACACTCTGTCGGTTATCTGTCAGGCTGCAGAGGGTCAAAGATCTCTGCTGTTCATTTGTGACCACAAATTCATTTTCCAGAATCATAACAGAATGCTCCAAGGCTAGCCGCTCCTCCTTAGCGTCAGTTTGAGTTCTGTCCATTTGTTTAGTGTTGTGAGGATGAGATGGATGCACATATATGTCACATTTACATGAAGGATAAATAGATGAATCTTGAATGCACAAAGCCGGTAGGAAGATGGCAAGAAAATGACATATTTGACTGTAACAAAGTAATGTGTCACAAATCTTGTAGAAACCATAAACATCCATTGGAGAAATGGCTGTGTGCAAATAATCTGTAAGACTATATTGATGTGGCTGCCCATCTGTAGTGAATAGTTTGATATACAGTGGAAATCGCTTATAGTGATCACATCTGTCTGATGATTATTATAACCGATTTTTTTTATTTTTCTTAATTTCTCATGCAGATTACCATCTAACTGACATTTGTATATTTATTACATGAATATAAAGTAATGAAACGGGCAGCTTTGCTATTTACTGAATTTTATTGACTGTTTCAAAGTACAGTACAGCTGTTTCAAACGCTTGTTTCGCTGCTGCATCTCGTTGGTTCGTTTTTGGCAGTTTGTCATGAGCTTCAAAGAGACTATGTTTTTCATTGAGAGAAAATGATTTTTTCCTTTTCGTCTTCCTGTCATGATTTCAATGTGCATGCAGCACCAGCCTCGGTTAACCAGCTGACAGCAGGCGGTTGTGCGTTTAGGCTGCGGAGGGCGGGGGCCGTAGCGGCACCGCAGCGAGAAAGTTGAACCATAATCAACTTTTGGAGAAACGCAACCTGTAACCCTGTACAACCCTGCCTTGAGGGAAGACAAAAACATCACTAGGAAGAGGGGAGGACATTTCTCTTCGTTTGATAACGTTGAAAATAAAGTTAGGTTTTGCTGACGTCTTCCTGACTCATTTTAAAAAAGACGAGAGAAAGAGAGGGAGAGAGAGAAGCAGTGGTCAAGTGAGCTAGAGAGTGGATGAGAAGAGCTAGCAGTGGTAGCGAGAAAGCCGGTGAATTAGAAGAATAAAACATTATATTCTGATTGTTTCACAGTGATTGAAATAAAAAATAAAAAAATAAAAAAATCTCTTTCTCCCATGCTGAAAAATCTAGAATCGAATCTATGAATATGTAAATATTTTTCATATCAAAAGTTTAACTGCTGGATGTCTTCTCAGTGTATGTGACCTGGAGGCTTCAGGTTTCGACAATTGATTTAAGTTGCATACTGGACCACAGTTGGCTTCCGCACTAGCTGTGATGTCACAAATCACACTCGTAGGTACCTTTCTAAACTCAGGTTTGAGGTGAGCACAGAGAAACTTTCCTCCTTCAATAGATGAATGTGAAAACAAACTCTGCACATACATCATTCTGCACAGAGAAGAGAACAACATCCAAGTCTTACAATGAGCATTACAGGCACACAGAGCCACTGTGGTTGTGGATTCTCAGGGACATACTTAAAATGGTAAATGGACTGCATTTATATAGCACCTTTCTAGTCTTCCAACCACTCAAAGTATTTTTACACTACAAGCTACATTGACCCATTCACCCCATTTACACACTAGGGATGTGCGGAGAGCCTGGTATTTGTATCTGTATTTGTTGAGGCAGCAAAATTATTTATATTTATCTTTGTATTCAAAAAAGTGGAAATGGGTGTAAAAATCCAGTTTTTGTTTTTATTACCTTAATTTTAGGATATTAAAGTGTTAAAATAAGTGTTTATGAATAAACTGTCCTACAAAGGAGGTCCCCACACTGGATCTTGAACTCTAGTCTCCCAGATCATGGACAACTACTGAGTTAAACCAAGTGCATAGCCAATGTGCAGCCAGACCTCTACTTATTTATACACCCATAACACAGAGACAGCACAGTGTGTAACGTGTAGATTATGTTATGGAGAGTCCCTTGTAAGCACTTCACTTGTGTCAGTAGCTCAGCTTTATCTCTGGGGAACACCCCCAACTCAGGGAGTGATGTCCAAATTAGGAAAGGTGCGTCATGTAGCAGGTGGATGTGACTCTCCTCGTTGAGAGCTGCTGATAGACATAACAGCGGAGCAGAAGAGAGAGACTGAGATAGCGATGTAACCGACCTGTGCGCTGGAATTTGACGGGGTTTTTTTCCCCGAAAGTGAATCATTTTTAAAATATTTGTACTAAATGAATGTTCGTAAAAAAGTAAAAAACCCACTATGTGCTTTGAGGAATAACATATTTGGATTCGGGCACACCCCTATCACACACACATTCCTACTCTGATGACAGAGGATGCCATGCGAGGTGTCAATCTGCTCATCAGGAGGAGCACATACTCACACACTGATGACACAGTCTTTAGGAGCAATTTGAGGTTCAGTATCTTGCCCAAAGACACTTCGACATGCGGACTGGAGGCACGAGGGATCGAATCCCCCGATCTCCTGATTAGAGGATGACCCACTCTACCTCTGAGCCATAGCCACAGTTTTAAAGCCTAAGGAAAGAGCAACAAATCTTTAGGTACTTATTAAGGCAAATCCTTGGTTACTTAGAAAGGCTTTGTGGCTCGCTCCTAGGCTTTAAAACTTTCAAATTCCATTTGTTAATCTTTTATTTTTCCAAATGTTGCTGTGACAGAGTAAACTGCCTCCAGCCAGGTATGCCATATATGTATTTAGCCATATAATGTCCACAAGTCTTACAGGTAACAGTTTGACAAGAGTGAGAACAAACCAGAAGATGTTACACCTGAACAGCTGGCCACTCATTATTACAATAAGTGGTAGATTGAAAAAATAAAATAAAATAAACACATTTATTTTACTGACTTCCTGAAAAAAAGTGTTTCACCCAACAGCAGTGAAATATGACAAATGTCAGTTGTTAGACAAAGCATAATTTTCCATGAGGTACTGAGGTGGGTGTGCGGTGCATGGAAGTTTAATTTGATGACCCTTCTGACCCCTTATTCAAGTCTTGTCAGATTGTTGTAGTTATTTTCACTCAAACTTTACATTACTTTTATAAGCCAGACTGACCTGTTGGGAGATTAAGATCATACAATATCATCTAATAATCTTAAATCCATTTAAACTTTGAAATTACTTTTTATAAACATCATTTATAGTGTTTGATTCCTGCCCACCTAATGCTAGTCTTTTATCTCATTTTCCACATACCCTTGTGTAATGTATGTAATTCATGTACATTTTTCATCTATTTCTGCCTTTTCTTTAAAGCCCTTCATAAATGTTCCTTTTATATAAAAGGTACATTAATATCTCCAGCTTCCTGACATTGTTTTGCACCTGCTGCTCTTTGATTTTTCCCCTGTCCTCTTTTTTTCTCTCAGCTTTTTTCTCCTCTTAATACCATCTGACATTCCTTACCTGCGAGCAGACGCGGTATCACCTGTCGTCTATTCGCTTTTTCTTCCGCAACACGATCTGATGTGTCTCTCAAACAACAAAAGGGAACAGAGGAAGGGAAGGGGAGGGCGGAGGGAGAGGATAGGAGGCTGGTCTGAGGCATGGTATCTCAGACAGTCCAGCATTTTCTTTGTTATCTGCTCTCCGTGTGGGAGAAAAGCATCCCACCTTCTTTATTATCATCAAGCATTGATAAGAACAGCCCCTGACTACTCATCTCTGCACAAAGGCAAGCTGATACTTCAAGGCCGTGTGTGTGTGTGTGTGTGTGTGTGTGTTATAAAGCCATGTCTTGAAGCCCAAAAACATCAGGGGATATCTTTTCCTTTTATTCTCTCATGAGATAATAGTGTTGGTGTGATTTCGTTGAGGTTTAGAGATATCGGCTATAGCTCACCTCAGTACAATGGAGTTCAGTGGCATTTGGATGGTGGCATTCAAAGCACCAAGAAATGACTGAATAAACTCTGCAGCAACAGCGCTTTCCAAATAGAATGACATGGTTTCTTAGGATAAACCACAGACCTTGTTGTGCAGTTTCACAGTTGGCAGGCAGGATTTGGTAGAAAGTAGTTCTCATTCAAATGCTTCACAATGAGGTTTGTATGTCAGGATCTCCATTAGCTGGACAGTCATTAAGCAGACACTCTTCCTGGACTCCACACAGGACTAAATGCATTACATTACAAGTATGCAGTACATGCAAAATACTGGAATATGCAACATGATGACAGACAACAGATAAGAGAACAAATTAACAGGAAAGACATTGAAAAGGTTGGCCATGTCTCAGCTCCTAACTTGAAAGATGTTCAAGCAAGGATTTATGTAGTTCTTAACTTGCAGAGAAAGAGAGCTTCAGTAAAGTTGTGAGTAATGAAAAAGAACTGTACATGTATGAAAAATACACGTTGGTTAAGTTCAGTTCAGCTGAGTTTAGTGAAAGGTTTCCATGTAAGCAACAGTTTTATAATAATCAAATGACAATGTGGTCTGGCTCTCATAGTGTTCCTGGCAGCAACAGGCAGCTGTTTTCAGAGAAAAAGCTCTAAAAAGCTACTGTACACTACCTGCTCAGCACCAAATGGCAAACAGACACAGTTAGCTGTAGACTAGCTGGTGAACACGGTGGAGCATTTAGCAGCAAGAGCCAGAAAACAAAGCTGAAAGAGAGTGAATATTGTACTTCCATTCACCAGGTGGACAGAAACACAACTATTAATGACTGATAACCCCATAATTAGGGCTGCAACTAACAATCAGTGTTTCCCCTTGGTTGAGTTGTTTGGCCTGGTGGGCGGGCGGGCGGTGATTAGCAGCCACACATTTCTCCATTCTCTATTTTTCTGTTTAGCGTCGTCAGGTTAGGCTAACCCATTGTCACTAATTTCAGAGCAAACCCTCAAGCTGCAGCATTTATTAACTGACACACTGCTCAGAGGCTCCCAAACGCTACTGATTTGCAAATAAATGGGTATTTGGCGTCATTTTTGGCATTTAAAAAAAATATTTTTTGGCCTGGCGGGGTTCTCGTTGACCTGGCGGCCTGCCAGGCCTGTACTATTATAGGGGAAACACTGTAACAATTGCCACAAACAATTATTTCATTATCGATCACATTGCTGATTATTTCTTCAATAAATCGATTAGTTGTTTGGTCTATAAAATGTAAAGAATGTAATATATACATTTTCGACATTGTTAAAGCACATAGCTCTCTGTAAAACCACAACTTAGCAAAAAAAGCTAATAAGCGTAGCTAGCAAAATGTCAAACTATTTCTTTAAATATGAATAAACAATGAGAAATGTTGACTTTTCATAACAAATCAGTTGAGAGTTGGTTAATCTGTTTCTGTTTGCTTTTTAAGATTTTTTTCCTATGGCGATTTATATTTTTACAATCCCCAATCCCAATTTAAATTCCCACTCACTTCAAGAATGAAAGATGAAAATGTACCGACTTCATCTTGAGATAAATAGTAACAATGAAGTCAATAAATCCATTATACAAAATATATTTATATGTGTGCGCATTTTTAAAAAACACGAATCCTGAAATTATGAAATTAGTTTTCCTGTATACCTACTGGTGTACAACCTCATCTCAGACTCTTTACAGGTTAATAACAGGTACAGGGTCAATCTACACATTTACTGTTCCACCCTTTTAAGTTGTCTAGGAATAAAGATGCATGTAGTAATACATGACATACTGATTGCATATAAAACACAATGAAAAAGGAACCAACAGAAATGTATTGTCACCAGCAAAACTGAACCTAACAAAGTAGAAAGATGTAATAGAATTTGAAATGTATTGATGTTCAAAGCTCATATAATTGCCATATTCTTGCAATGTATTTATAAGTAATGTATATCCAAATCCAATGTATTTTTTATATAATGTTGAATTAAGTTTAATTTACAAAATGATTTGTAGTAGTCAAAGTGGTGTTAGGGTATAGTTGCAACGTAAGTATTCCTTCTAGTGTGACACATTATGTACCTGAAGCATCTTTTACATATCACAAAACTCCTGAAACTGTGAGTATTCTCTTCCTTTTGAGAGCTGTTGGGAGTCTGAGTTTGTCCCCAGAGTGATGTCAGTGGAGGACACTTGATTCTTTGTTGTGCTAATTAAAACTCAATGAAACACTGTGGATGGGGAGGGGAAAAAAAAGAAAAACGACAACAAATGCGTGTGGCCAAAATCCTCAGTGAACGATACCTCTGGGAATATAAGGTTTTCAAGTTAGTAAGTTATTTGTTTTATGAACACAGAAGAGTGAATTTTAAAGCAAAAGCAAACATCCAATTAAGAGAAAATTTAAATTTTTGAGGCTGGTGTATTAATCTTGATGTGTGCAGAGTGATTATTAACATACTGCTACGTGAGTATTGTGATGATGGTGACCAGGCGACTATAAAAGTGAATTTTTATACAAATGTGTTGTCAAGCCCTGAGCTTTACCCTCCTCATTAATTCATAATGCTGCTTGGTGTCTTCTGCGTGTTCACTTTGAGAGGAAGCCTCATGACATGCTTTAAATATTAAACACTGAAGAACATATTGGAAGAAGGCATCATATAGTGAACAGATGACTGAAGCTGGTCTGGTTTTCCCCAGTGTGACGAGTGAAAACTAAACAATCTAGAATTCAAAAATGTCATCTTTCTCTTCACTGGTGACATTTTCTCAGTTTGTTTTTAGAATATGTGATTGTCATTGCTTTGGCTGAAGCTGAACATTTCTTCTTGCTGTCTCTCTCTGTCTCCTCCTCACAGTTTCAAGGTCCCAGAAACTTTATCTTGTTTATATAGATACCGCCTCTTTCCCGCCTTCACATCTAAAATTCATCAAAAATTCTACATCAAGATAGAACATTTTATTAACAGTATTGCAAAGTAGATGAAATATAGCAGATATGTTTTCGTTTTTAGGCCCCATTTACACTTGTCAAATGTATCTATATATCTGGATAACATTCAGATCTGATTATATACACTTTCGTCAGAGGGAGGTGGTAATGTCATTGTTTGGTTAAAAAAAAGTTTTGCCTCATTCCCTTCCTCCTTGCTCTGTTGCCCTCACAAATTATTTATTGGTAACATTGTTGTTTGACTGCCAGTGTTGGCCATTTGTGTCACAATAATGTGTTTTTTTTCAGTATCAGGTAGTGTAAGGGATTATAGTTTGAAATTCAGTATTTACATTGCAGTTACTGATCCCACTAACACTCTGTTACTTTGACCTTTTGGGGTGTTTGCTTGTTCGCTGTTTTACCAGGATTTTGATGGTCAATATCACTTCCATACACGACCTTTTGGCTTTGCACTAAAGTTCTTTACAGTGTAGCACAAAGTCAAGAGATTGTGATATGTAGCACAAGCTAGCAAAGCACTGGAGCTGTTTCTAAACTAACGTACCCAAACCGTTTGTGGTGAAGGAACATGGCACTCAGTGTAGCAGTGTACAATGCAAATCAATGCATTGTTGGTTTGTCCCTGAACTTGAGATTTGTTGACAGTAAGCCATATCTTTTCAGGGCATTGTCATACCTGTGCTGTTCAGTCCGGTTGAATCGGACTCTTGTTCGTTTTCCCCCTCGGTGTGATTTGTTCGGGCAGGTGTGAACACAGTAATCACACTTGGGTTGGGACCAAAACAAACGTACCAAGACCTTTTGCAGGAGGTAGTCTCTGTCCGGTCCCAAATGAACTCTGAAGCAGTTAGTTTGTACCAGGTGTGCATGCTGGGATGCAGATGAGTGAATTTAACAGTTGCTAACAACTAGCCGGCAAATGAATCGAGGTTGGACCTGGAATGTTGTATTTGGCCAGAAGAGCTTCTTCAGAACCTTTTTTCCTGTGTCTACGTTCTTGCTCGCTCCCCAACTGACCAATAAGCAGAGTGAATGTTCTCAACTGGCTTGTAGTGATACATTTTGGTTTGCTTGGATTCTTCTCTGTGTGAAAAGAAACTGAACCAAAGGGAAAAGACACCAAATGTACAGACTCATCCACTGATTCAGACCAGAGCAAACAAAGTATCGCTTTGAAAACTAAGATCATGTATGTGGCCTGGTGTGACAGATTCATTCAAACTTTTTTTACTAGTTGGACTCATCTAAAACTGTGCATCTACTACTGTTCATGAACCCCACAGTTCAGTGAAACAGTTCCAATTTTGCCAATTACTAAACAGGCTATATCAGCTCACTTGAATTTAAAATAATGTTTCAAAATACTTCAAAGTGATGATTCATTCTATTTAAAGCTGGTGTGTGGGACTTTTGTCTCCCCCTTCTGGCAGTGAGAGGAAAGGGGGGCGCTCAGCTGTGATAGCCTGAGAACGAAGACGTTACTAGGATGACGGGAGGACATTTCTCTTCGTTTCCCGACTCACTTTAAAAAAGATGAGAAAAAAGAGACAATAACAACCTCTTCTAATACAAATCTATCGTATTTATTGAAATACATTGTCCATTTTTTATAGATTGTTAATTTGATCTTACTTCGACCAAAACCGATTGAACGACTGAACGTTCATTCCGTACCGTTTCTTGAGTTTCTATGAAATGTCACTTGACGGTCAGATGGAAACATAACTGGTGTCTTTCTCACTGCTTTTCTCTGTCTGTCTGTAAATTGCTGCCTTCAACACTGTCAGCTGTAAGCTAGAAGTAAAATGCAGCAAATGAGCTCTGAAATACCGACTCCTTTGTAAAACACACTCAGCCTGACCTTTTAGTTAAAGGACAAATTGAGCTGCAGCCAGAGAACACTTCCAACCCCTGAGTGATCACTGTGTGTGTGTGTGTGTGTGTGTGTGTGTGTGAACGTTTGGGTGGGCAAGGCAAATATACTCATTATACTTACAATACTTATCTATTTATTTTTAATCTATATTTTTATGTATTTTGGGCGGAGATACAGTATGTGTGAGAGAGTCTAGGTAGAATGAGTTGTTCATTTCATTATCTTGAAGGAACTTGCAGATGTTTGCAGTCAGCCAGTGACCTTTTCTTTTCTTCTGATTCAGTTAGTGTGTGTGGGTATGACCTAAGTCACTTTCAGACACACACACCAGACTTAAATCCAGTTGTGTGTGTGTGAGAGAGATTAAAAGAATGCCATACAAAGGGATAAGTCAAGGCACAAAAGTAAGTGTGATTGTGTACCTGTGGTTTCACCAGCACAGCAAAGATCTGGGGTTGATACACAGTAGTGGTCTCTACCACATACTGCTGGACGAGGGTTCTTGTCCTTGTCTCTGCTTTCCTATATCAACTCATACTGGTTTGTCGAGGTTGCTATAGTGTAGTGCTTCCACAATGGGGGTTGGAATTTCAAGGGATAGCGCAAACCTCTTGTGCACTTTGCTGGCTGGTGGCAATAAGTGTTTGGCAACATCATTATGTTTACAGCCTCCTGTGAGGTCAGCAGTGAAAAGGTAGAGAATCACTATTATTATCCGTGATTGAAGACACCCATATATGATGTAGATTAGAATACATGTTGCAGAATCAATCCACAGGTAGAGGGGGTTCTTGTGTGAAAACAAACCCACTGACGTGACTCCCCTGCCAATCGATTTTATATATATATAAATCTTTGAACTGGGATTGAAATCATAAAGAAATATGAGATCATTACATTGCCACTGTCTACTATTGGAGGAATAACTGTTACTGTTAATACCACCTAAATAGTGAGGAGGACCAGGAGATGACAAATAATCAAACCCAACAGTAATGAGCATATTATCCACCTACACACAACTTGTTGTTGAAACCTATCATTTACTCCCACAACAAAAGCCTAAAAGTAGACACTACAGCACAGTTTCATGCCACATGTGCTCTTCACTCCACAGAAGCTATTTTTGTAGAATAATGGAAGGACATCAGTGTTTAAGAGAAAACAACTATTAAAGGCTTCAGTCCCATCCTCATATTATAATTAAGGAGGTTTGGTTGTCTTGCAGAACAAAGACAACTATTTTGCTGACCTTCAACACTTCTGAACACCAGTATGATTTTCAAATGTTGGTGTTTCTTTTATTCCAGTCAAGAAAAAACCTGTTGTGACAGGAACTGGCTTCATACTTGGTCCCTTGACTCAGATTTGTTGATTTCTTTATGTGGGTAAATTTTTAAAGATTACCAAGTTCACTTTTTTAAAAGGTTTTATGTGACGGGTCATTGTTAATCCTGTCTGATGTCTGTGGAGCCTTTATATCATTATTTCACACATTGCCAGTACTGCAGCCTTGTGGAACCTTTATAACAGTAAAAGCTTTTTTGTTGTTGGTGTTACAAATTTTGGTTGACGTTGCAAATTTTTGCAATAAAGCAAAAAATATTAAACATATATATATATACTGTATGTTTTTAGAAGAAGTGATATTTAGTATCATCTTTATTGTCTCATTCAATTCAGTTATTATTCACTTATTATTCACTGATGAACTGAAATCTCAACAGCATTTATTATTAAGGGCTCTTTTTCAGTCATGATCTCCCCAAAGGGAATTTTTCTCTTCTAACCTGTTAACACAATTTTGTGCTGATTTGGGGAACTTGTTTACAGCTATGGATCAAGGTTAGCATTGATTTTGGAGTCATGTTTATACAATATAAGTCCAATATGGCTATTTTGTTTCTGTTTTTGGCTTCACCAACTTCAAAAAAAATCTCTCTCCCACCGTCTCTTTAGCTTCTAAATGTTCACCTGCTAGAGAGCAAAGTTCCTGTGCTTTTCTATCTCTTAATTGGCTCTCAGTTTTTTAGAATTGAAATGTGAAGTTTTTACTGATTACCTTAGTGACTTTGCATAGCCTGGACCACGTAATCTTTCTGATCTTTTAATTCCTGAAGTCAGGTATGGACCTTCCCAGGAACAACTCGCCTGAAAAAGTCAGGTTGATGCATTCAGAGTCATGTTTTAAATCACTGTTTTAGCTAATACTGCTATGTGCTCAGATCATTTGTAGGAATGCCTGTCATGGCATGTTGTCACGTTAATGTCAGAGCATGTTGGCATTGTTCCCCCCAGTGTTTCACATTCTTTTATTAAAAGTTTGACATGATATGTGGCGTGTGCTGAGTGTCAGTTCCCGAGTTGAAGCATGTAAGTATACTTCAAAGGAAATAAAACTGAGTCTGCAAAATACAGCAGGCCTGTCTATATGAGAGGCACCGTCACGTGTGACACAGAGCAGGTTGTCATAAGATGTGGAGTATTCTTTCATTTGTTATGACTTTCACATAAATTATTAAGACTTTAAAATGACAGTTTTAGAGAAGACCAAATCCAGGTATGTAAAAAAACAAAATATATATATATGTCAGTATTTAGGCTCTGCTGAGAAATACACAAGTAAAAAGTGACAGTTGGCTTAGTCTGCCCAGCTTTCCTTTAGAAAACTGCTCACTATGCCAAACCATGACAAAAACGTCTGCAGAATGGCCCCATAGGATCACAATTAAAAGACCTAAACCAACTAATGGAAAGCAGGGAAAGACAAATCTCAAGCAAAAAATAATATATACAGGTATCTTTTTAAAGGATTCAAAATAGAGCAAATATTGTAGTATTTACATGTATTCAAACCTCTATTCACATTTGAGCCATCACTGCTGCTCAATGTAGTGTGAAGTAGTGTAGTTCAGTATATCTCTGTTCAGTTTGATCCATGGCAACGTGACAGGAAATGCTGTGACAAACTGGCAATTGAGTCTGAGTGGTTCACACAGGGACTGTCTGAATGATAGACACACACACACCGGTGGCACCTGTGTGCGCTACATGCTGCGAAAAAAAACGTGATCCCAGATGATAAGTGGCGTTCTGCTGGATACCAGAACTGCACTGCCAAGTTGGCTCTCACACACTTATAGACATAGACACAGCCAAACACACCCAGCAAGACACAGACACACACACAAACTACATCTGCGCATGAAAATGTGAAAAAAAAAAAAATGACATTACAGAAGTGAATGGATAAATAATAGAGTCTGACAGGTGGAAAATTGAGATTTCTCTTAAAACTGAGAAGTGGTGCTCTAAAAACAGGCAGTCTCACCTCGCTGGGGTTGAAAAGACCTGCCACAAACAGGAAATGGATATTAGACAAGCTGACAAGCTGTCACAAAACTTGGCTGAGCTGCACTTTATGTACAAAGAGGAAAGGCCTAAAGATGCGTCTTCTTGCCACATTACTTAAAGATGTGTTTTCATCTGTATGAGGCTACTCCTGTCTGAATCCCAACAATATGCCCAGCAGGATGCACAGATGGTTTATCAAAAAAAAAAAAAAATTCCCCACCCTGTCTTGCCCTTCAGCTCCATCAAAGTCCCTGCCTTGCACTCATATGCCACATACTATTACAGTTCCTCCAAAATAATGTCAAATGTACATCTCCCTGAGGACTTTCTTGCTGCTTTTACTTAACTTGACAAATAGCTTGAGTCAGATGTTGTGCTACAGTAGGTTAGCAGTGATAGAGAACCAATCAAATGTGTGCAGAATAGAAAACATCACATTGGTGCACAGTGTGTACATGCATTTAGCAGCTCTGTTACAGGCTTCACTTGACAACAAACATGGAACACAGAGATTCAGAAAGGCAGATTTAAGATCTTTGCAATGCTGTTAACTACCAAAATAAATAATCAGAGCTGATAAAACCAGAACAAATTCTGATTCTAATTGGCTTCTAGAAACTCTGAAAATAATAAGGATAAGAAAAATGACACAATGAATTAAAGCTGCTCTCAGAAATATTTTACATTAACAATTGACCAAATTACTGTTATTTGAAAGGGGACACATTCAAAATGAATGCTTATGTTGCTATGTGTCTGCTGAATGTGTGAAAGGGCAAGTGTTTGCTAATGTTTGCCACCCAAGTTTATAAGGGGATAATATGTCAATGTTGTGTTTACAACTTGTAATGCTGCCCTCAGGATGCCAAAAAAGAAAACTGCTGATGGTCGCAGCTTTTAATGCTCAAAATATTGGAAATTAAAGCTGAAACTTGCCAGTAAATGGTGCAAATGTCCCATGATAACTTTGTTTTTGGTCTTCTAATATTGTTAAGTCGCAAGATGTGTGTGATTATAGAATTTTTCACACTCTAATGGCGTCATTTTTGTTATTGAAAAATAAGATGATACTGGCTAAAATGTGTGCAGTCTGTTGGTTTTTAGTTGAATCATCTCAGTGTTCCAGGCTCAGACCTATAAAGTGAGGCATGGAGTGCATGCTACCCCCAAAGGGTAAAAAAAAAAAAGCTAACTTCAGACATTATGGCTTTAAAGTACATTGCTTTCATTTCATTTAATTGTATTCTAACAATGACTACAGAGAACAACTTAAGAACTGTATATTTGCTAGAAATGAACAATTTACACATAGTGTGGACAACACACATATTTTAACTTCAGGTGAATGGTGGCGTACATTCTAATAGAAAATCTGTTAATGATGTGATGCTTTCAAGCAAATTCTTCACCCACTGCAAGGAATGCTAAACTTCTGGTGTAATAATCACACACTGCAACAAATGGCTTTATCTTTAATCTCATACCAGTAATTATACAATTACATTCAGCTCCCTGTTCCTATATGTTTATGTTTATCTCATTTTTCTGATTAAAATAATTACCACACAATCACAGTACTTGTGTGAAGCAGTTCTGATGAGCACCACTTCAACTGTACTGTATTATGATTATGGTATTATAACAATGTCTTGTGATGCTTTACAAAAGACGACTCAAGAGTCAGTCAATCTGAATTTTTGGGGGGAAACCAACCAGTCTGCGGATTATATTACATTTTATTTTGGAATATATATAATATTAACATATATATTTTGTCTATTCATCTGAAAACCATGTGTCCTTTCCTGTTGAGGCCTCGAAGTATTTTGCTTTCTATATTTTCCCCCTATTTTTCTTTGTATTCTTCTAGTTTCTCTTAGTCCTGCTGCAGAGTTCAGGACCTCTGACATCAGATTTATTAGACTGTCAGTGGACTCAGCAGTACCTGTTTTGATACCTAGAGCTCATGTTGCGTGGGTTTGTGTGTCCATGTGTGTGTGTGCTTTATTGCAGACTGGGTGCAATTGTGTGTGAACACATATGTGTGTGAGAGTTGAAAGAGTACAGTATATTTGTATGTGTGTGTGTGTGCTGCCCACAGCTGGCCACATGGTGTGTAATCAGCGGCTGTACCTCAGTGAGGGATTCACAGGTCAGGGATTGGAGCTTTAAGCTGCTCTGCTCTCCCACCAACACCACAAACACAGCTGAAACAACCAGTGGATTAAGTCATAGTCCTCCCATGGAGACAAACTCTTACCTTCACTGCATCAGTGTTTGCCTTCCATTAGATCAGCACTGTATATTATATAGACAGAGGGAGTGTGTATATCCGTTACCCTTTGTTTACCACCGGATAGAAGTGCATTAGACTTTTAGGTCAAGCCTGAGTGATGTTTCTCTTTGCTTATCCCCAAAACAACCAGCAACATATTTATGGACATTTTGACCTACCATAGGGGCACTGGGCAAGGCTTATATTGATTTACACAGCTTTTGAAAAGTGCAGGTGTACATAATAAGTTAAGATTTAGCTGCTTTAGTTTCAGGGTCCTGGTATTGCACATGTTGGCTCACTGTTACACTGTCATGGCTTACTGGGGCACTTGAATAGATTTATGCCTTCTTCCTTTTTTTTCTGATGTGTCAACCCTCACCTCTCTCAGTCCCTGCCAACTGCAACATTGGTCTTTTGTTCATAAGTGTAGCCCTCCCTACTCAAAACATGTTCCTGCAGCTATGTCTCCAGGTCGTACATAAGCAAATGTGCCTCGGTGTCGTTCAAAGACATTCAGTTTAATGATTCATTTATACTTGCACAACATAATAATTTTCCTCTCCGTTCCAAGCTATAATTCCTTATTATTCATTATTATCTCTTACACAGCAATGATTATTTAAAGTTTGCTAACGTTAGCCCCCATAAAATACTGGTCATTCCAGACCAAGT
Organism: Thunnus thynnus; assembly: GCF_963924715.1. Taxonomy (NCBI): domain Eukaryota; kingdom Metazoa; phylum Chordata; class Actinopteri; order Scombriformes; family Scombridae; genus Thunnus; species Thunnus thynnus. Next base: position 31,326,424 of record NC_089524.1, on the reverse strand, counting down.
AAGGCTGTAGCGGCAAAACCCTTGAGTGGACTGAATTGTGAAATGGTGCCTTTAGTGCTCATGAATTCAACTTTTCCATTGTAAAAGTAAGAATATGTTATTTAATCTTTTAAATTTAAGCAGTATTGTCTTGCTTTAAGCTCAAAAACTTCCCACATGACTGGGTGACTGGTTTAGTCTGATTTGGCACCATTACAGGCACTACCTGCCATTCAATAGTAATTCAGTATTAGTGATCATTCCAGTCTCACATCAAAATGATACCTTTTCTTTTAATGATATCTTTAACATTTCTCAACACAAAAACACGAAAGTGTCCTTGATAACTCAACAACACGATAGGTTAATATTAAGGACATCAGTTTGAACTGTTTCTCCTTTGATTCTGAGAAATCAAGTTTTGTTGTCAGTGGGCTTCATTCCATTTCAAATTACCGCTGGTCGGCCACGACCCGAATCCAAACGCCACTATCTCTGTTAAGAAAAGGCGTTTTATAGCCTGTGATTGTAAAAAGGGAAGTTGCTCATTTAATTTTACTTCTGCGGTGCCTGTTCAAAACATGCCTGATAGGAATGGGCCGATTTCTCAATATCTAGAGAGAGTTGTGCCCTTCCCCTACACACCTCACAAGCAGAATATCTGGAGACTACAATTTTGAGTTGAGCAGAAGTTGATCAGATGAACTGTAGTGCCCGTTCAAACAGTGCCTGAGTCATCCTGCACTATGTTTTGAACATACATACAAAGTTCCCACCTGTGAGGAACAGGAATAGAGCTTAACTCTCGAAACTTTTTCAATTCATTCTCTATGATAGTTCTTATCACTATGGATGTAATCCCATCTCCGACCACAATGTGAGTTGCAATGGCAGAGTGGCGCTGTACGTATTTCTGCTCACTGAATCCACATGCACAAGAAGAAGCAGAAGCAACATTGTTTATGAGGTATTTTCATAGATTTCTGAACATGCCTGAAACATCCAGCACTAAGTCTTGAACGTTCATGCCAAGTTTCATTCCCAGTACGCAGTTCAATAGTAGAGCTTAAGTCTTTTTAACTTTTTTAAGTCATTAACACTACGGATGTAGTCCCACCTCCTACTACAATCAGGGTGGCAATGGCAGAGTGAAGAGTGAAGAAGCAAATCTACTTTCAAGAAGCAACGTTGTTTATGAGGTACTTTTATATATTTCTCAAGAACCACTCATCCAGACAACTTCACACATCAACATTGCATTGTTTCCCCAACAATCCACGTGCCAGGTATGAAGTAGATCGGATGAACAGTTCTTCAGATATGCAGAGGAGAAACTTACATACATACAGACAGACAGAGATTCCTTGCTTTGTATAGAGAGATATTTACAAGAATATGTGGCTGAGGATATTTAATATGGCATCATTTGTCTTAAAACAAATATCGAGCCACGTCATCCAATAAAGCCCTCCAAAGTTGTGTGTGTGTGTGTGTGTCCATCAAATCTTGTACCATGGCCATATAAACAGGATGAAGACGGGGTGACCAAACTGCATTTGTCACTTTCATATATTTCATCAAACTGGACTTTAGATGCATTCAACCTCCACTATTAAATAATTTAATTAGTAATGCACTTGTCAAATTTAATTTTTGCTCTTGTCACCTTCATATAGTTCATACACTTCATTTCTTTGTCCATAGCACAGTCCATATTTCCTTTGTACAGCCAATACTTTGTTCAAGTTTTATATACCATTTTAAAACTTTTACTATTCCATTCTGTAAATAGATTTTAAAATTTCAACTTAATTTTAATATTACTTTGTTTATTTCATTATCATTATTATTATTATTATTGTTGTTATTATTATTATTATTATTATTATTATTATTATTGCCTTTTGTCTATTTATGATCTGTGTTGCATTTTTTGGGAGCAAACGCCAAGACACATTCTATCTATGCTTGCATTGGCTAATAAAACAGATTCTGATTCTGATTGAATGGGCTACTGTATGTCATACTGACATAAAATCCCAAAACCAAGAATCATAAACATACAAAAAAATCTCCAGGGTCGTGTAAATAGTAGCTTATGCATGTGTCAGTATTTGATGACCTGGGAATGAGAACGGGTTGGTCTTTTCAGCCCTAACCCTAACCCTAACCCTAACCCTAACCCAAGCACTTCAGGCCTTCCTCCAAGCCTGTAGTTATGCTCTAGATTGTCAGAAATATTGTCTCTGAAGGTGACTAATTTTGGTCACAATTTCCACTAAAAAAGAAAAAGCAAACAAACAAAAAGCTTAATTTTATATATTGGTCCTTCAAAGTGCTCTCTGAAACTAGGCCTGGGATGGCTTGTGTTCATGAAATGAGAAAATTAAAACTTTGTCGTAGAGCTAAACCAAATACATCAATGGAAAGGTCTCGACCTGGAGCGTAATATGTATGAAGATTCTACGTGGCTCCTTTGAACCTTGACCTCAGTCCATGTTTGAAGGCTTATACCTCAGCAACAAAAGGGGGTATAGACAATGGACCAACTGTTATAGAAAGCTCATGTGAGTATAGTCAACAACTGGGGGCATTGTCAAATATGGTTCAAATATGGATAAAATTAATTTTCACCCATTTAACAATTAGATATTTAAAATCTGATTAAGCAGATTTGTTTACCATCTCCTTAAATTTCTCAGTGTACTCTCAATTCAGTATTTAAAACTTCCAAATCTCTTAAAAACATAATATTTTTTAAAAACTTTAGTTCCCTAGAGCTGCACCGTGCAGCTTGACACAAATGAATTCTTCCAGTTTTCAAAGTAGGGTTGTAAATAGGGTCATAAAAAGATAAACTGAAATATGTAGATAAACTGATACTGAATATATCAAATATCTAGTACAGCAGAACTAGTAATTACACTGCATCACGAAATCACGATCATCCAGATGATCTACGTTAACAAAAATAGACACCAAAGATTTTGGTTTATTTCAGATATAACTTTATTTCGCATGGAGAATTAATTAAAACTGATGGCTTTAAAGGTTCTGTATGTAGGAATCAGAAATTCCTTCTCATTAGTGACATCTGTGGCCGTTAAATGAGCTGCAGTCAACATTCTGGTGCTTGCGCTCGTGTGCTCGCAACATGAGACCATTGCATTGTCCATTGGAGGCAGCTAGCTGTATCATCAGCTGGAGAGCTAATATCTACTGAGTGTTTCTGGTCGGATACCACCGTTTTTGTTGTGTCATAGTGTAGTAATGCCGGTCGTTTATTGATGTTAGCGAGAGAGAGGCAAGACATTCGGGAGCATGCGAAAACATCACTTCCATTGGATTTTCACAGAAAATCCGGCTTGGGTCTTTCATATAGGAATCAGTTCACAAACTACAAACTACAGAGAAAGTCAGGGAAGGTCTAATTTTTTGCGTTACATTACTACCCATTCACTCATTGGCCATAAAAAAAACATGAAATTTGCTTCACAATTCTACATATAGAACCTTCAATATGAATCTACTGTATTGTTGAGTCAGGCCCTGATCAGACAGAGAGCTTTTTAGCAGACTGGGGCGGCTTTTTGTAATTGTTTTCAATGAGGATGAAGCTTTTTGCTCGCTGCTTTTGCATTACTGAGTACCTCGCATTTTTGCAGGAGCGCCCTAATTTGGTGGTTGCTTAGCAAAAGTTTCAAAGGACGCAGCAAGCTGCCCTTTTTTGAAATTGTAGGCTTCAACAAAAAAAGCAGTGCAGTGCGCCTCATGTTTTGCAACCTGCAATTTCAAATTCAATTCATCCCCGGGGCACTCTGGAATCTATGTTTTTATTATTTATTTACATCTTCAAACAGTTACATAAAATAACACAAATAACATAACAGCTCAGATAACTACTGTTGTGGGAATTTTCCTCTTAATAATAGATGAAGTCACAGACAGCATCTGTCTTTTCGGAGTTTTATTGCAATAAACAGAGTTCACATTTGCACATGTGGATCTCCCGGTTTGCTAGGCTGAAAGAGATACTGTATGAAGTTAAGTGATGGTATTTGTACATACAGCCGTATGTGTCACAAACATCCCATATTAGTCACCCTAACAGGTATTTTTTGATTAATTTATCATATCTCTGGGGAGTTTCTTTCAATCTCTGCTGAGAATTAAGAGTTGAAGGCCAAATCCCTATCTGCCTTTCATCTCTGGGGAGTTTCCTTCTCTTCTCTAATGAGAAGTAAAGGTTGAAGGCCGAATCCCACAGTTCCGCTTTTATTAACATTTGTTGAAAACATTTTCACACGGGAAGCAGAGAGCATAAAGTCTTACAATGTGCCCTTGGCAATGAAGGTATTATAACATAAACAACTACACAATGCAAAGACAATGATTCAAACATGGAAGCTACATGGTTTCAGCGTCCATAGCAACCACCGTAGAACGATAGAAAGCCTGAAAAAATCCCCATAATAACTGACAAACTAAACATCATATACATTCACTGAACAAAGATAACGAAAAAACAGTGCACATTTCTTGATAGAAATGTTATCAAAATGTGTTTTAATGCCAAAAGTTTTTTAAAATATTGCATTTTCCACTGAGAATAAAAGGAGCCGTTGTGAAACTAATATGTTTGCGTTGTGGACCAACATAGCTGTTACACATTATGATGTGAGACTGGGTTGCACTAGTTAGCTATCAAGTTGTATAACAACATGCACCAGTGAGACAAAATGTGGTGGTACAGTAAAGGGTGATGAATGCTGGTGTTTGTTCTTGGCTTTTAAAATGTGAAATTATACCAGAATACCAGAAACCTACTGGGTGTGATGAAAAACTAAACCATACTTTGAACATAGTGTTTTCTTTATTTTCTACCAAGGTCTTTGTGACTTTTGCTGAATTTTCATCAGGTCAAAATTTCCGAGGTTGTTCTGCTAGCTTTTGAATTCAATCTCTCATCGAGGATTTCTTTCATTGGTCTTAATGAAATGTGTTCCTGGGACCTGCTTCAGCATTTGCTGTTAAAATTTAAACGCTTCATGGTTCACACAAAGGCTAACAAGCTCCTATGGAGTTTTTCCAGCAGTATGTGTACAGTTTCTCTCATATCCATTATATACTCATACTCCTACACCACTGGTCCCTCCCCGTCCATTCTCATAGCACCACTACTCAGTGATCCTCAGTCTGGCAGCCTGAAGCAGGTGAGAGCAAAGAAAGTAAGGAAGAGTAGAAGGGCTAAAAATTAAGAATAAAAAAGGACAAAACAAGCCAACAAAAAAAAAAAATTAAAAGGAAGGGAAAACAAAATTAATACATAAAATTCTGCCCTGACCCAGCTGTCATGACATGACCCAACCCAGATGTACCCTGGCGCCTCTTTGTCACTGGAGCCCAACCAGAGATGCCCTCCAAGAGCATCGTAGCTAATTTATTAGTTATTTACTACTTTTTTCTTTTTCTTTCTTCCTTTAGTTAATAGTGTCTCCCCCTTATGCTCTCTCTCCCCTCTATATCTTTCACACAAACACACACACACCTACCTAAACACATGCATGCTACAATAAGAAAATCTAAGCTAAACATTATGCCTTTTTTGTTTGTTTGTTTGTTTGCTCTTTCATTGTTCTTGTTGTTATTGGTGCTACTGTTTTGCCTTTTTTTGTCTTTTTGTCAGTTTGTTTCAGTCTACTTTTCCCTATTGTTGTGCTCTGTCATATGTTGTTACTTTCATATTGGTCACTTGTATTGCACTATAAACAAATAATGATAAAAAAAAGGATTAAGTATTTTACTTCAGTGAAGTTGGGTGATTGACAAGAGACAAAAACACTGGACCCTGCACTTCCCATCATGCAACTCAGTAACATCTTTCATTAGGCCCTTCCTGGATCCTAAATGCAGGATTTTGAATCTGTTTTTTGAAATGTTCTCCAGAAACAACATATTCCAGATTGAGCGCTAAAGCAGCCAGGTACTCTTCTGTCCATAATACAACTGCTTGTCCTACTATTATTACAATTACTGCAGTATGACTTTATTTTGCACTGGTGCTGTGGTCTGGTAGTAGATTGATTAATTTGCAATTAGCTCCAGCGCTCCAAGTCCATCCTTGTCTGCTTCTAGCAGTGAGCAACATCTGTTTCATACTCAAACACACACACACACACACACACACACACACACACACACACACACAGCCTTTGTTAGGGTGTGAGACATCTGCTGTTTGTTGTTCACAAATTATTGATAGCAGTAAACAGAAAGTTGAGGGAAAAACAGGCATTTCTCATGCTGATGAAATTTTCACGACCTGTCAGCCCATTCAAACCAATGCTTTGTTACCAAGCAGGATGGCACGACAACAAGAGATGCGTCTACACGCATTTCCCACTGCGAGCAGAGCGGCAGAGAGAGAGAAAGAGAGAGAAAGCCAGAGAGAGAGAGAGAGAGAGAGAGAGAGAGAATGTGTGACAGAAACAAAGAAAATACACAGTGAGGAAACAAGGGACAGGTGGAACTGCTTTTTTTCTATTTTTTCCCAGACCCCTTTGTAATGTAAAACCACCTTCACTAGACCTCTTTTTTACGCTCTTTAATGCTAAAAATGGAGGTATAACTTCAACTAATGAAACCCAGACTGTTTTGATTCTTTAGATAAATATACTGAAATATGTTGCAGAAGATAAGACAACCTTTATTTTAATGATTTAATTTGCTAGGTCATCAAATATAAACAGCGTGTATATATAGAGTGTATTATGATGACAGGGAGAAAACATTTATCCATCATGATCGCATGTTGTGCTATGGTATAATTTGTAGAAGGGTTGAAGCATGTAAATGACAGTCTGTATGCATGTCTCTCACCAGCTGTGTCTCTCACTCTGCGTTGCAGCCTCTATCACGAAGACCTAATTAGCGGTGCTTGCATGTAAATGGGGTAGATCAGACATCCGGTACCTTACTCAAGAGCAGTTTAAACTCAAAATGTATAATCAGCCTGCCTACTAGCCAATCAAGTGACAGAGAAGTTGAGTCAGTCACTTGAATTCTGGGGGGTGGAGTTAGAAAGGAGTGAGGTGACCAGACCTCTGTAGCCCACTCTTTATCTATGATTACCCAGACAGAATAATGTAATTACGTTCCGCAAGGTCAAAAACATAGAATTTAATATTCTAATTTCAATATCATGTTCTTTTTTATTCCATGCATTCCTCTTTCTTGTTCAAAAACGGCACCTACATTACCCACAATGCAACTTGACTGCCAGAATGCACCACAAAGCAAGAGATGCAGAAAGAAAAAGCGGTTGTGCTTGCACACATCAAGCTTCAGTTTAACCATTGCATCTCATCATATCTTAAATACATCACAAACCCCACCTATTCAACCCTCCTCCACCCTACGTGCTCATAGCCGGAGATCAAAACTTAAACTTAACTGATCCAGCAGCTTTGTGACGCTGGATATCTAGGATGACTAGTGTTCAAAACACGGCCAAAGAGCCAAAGAGAGCCTGACAAAGTTCAAATTTGTTCTGTGATGTGTTTGTCTGTGCTATTAATGAGTCTGTCTCAGCAGGGGACGGAGTCTAATTGGACTCGTGTACAAAGCTGAGACTGTCATGTTTAGTGGTAATCGTCTCAGCGGGACAGTTCTGTGTGATGTAGTTGGTGTCATCACAAACTGCATTTGCTGTAAAATTACACAAACTACTCTCAGACAGGCTGTTGTGAAAATGTATTGACTCTTGGTTGAGTTATCATACAACTATGTTTTTGTTCCTTATTGTAAAGCGTTGTTTCATTCTTTTATCTAGAAAGTAACTTGAGCAGTCACATGATCACACAGGTTTACACCTTATAATGTAAACCACTTAATTACAGTAGAAATTCATCTTGTGTTGTAGGTTAAAGTTTACATGAGAAATTGTTTAGAAGAGACATTTCTTATGTACTAATTCAAATAAACTTACCCCTTTTATTAACCAAATACATTTGGTTAATGAAGGTTTCTTTAAGAACATTGATATTTCTTTATTGTCATTACTCAGCACTCACATACAATGAAATAAAATTTATCCTCTGCATTTGACCCATCCTGCCCATTAGGAGCAGTTCAAAAACCTGACTGCTAGCTGTGTCCGTGTGGTTTAGGGGTTAGATGGAAGTCCACCTGGGGACCTTTTTTCTTTCTCCCTCCTTTCATGTCATCTCTCCACTATTACTATCTAATCAATAAAATTAAAAAAAAAAAAAAAAGGTAATAATTAGAAAAAAACAAAAAAACTGACTGCTCCTTTTGTTAATGGACATTTGTTGCCATCTAAATCTTACTAAAATTCACAAAATGTTACCATCATTCATAGGAATGATGGTCAGACTTACAGATATTAAATCAAGGTTCTTAAAAAAAGTGGAATGTTCCTTTAGGCAGTAAATGCATTATTGATCATACATTGTTAGCAAAAGCCCAGGGCTGATGTGAAGGGTCGTTTGAGGAATATGTGTGTTAAGAATGTTCTGTACACAAAGAGCTTTGAAAAGCACTGTTGAGAATTTGCTTTAACCCACAGACTGAACAAAAACCTTTAGAAGCCATACCAGACAAGGTTTTTTTTTTTTTTTTTTTAAATCCACCTTTTCTTGAAATTTTTCTCTTCACTGTTGTTTACCTCTCTCAGCGATATCCTCCTGCTATTCCTGGCCTCTTTATTGACTGCTGCAGCTGCGTTTCTTATCTCCCCACTGTGCTGTCTGGAAAAGTGGCCGCCTTAAGTGTACTTTAGTGCCACTCCTGTGTGGATCTTATTTCTGAAATAACAGAGGATATGTGGTTGTGTTGTTAACAGTCAACAAAAGCAGTACATTGGAAACATTCAGGGCATGAAAAAGACCGCTGCATTTTGGGGGAAGAAAGCACATTTTACTTTTATTAAACAGATGTAGAACTAGAGTGAGGATCAGGGTGAATAAGAGATGAAGAACATTTTCATTTTGTTTTGCTATTTTATTTAATTGTTATATCACATTTGTTCTATTTTCCACAGGCCTCACCCTTCATCTTCAGCTATCCGTTACAAATAAAATGACCAATCACGAAAAAACAGTTCAACAGCCAATCACCATAAAGTTAAATAGGTCAAATAGTCAAAATAGGAACACATATTGACCATAAAATTGGAAACTGTTTTTCTTTTACAACTTTATAAATACACGTATATACTGTTTTATACTAAATTTTCATTAAGATAAAGTTATTTGCATTTGTCACGCTTGGCCATATTGATCACTGAGGATAATCAGCTTTAAACACATATAAAGGTTTTATTTGGTCTGTACATTCATTCATTTGAAAGACAGGAAAGGAAAGTGTTTATGGGGTCATGATATGGATGCAGAATGAGGTCAGACTATCCCTTTTCTATGTGCAGCCTTTGGAGAAAAGAGTCAGCTTATCCTGATTGGCTGATTGCATACACACTACATGCAAATTTCATTAAGTGACCCTGCTGAGATGTGAGGTCAAGCCTATAGAATCCATTAGAGGGCCCTACACATTACATAGAACTATAATTATAATTAAACTTTAATTTAAAATATTAACATCTGGAGGAGCATTATAGCAAAAAGGTGATTTAGGGGCTAATCCTTTCATCACATAATGGATACAATTCCAAATTAGACTTAAAAATGCCTGAATGAATTAACTTTTTTTTTCAGAGCACTACAGTAATTAGTTTATCATTTTAAGCCCTTTATAATATTTGTGTAATATTTATAAGGGATTAGAAAGTGTCTTGTAGGGCTTAGTGACTTTACAGTGACCTAAACATATTAAAAAATATTTTATTTTAAATCCACTGTTAAAGAGGAGTATTACTGAGCCTATGAGAGCAGTTGTATAATATCCTCTGTGTTGTTGGAGAAGCTTTGTCAGGTCTGAGAAAATAATCTTGATAAAATCAGCAGGGTTTTTTTTTTATTGTCTCAAGCTTTGACTTGGAGACTCCAAATTTATAATTAAAAGCCTGTACAAACTGGGCAAGTGGAGTTCAAAACGTGTCAACCCAGTATCATGGGAGTTTGTGAAATAGTCACAATAGTCACGACTTTCAAACTAATGTATTTCAATTGGAAGTATGATGCGGACCATTGACTTTAATGGTAAAATTAAAATAAAGAAATAAAAAGGATAAAATCTCATGATTAAATGTTGAGGAATGAAACAAATAACAAATGAGAAAAGATAATGCAGCTTCTGTGCTCCCAAGTCCTGACTTACACAAAAGATACTTCCTATTGAAATAAAATAGTTTGAAAGTTGTGCTGAGTGTCATTGAAATAAATGGGGAATTCATGTCCATGTACACGAATCTATAGATTAAATTTAGTGACTACTTGGGTTGGATATGTACATTTACCAAGCAGGGACAGTCTAATGAAAAGACTCTATAGAGTAGCATTATGGGAAGTGTAGGATGCAACCCAATTTCAACCTCTGCTGTATCAATTTTAACTTTTTTTTACTTTATATTTGGAAGTGCTAAACTAACGTATTGGCGTATCCATTTCATATTACTATATTAACTCATGGCATTCCTCTGTTCTCAGAAATGTATTTATACTTTGTAAATTTATACAAATTGACCATGGATAGAGATTTGCTTGCCAGTGGGCCATCACAGGTGATCATTTATTAGTATCAACTGAATATTTATTATATACCCACATCAGGGACACTATACCTAGTGGTAACATAGGTCACTTATGGAAGATTCAGTTGCTGCCTTTCTAAAAACAAAATGTTTAGGTTGGCCGTTATTGTCTGATTGTATCAGTTTACTGCCATCATCTTGAGAATCCATACTTACAATTTACAATATTTTCTTTGAAACATGACCAGAATAGTTCCCTAACCTTAACCAAGTTTATGAATCATTTTTGAAAGGGTTATGTGGGTCATTTTGGAAGGCAATGACAACTGACTGGTTTTGTCTTGTAGTTATGAGGACGTAGTGGGTATTCTGGCTGTCCATTACTACTTTCTAATTAGTGCATTGTCCTGGATGTTCTCCTAAATCTGAGAGACGGCCCAGGAATTGAAATCGCTATAAAACACTTCTTTTACCCCTTTCCTCCTTTAACCTCCATTTCCTCTCCCAACTCCTCTCTCCTTTCCTTTCCCACTCTCTTGTGGACACTAGTATTCTTAGGCATGTGTGTTGTTAATAATTCAGCCTGGAGGATGGGTTTTGGTCTTCATTTGCAGCAGGAAATGCCTTGCTCCACTGAACAATGCACTCACGCCCAGGCCCCTGACGCGTCTTCAGAGGCAGAAATGAAAAGCCTTTTCCCTTTAGATGGCTGCTTTCAAATGCAGGGTGTCTGGAAAAACAGAGGAAAGAAAATAGACAAGAAAGACAGGAGCAGTGATTTAATGTTTCTTTTCTTTGCATGCTCCAAAAATATAGCTCTCAACAAAGAAGTAATACTCTCTTCTATGCAGGTACAAGGCATTAGAACAGGGATTTTTTAGAAACATCTCTTTCTTTCCACTTTAAGATGCTGATAAATTTGTGGGTCATTCTTGTTCCATTTCCTCTCTCCATCTATCTGTATTTTTGCATTCCATTTTTTTTCCTGTTCCATGACACATTTTCATGTGGTGACACATTAGAATCCATCAGTTTTGAAGGGCAGGGCGATCAGGGAGGCCTGGCGCCTGCTGTGTGTCATATATTATAGCAGAGAACTCATTTCCTGCCTGAGTTTAACAATGTCTGTGTCCTCTGAGAGGTGAGACTATATGAGGGACACATCATGAGCTTCTACGTGTTTCAGATATTGTGTGTGCATGTGTGGAAACTGGAGAGAAACAAGATAACATATGAAGAAAGTGGGCAAAATTCCTGTGTCCTTCAATGTGGCCTTCAATGTCATTGTGTGAATCATGATTGAACTGCTACAGCTATGGTTAATGTTTGATTAAGTTTAGGCAACTGAAATTACTTGGTTGTGGTTAGGCAGCCTTCATCATCTTGGTTCAAAGAACTACTTGGCCAAGGATAGGAGAAGACTGTGGTTAAATTAAAACCAATGACTTTTGCAGTGTTATAACAAGGTCATGCTTTGTCAGACATAATTCACATAGCTACAAGAAGTCCTTGTCAGTTAAATGCCAACATAGATTGCAGTAAGCTGGGCAGACTCTGTAAATTTCTATTAGTCTTGAACATTGCACATTTTAATCAGCCTTTCTGCACAGCAAGAACCTGCAACTTCTATGCTCACACTGCATGGATCAATTGAGCAGCCACGACATGGAGCTCACACTGACTGTAAGCAAGGACCCCCAGTTGTCTTTATCCAATGACAATTCCAATAAAGTTTACTCAAAGAAATAAAGCATATCCTCAACTATTTTGACAAAAAGAGAGAAAGGCAGCATTATTTTGTGCAATTCTACTATGAACCAAATGTATGAAAATGTCTGGATGATACAGATAATATGATCTGGCTGTTCTGCTGCTGAGTTCAGTTTCATATCTCAGCATCTCAGTCAACACTACAGTTTTTGCCACAAAATGTAAACTATACTTCAATCATAATAACACAGGCTTGTTTTACAGCAGCCCATGTGGGAAATTGGACAGTGAAACTGCTCAAACTGCAGCCAGCTGACAGCCAGATCCTTGATAATTCCGGTATTTAATCAGGCATCGCGACCTCGCTCAAACTGAACACCAGACAAAAACCAATCTGGCAAAAATCCTGCCCAATTCTAAAATTAGTGAGGGGCAACCAATCTGGGGTTAAAATTGGTTTAATCCATACAGTGGTTGCCTGGCTTTAGAATTTGGAAAGCCGGTGTTTTGGAGCCGAGTCACTTTGAGTGAAGGTTTGTTGTTGCGCTTTTATCACTTTACATTTTTCATCCTAGTAGGAACTTACTTTGAAACTGGATGATTCCAAACCTCATGATTTCTGTCTAATACCAATATTCAGTACCAATGCAGGAAGTACTGTGATTGTAAGGGTTTGGAATTTGGATGGTGGATAGGTGTGTAGGACATAAGGGAGTGCCCCAATACAAATACGTTATTCGGCAAAGCACAAATAGTGGGTTTTTACAAATGTTTGTTTCATACAAACATTTTAAAAATTATTTGTTTTCGGGAAGAAAAAAAAAAAAGTCAAATACCAGCTCTGTCTCTCTCCTCTGCTCCGCTGTTACGTCTATCAGCAGGTGTCAATGAGGGGAGTCACATCCACCTGCTACATGACGCACATTTCATAATTTGGACATCACTCCCGGATTTGGGGGTGTTCCCCAAAGATAAAGCTGAGCTACTGATACACGCGTGCACACAAGTGCTCCCAAGGGAACACTTCATGAACACTTATTGTACACTTTAATTTTCTAAAATTTAAAGCATAATAAAAACAAAAACAGGATTTTTAAGCCTCTTTCTGCTTTTATTCGAATACAAATACAAATAATTTTATTGCCTCAACAAATACAGATACAAATACAAATATTGGGCTCTCTGCAAATCCGTAGTAGGACATTAGACTTTGTTTAACCATACTGTAGTTACCATGCACAGATATTGCAGAAGTAATCAGTTTTAAGAACACTAACATTGAGTCCAGGGTATTGTTATGCAATATCCACATTCTCTCTGAGGATAGGGTTTAGATGATGCTGTTATGAGCCCAAAGTTTCTGTCAGTTACATCAAAAACCCGACAGATTTCACTGTTTAGTTGTATTAATGTATTGTAATGAGCACTGTAAATGCATTTTGTATCCGGAGAACATGTTAATATATGTAGAAATGAGTTCACACACACAGTCCAGGTTCATACAGTAAAATTGTTTGGAGTAAAGCAGCCGTCCTCCTAATAAATCCTGAGCTCCATTATGTGGAGCAGCCCAGCAAAACTAAAAACTGTAGCTATCAAGTTGACAGGACAGAGGAAATTATCCAGGGGAAACAGAATTTAATGTTTAGCTTCTAAAATAAATTATTTTAGACAGACAAGTGAAAAACAAGATGTTTTCTGGTTGTGGTTTAATTTCTATTCCAGTCGCTGATTTGAAGACAAATGGGTTAGGGTAATGGGAAAAACAGGAATAAATGGGAAGTGGATTTTTTTTTTTTTTTACTTCACATGAAAAATGGAAGAACAAAATAATGCAAAGTTGAACACAGCTTTGGACGGAGGGTACATGGACCAGGAGGCAGCAGTGCCCTTCCTGTGCCTAGTCTGCTGGAAAATAGAGGACGTCAGTTGAGTAGGCAGTCCTTCAGTGTGGCCCAGGACACACTCATGTTCACACTGCCAGAAGACTGTGGCCTCAGGCAGCCCAGACCACCTCCGAATGTGGTCTGAGCAATCGGATCTCAATGCATCCTCAATGCATCTTGGGTGCATTCACACCTGTAGTTAGAGCTGTCCACTTGTGATTGGATCACCTAAGACACATGTTAATACCAGGTGTAAACAGGGTCAAAGTCAAACTGTCCAGATTTGAAAACTCCTGGTTTCATCTCTTCTAGTTTTGATTCTTAACTGACTCTAGATTTTGAAGTTTCACCTCCTATTGTTCCAAATCACATCTTTAGACTAGCAAAGAGCAAGCATTCAACCAACATGGCAAAAGGCAAGAAGACAAAGATAAAAGCAAGAAACAAGTCAAAAAGCATGGTTTCTCAGATAAGAGATTATTTTAAAGTTTTGGTCTGCCCATCTAGAAGATGCATCCTGGCTAATCATAGGGATTGCAGAGTTCTGGGGGGGGGGCAGAGACAGTTCCCTCCTGTCCATGGAGAGGCAGATTAAACTCCTGAATGCTGTTGTTCTTCTAATCAAAATTGTTAGTCTCACAACAATTGCTTGATTTCTAATTTTGCATTTTTGACAGTAGCTTTAGCGTTTTGAGAGTGAAACAAGTAGAGTGGTACTAGACATGACGTTAGTATTATCAAGAAGATGGAATTATGTTAGTGGTACACTTCCTAGCTTAAAGGCAGTGGAATAAAAGTCTAAGTAAAGCAAACACCTATTGTTATATACATAAACATACTAATACACTATATTAATTGTCCTTAGACAAAATCTAAACTAAATTTTAGAGCTCATGCTCTTATGCTGGTTTGCCCAGTGATCAGTTCTTCAGTCGGTTATTCAGAGTTCACAGTGGGATTGAAGTTGGCACCAGCTAGATTCTGTGGGTGACTAGCTCTTAACAGTAAGTTATGACAGTCAATGGTGGGAGAAGTTTATCTAAGTTTTGCTAACAGATGGGCTGTGAATTGGTCTTTCCATCTTGCTGGCTCTTGGAGATCTTGAAAGGTCAAAGGTGGTTTGGGTTAGGGGTTTGGTTTAGTGGCCATGTGGGAGAAAAAGGGGTCTTCTTATCTTGATCATTACTGTTCACAGGATGTCCAGCATTCCTGATAGTTGAACAAAGAGCTGGTCCTATTGTTTGAGGGTTGTACTGTCTGCAATTGAAACATGCAGGGACTTTCCCCCACAATTCTATTTCCCTGCCATTAAATTGCCCTAGTTAGTTGGAAAGAAAAGGTGATATTCATCTATATTTTTAAGTAATGAGAGACTAAGAGAGGCAGATGAATGGAGGAAATACAAAATATATATATATATATATATATATATATATATATATATATATATATATATATATTTGGCCTGAGACTGAAAAGGTTTCATTGATTTCTGACAAATTGTTAAAGTAAACATTTGTTTTAAATCAATGTCACTTGCCTGTTAAGTTATTAAACACGTAAAGTTTGTTCTCCATTTACCATAAATCCTAGTAGTTGTGATATTCACATGTGAAATTACTTTTTTCTTTACCAAAGGAGAAAAACTCTAAAGAAGAAAAACAAAAATGTTCATCTCTTAAAAGGATGATGTGGTTAGAGGCTGAACCTTGTTTTCCCTTTACGCTTTCTCATGATTCACTTTATCAGAGATCAAATATTATTTATTCTATCAGAAGTAGAATAAACAATTCCAGCATTTCCAGGCCATTTCTCCCTCTAGCTATTAAAGACAGCCTCTACAAAGAGCCAGTGTCTTACATCAGATGAATAAAGTCATCAATTATGAATGGAATTTGTTGTTGCATATTAGGCATTATGGACATGCATTCATAAGATTCATGAGGACTGAGTAATGCAACAGATTTTTCCTGCAGTGCCCGTCGCCACAGCCCTTGGGAACATGAGGCTGATTTGTGAATATAAAATCTTCATAGGCACAGTGTGATGACATGGTTTTGTCAATGAACAGTCTGCCGACTGTGTCTTAATGAGGTGACAGCTATGAGCCTATTCACTGTCTCATTTACAGTATATTGTGCAATTTTCCAACAGTAATCTATCCTCAGGAGTAAGCAAGTGTTCTGCTGTTCGACTCATATCTGTTAATTAAGGGTTGTAAAATGGTTGTATTCTTACAGCTTTTTCTCTAGTTGTGTACATATTTTATTTCCCTTTTCCTCAATAGATTATTTACTCATCCTTTAACTTTTACCCAGTTATCCCAAAGTTTGGTTTTGAAATCAAACCTCTGTTGAATTTTAATATTGTCATTGAATTAAATGACTCCACCATGTGAACGGGTTCCTCATAGTGCCACAATCACAGAGAAATTTCACTAGCTCTGCTTTTCTACAGTATGCAGCTATTGAGCCTCTTTTAGCTCATTGTTTTGGTTGCAATTCACTGGACTGGTTGAAGTCTGAGCTTCCCTCATCAACCTCAATAGGCAGGTGCCTCCTGTAAAATACTGTTCGCTGGCTGGGTTTAGCTTGAGAGGAGAAGCTAAAGCATCAATTAATGTAGCAATATTTCATTAGCGAACATCTAAGGGAAGATTTAGACGGTTGACATTAATTGGCATTAATGCTGGAACTCATTCCTTCTGATAGTAACAAGAATGATAGCCGACTGAAAGTAACATTAATGTTATATCCACATCCATTTGATAATGTTACTATAGCTTACCTTTTTATAAATGTGGCTGTGCTGCCCGCATGTTTGTCCACATGTTTTGTTGCTGCTTCTTGTCTAATTCTCAGTGAACTGTAGATGAATTTAGTCCATAAATCTGTTTCTTCCAGAACGTTACTGAATGCAAGATGCTTCTTATTCACAGCAGCACAACAGATCAAGTGGCAAAATTGATTTCTGAACAAGAGATATTATTGGCTGGTGGAGGATACTGTGTGTACAGTGTGTGATTGTGTAGATGCATGCAGGTCGGTGAATAAGACGATCATATTGTCATACTTCTTGTTTTCAATGGTTATTTTTTGTTAGTTTTGGTGTCTCTTGTGTGAATGTATTCATAGCTTGATTAGAAAATCCTGGGTTGTTAAATGCTCATAAAATGACATAAGATATGTTGTTTGGTCGGGCTGAACGGGCCAGTTGCGAGGCCTCTGGTATTGCTGCTTTAATGCATAGAAAAATGAATACTGGTAATGTGAGGTGTTAATGAGTATATACACCAACAACATGAAAGAAACTAACATTCTATTTTACACAGATGTTAAGTACTCTCTCTCCCTCAACTGTTTGAAACAAACAGCATGCACACATGAGGGAAAAAAACAGATTTGTGTGTTTGTGTGATTGTCCTGTTCTTTGTATTTACTGCTACATTTGTTGGACGTAATGAATGAATGAAAGGGAGAAATGCAGAGGAAAATTAAACAGAAACTGAGAGTGTCTGTCTCCACAGTAAATAATCTGTTGAGTGTTTGATGGTTGCTTATTTGTGCTTTTGGTTGTTTATTTGTGCTTTAGAATGTAACCGCCGTGAAACAATCAGAAAATAATGTTGTATTTCGCTCATTCATTGGCTTTCTGTCTCTCTCAGAGAAAGCTTTCTACCTTTGTCTCTCCTCACCACTGCTGTCTCTCTGTTGCTCGCTCATCATCTCTCTCTCTTTTTGTCTTGTCTTTTTTAAAAATGAGTTGGTAATCTGACAACAAAGCCTAACTTTTAATGTTACCAAACGAGGAGAGATGTCCCCTCATCTCACTCATGGCAGGGTTGTACAGCTCCACCTGTGGTCATGACATGCAGTCGCAGAGCCCAGCAGCCCTGCCGTACTGCTGCAGAGTGGAGCATCTCACTGATCGCTTGTTTATTCAAAGTTTATTAATATTGAACATGTCATGTGTCCAAATTGCACCAAATTTAAGACTGCACTTCCTTAGGTCCTCAGCAATACACCTGCCAAGTGTGAAGTCGTGAAGGACATACATACATACAGACAGACAGAGATTCCTTCCTTTATAGTTAGATTTGTAACATATGTTTGCTGTATAAGTATATAATAGCAAAGAAATATAAATAAACATATAAAATAATACACATATGTAGCCATAAATATGCTGGAAGACAATATTATCACTGTTATTACTATCACAGGTGACAATTTTTTTGAATAATAAATGTTAGACTAGAAACCCGTAAACCCTCCCATATTGACCAGGTATTTCTGACAAAAAAAGACTTTGTGTATATCTTAACAAAACTTTGTAGCAATAACATTTTCTCTGCAGCTAATCTGTTGCAAGACTTGTCTTGACCAGAAGTTAATATGTCACCTTAATAAAAGTGGTGTTCCATATGCCATTTCAATAGATAGCTTCCCCTCCCTCTATTTTCACTTTAATAAGGTGTTACTCCCTCTATATCGCTCTCTATTTTTACTCATTAATTCTCCCTCAGTCCTCTCCCGTCTCTCTTTCTGTCATCATCTCCACTCTGAGATAAGTCCTCCCTCCTCATCTTCCTCCATCATTCTTCCTCTGAGACACACATCTGCGTCTATATATGAAATGGAGAATGACTGACAGGCTGGCACCTGGAAATGCCCATCACCTTCTTTTTTCCTAGCGGCTAAAGCCCTTTAAAAGTGTCAGGATGGGGGGTGCTAGTAAGCAGATGGGGGTCTTATCTCCCCCAAACACCTGTACCTGCTCCATAGTGCCATTTAAGGCCTCGTCGCTGCATAAATAGGTGACAATGCTGATTTTTGTGTCCCTTTAAGAGATGCTGCAGGCTAACTGATTAGAAGACCCTGGGGATTGTAAACGCCCTTTCTCTCCAACCGCATCTTTATTCCTCAGTCTGAGATACTATTGCTGTTTTTTGGTTTTTTTTGCTACAATATTTGCAAAGAAGTTCTGGTCTTTTGGAGGGGTTTTATGTTTATGTTTGTGTGTGTGTGTGTGTGTGTGTGCCTGTCTAAATATCTAAATACAGTGTGTAGAGTCAACTTAGGGCAGAAAAGCTTGCTGAGACTTAGAGGGTGGTTTATGTAGAGATGACAATTATTGTTGGACTAATGTTGTGCATGCTTTCTTTTTCATGATAGTGTATTGCTTTTCATAATATGTGGCACTACCACCTGCTTTTGGTAATTTTTATGTGGTCTAAGTGATACAGAAAAGCCCAAATATACCTGATACACTAATGGTGGATAGTATATTTCCATTCATATTTCACAAAAAAGAAACATTGTACTGATTTGTTTTGATTCTAGTGAGTGTGTCAGAGCAATTATTCCTTACTAAGTCCAAATCTGTAGTATTTTATCATTAATTGGGATATATTCATCACTATCATGAACAGCAACGTTTAGAAACAGGACTGTGACTCTACAGCTGTGTTAATGGCTCTGTAAGGCTGTAACACTCATTGTCATGGTTCTGTCACTGACTCTAGAGACTCTGGAGAGTCTATCTCTGTATTTCTTGGTTGCCATTCTCCAGCGGTCCTCCAGAGGCCCCCTGGCTTTTCTCTCTTTTTGTTCGGACTGGACTGAGTGGGAGAAGACTGTTTTGAGTTTTGTCTTTAAAGACTTCTGGCTTTATGTCATTTGGGTGGCCTTTATTTGTTGGACTGTGCTCATTGTGTTTCTGGGTTTTTTGGTTTTCAGTTTGCTCTGTGTTTTCCTTCTGTGTTCTTGCGCTCCTCCGCAGCCTGTTTTTCCCTCCACACCTGCCCTGTACCTAGTCTCGTTAGCCCCCTGCCCTGCTCTGTGTCTTCCCCACACCTGCCCTGCTCTCTGTGTTTCCCCCAGCCAATCGGCTCCCTGTCTGTTCTCCTGTTTTGTCACCTCAATCCCCTCTCCTGAGTTTCTCCCCTCCTGCACCTCATCTCCTCGTTAGTTCAGTTAGCTTTTAAGTCCTGGTTTTCTGTTAAGTCTTTGTTGGATCCTTTTGTTCTGTTTTGTTCTAGTTCTGCTCTGTTCTAGTCTCGTTCTGTGTTCTGTTTTGTTCCGGTCAGCCAGCTTTGTGTTTTTGCCTGTGATTCTCCAATAAAGAAGTCTCCTGTACTGCATTTGGGTCCATTTCCTGCTACTCTACATGACAACCGGATTATAAGATGGATAAAAGTTGAGATCCAAAGTCTGTTTTTTGATCTGTAGCCTTTGTGGTGACAAAAAATGTAAAAATGGTAGTGATGGTGGACAAAGTACAACTGAGGATTAGGGAAATGTCTGTGTGTTGCTGGTACTTAATCATAAGTATTGGACAAATAAGAACTTTGACCTAATGATGGCACTAGATGAAAAGTTCAGGGTTCACCAAAATTAAGGTAATTCATCCCACGTGGAGTATAAATGTTTGCACCAAATTTCATGGCAAACCATCCAATGGCTGTTGAGACATGTCACTCTGAACCTACTGATGGCACTATATAATAAGTCAGGGGATCACCAAAGTCATCAGGATTTATCACCTAGAAACCATGATTTTTTTTGTACCAAATTTTGCACCAATCCATCAAGTAAATGCTTAGATGTATCTCAGTGAATACATAAAAACTTCGACCTGCAGGTGGCACTAGATAAGACTAGTCCCTTTGCACAGATTGTGATTTGTAAAGATACTTCTCTCTGGACCAATACCACTCCTAGAACCACATGAGGCTAAAACAAATCACTGTCTTTTCAAGGCCAAAAACTTATTAGTTAAGTTGTGATAAAGTTTCCAATAAAGGTGATACTTTGGTAACCTTCACTGAATAATTTATGACAAAGACTGAATAAAAATAAAATCCTGTAAGTTATGAATAATTGCTCCCATTTATGCCAATGCAGTTATCCTTTTTATACAGGCAGCATTTGCCATAGTTTAGAGATGGTTAATTGACATCTCCGGTGTCTTAACACATAACTGACAGAACTTTTAGGAGTGATTCCTTGCTTTTTCTCCACACAGCTTTACATTATGTACCACTTGCTTATCATATAAAAATATTCCTGTAGATTTGGTATCCTCTTTATTATACTTTCACACAGGCATTATGGTCAAGCCACCATGACTAAAAAGTAGGTTATATACAGTAGACGTGTGCAGATATGTCATGAAATCACACAGTAGTACAGAGTTACAGTAAACTGCACAATAAAAAAAAAAAAACTCTGGTCATACTTAGTATTTTAATCCATTTTGTGTCTATTTCACCTCAGTGTGAAATTACACATTGTTTTCCCCTGCAGTATCAGACACATTTATTTGAATGTAAAATGAGGATTATATCTCCAGTCTTACAGTAGCTCTCTGCTATCTGTAGCAGCTTGACTTGGCTGACTCAGGCCAGACACCCAGGGAGGCTGTTAAATCTCTACCATTTAATTAACATGTTGATTTTAATTAGTTGTCACTGGGCTTAGAATAAGGCTATAGTATGGGAGTTTTGTTCATGGCAGTCACAGAGCCCTGGTAAATATTAACAACATACTCAAATTATTGAAATTAGTGTCATAAAGTGTCTCCGCCACAAATGGTAAATGGAAAAAGTGGAACTTAAATGCAAGTTTCTATTGGTTTATGAAACATACAGCAACAATGAAAGCAATAAGCAGTCATCTCTTATAAAACAGTGTATGCTGAGCAACCTGCCCTTTCATGCTCTATATAACAAAGGAGAGGATTTGAATTGGCCCTGACACTTTGAAAAGTCATATTTATATTCTGTCAAAACAAAACAAAGCTAGAAAAAGCTAATTGTCTTGCACACAGTGGGCCTTCCAGACGGCATTGATGACTTAAGCAATATTACACTCCAGGGTGTGCTACCGTCATTGTTAGCACGACAGTAATGCAATCAGGAACAAGGCACTTGCGCCAAGTTCCGTAAGCGATTATACGACAGTCACCAACTAAATAAAATATATAAACCAAATTTATTCATATTGTGAGGCAGTTCGCTCTGAAAATAAAAAACTTTTTGCTTGTGTTATCGCCGTTTCCATGGAAATACATGGGGTCTGACTAATACCTTGAAAACAATCTGTTACGTCAGTAGACTCCTATGTAATGAAACCTAGTTTACTATTTCAGCAAGTAGGCCGACCCTCAGCAACAACCTAGCAACAGAGACGAGTTCTAGTCCCTGTTGAGTCAGCTAGCCACCTTGAGCTAACGCTTTCCAGAGATCATGGGATTTCCCAAACTGAATTAATGCCAAGTCTGCTCCTGGTTTTACTGCTGATCCCCACAAAACAAACCAACGACGCTACCAAAACAGCACAGTACATAAAATAAAGCCAGCAGAAATGTCAGATAGGTCAGACCACCGTGTTTAACTATATATATTCAAACATTACAGTTATGGCTGAAAATGACAACAGAAATAAACAAGTTTGCCAAGTTCACATATCTCCAAAACTCCAATCAACCACCAGTCGTCTACCCAGAAGTGACTGTCGTCAGTTGTTAGTTCTATAGTTCCAATGAACGGCGGAGTAATATTTTTAGTGATGAGGCTTTTTTCATTTGAGCACGGCTAAGTGTGCTGTCATGCTGATTTGAGCACATTCTAAATGT
Organism: Thunnus thynnus; assembly: GCF_963924715.1. Classification (NCBI taxonomy): domain Eukaryota; kingdom Metazoa; phylum Chordata; class Actinopteri; order Scombriformes; family Scombridae; genus Thunnus; species Thunnus thynnus. Next base: position 31,303,543 of record NC_089524.1, on the reverse strand, counting down.
CTGGTTGACCAATCGCTTGGTCAGAACTACCTGTTGTATAATTATTTTTAATACACTTGTCAGACTCAGAGACAAGAAAATTGAGAGTGAGAATCCAGCTCTCAATTTTTTTTTCTTTTTTCCATAGCAACATGCTTGTTAAATTTTTGTAGCATGCTGAAATTTCCCTTTAAAAGTGACATAAATGCCCATCGCTTAAGATTAAAGCGAAAGTGAAACGGCTTTGAAGCAATGTCATCAAAGTCAGGGAGTCTGCTGGGAGAGAGCTGATTTAGTGGATGGCAGGGATTAGAGGCTCTTAATGGAGAGCAGAGTTTCTGTTTTGTTAGATGCAGTTAGACGCTGCAGCTTGGTGAGTGACTGCTAATGAATGACCAGACAGCACACACACACACACACACGTGAAACCCAATGAAGAGTTCTTGTCTCTTTGGGTCTATTTGCTTTGTCTTTCTTCCGTTCCCCATGATTGCAAGACTGTAACGTTGAAAGATATCTATTTGATTTGAGTCATTTGGATGGGTGAAGCTTCATATTATCTTCAGATAAACTGCTGGTGACTTTGTTAGGTTTGAAGTGTAAGGGGTTGGAGCTGAACTGTACTCACCTGTATGGTGTTTAGTATTGTTATATTACTAGCACAGAAAACAACCTTGACTTAAAGCAAACAATTCATATCTTTTTGCTATTTTCTGTGGGGGTTATGTGTCCATTATGTAACTATTTCTCAACTCTACGCAGTTGCCAGACAATGAACAGAGACTCCAAGAAGTTACTGGTCACGGCCAAGAAATGGTCTGGCCCTGTAAAATGGCGAATTCTCGTTTTTACACTTTTGTATGGATGAAACAAATGAGTTATAACATGTTAATCAGTGAGCTTTAGAGGGCTAGTAGGTGTATTATGTTACTTTTGGACAGAGCCAAGCTAGCTGTTTCCCCTGTCTGTTCTAGTTTCTAGTGTGTTAAGGTAAGCTAACTGTAGCTGCTAGCTGTAGCGTCATATTTAGCGGACAGACATGAATCAATCACTGTTCTCATCTGACTCTCTGCCAAAAAGAAAAGACGCATATTTCCAAAAAACAATCAACACATATTAAAATACACACAGCAGGTTTCCATCATGTATGTGTTCTTCAAACTACAAGAAAGAAGAGTGCTGGAGAGAGTTTTTCACAAAAACGGTGCATGATGGGAAGTCTGCTAATGTGCTAATCGTGTCTTTAGAGACGTGATTTGATGAGTTTAGCAAACACTCAGCAGTTCATTCAGTCAAATCATTTCAAGTCACAAGACTGTTTAAGTTCTGAAAAAGCCTGAAAATTAAAACTAACATTTTCATTTGATGTAACTTAAGATTTTTAAAACATATCTATTCACATTAAGTTCATGTCAAATTCACAAAACTCCCATACATTTTACAGTGTTCATTTTACAGTGGAAAGTACCTGTTAACATGTGCGATTTTATTACTGATTATATTTGATGACATTATATGTATTTGCTGTATCAGTACAGGTGAGTATAGCATTACCCCAGATGTACACTAAACAGACACTAACATGGACAGCAGGGTGGAAAGCTGACACACACAGTTCGCTTCATACAATGAGTTGAATTCACACAGATGTGTCATAAAGTCAGACATTTCTGTCTGCAGCCACATTCTCAGGCCTCATGTACACAACAAGCCAGATGACCAAGTTTACACCACACAGACCCTTGCAGCTACCCAGATGCAGGAAGTTTCATTCAAGCTTTACGTTTCAGCTCCTTATTTCTGTCCATCTATCAGATCGAATCATGTCAGTTTTATTTATACAGTTCAAAATCACAAATTTGCCTCAAGTGCTTCACAAACACCGTCACTGTTTCCACAATCTCTAAGCCCTGAGTTGCAAACATACAGTCAGTAATCAACACATACTGTACAATACATGCAGTTGTGGATTCAAATGAAAAAGAAAAAAAACACATGGAAAATTCATATCTGCTGTGGAATTGACTAGAGGAGCAGATATGGAGAAGAGAAGCAATACTTTCTAAGGAGCTGTGTAAAGTTAACTAATCAGAGATAATTTTCTGAATGATACATGTCATAAAATCACAATAATTTTCCTAATCTGTTCACAGACAGAGGATGATGAATCCTGCTTTAAAATAGCACCAGACATCTGTATGCCTTTGGGCTTTGTTAAGAAGTGACATTATCACTGATTCTTTTTTATCAATAATTAAAAAACTCAAAGAAATATCAAGGCATCTAATAAGAAATACTGTATTATTCATGGCATATTCTTTGCCCAGTGCACCTGCAGAGCAGCCACTTTAGACCAAACTCCTTTAACAGCTTACATGTTAATTTACATTTCACTGCTAGATTTGAGTTTGAATGCCTTTCATCTTTCATGCAGAAACATCACATGTGCAGTAAGTCAAAGAAAAAGAAAGTGTGTTTGACCAGGTCATAACTCAGTGCTAACAGTGCAGTCAGTTGGAGTGGTGGCTACACTGGATGGCAGCAGAAAATGGCACTAGCATCTGGCTCACATATAATTTAGCCAAATTCGCTGGCATTCATCACTGAGCCTAATAGCATTAGAGACCTCCGTTTCCATTGCAGTCAAGTTTTCAGTTAGGTCATTTTGAGGCACAACTAGGTTTCTAGAAAATTATAGCCTGCCATGTGATTTCCCTGTGTTGCTCTATGTGTGTATATTTCTGGCCACGTTGCAACATCCAGACCACTGACTGCAAAGTATGTCAAACTGATTATCGTCAATCCTGACGGCCTTTAGTCTTTATGCCTCCACGCTGGAGACAGCTGTGGCCAGAGGCATTATGTTTTCAGGTTGTCCGTCCATTCTCAAATGCCTTGAGGGAATTTCTTCACAAATGTGGCACAAATGTCCACTTGGACTCAAGGATGAACTGAATTTGGTGGTCAAAGGTCAAGGTCACTGTGACCTCACCAAACACGTTTTTGGCCATAACTCAAGAATTCATATGCTAATTATGACAAAGTTTAACGCAAATGTCTAATAAGATAAAATAATGAAGTTATGACATTTTATATACAAAAGGTCAACTTCACTGTGACATCATAATGTTCTTCAAAAACACTTCTCTGGCCATTATTCAACGCCATAACTCAGGAACAGAAGGGGAGATTGTGACCATATTTCACATTTTGTAAGACACTGAATTGGTGACACTAACCTTGGGTGTCCACCTTGAAACTTGTATGGATCCTCTGTGCTGCTGGGTTGAAGATGTGTGTGAAATATCCACGTTGTAGAATTTGTAGCTTCTTTGCAGCAACATCCATATCTGAAGCTTTGTCTACCGTCATGGCTAAAACTTTGTGTTTGAGCAGAATCAACTTTATTGGCCAAACATGTGAAGACATACAAAGAAAATACACTTAATACCTTTTTATTAAATTCTTTCAAAGTCTTTACCGCAAATATTATAGTATATGAGTCTGGACAGACATGGATGTAAACTGCAACTTCACTGGCTGGGGGAGGTATACAACCACAAGGCTCTAGTTTAAAGACATACATTTTTTTGTTTCACACTTTCCCCTTTCATAGCAGTCATCTGTTGGTTATGTGTCTGGATCCTCAGTGAGGCTGAGGAGGGTGGTATCATGTGAAAAAGTGTTGCGAATACGTCTCTCAGTTGTCTCAACCCTACCTGTCTCTCTGTCTAACCATCTGTATATATTAGTCTGACACTTTACATCTTCATCCATAAAATCCATCTCTCTGCTAAACAAGTGGGATTAAATCAGGTTTATCCTGCAGTTCCCTGCTCTGCCACCCTCCTTTCGCTCTCTTTCTCTCTTTCTCTCTCTCTCTCTCTCTGATATGAGTTTGTTGGGCCCTTTGCCAACAGTTAGATCTCAGTGGGACCCATCCATATGGCCAACATGTTCAGCAGTCATTACAGGGCCATTTAACACGTCTAATTGTTCAACATTTGACACCTTGTCAAGACAATTAGTTCAGATTATGCCTGCATAAGACATTGTGATGTTGATCTTGTCACAAACTGTTGGAGATTTTTCTGTTGGTGCAACACCAGTGCTGAGTGTGTCTGTTAGTGATTTGATTAGCACAAACTTCCTGCAGTTTAGTCTTTTATATTTACATTTCTGCAGACCTTATATGCTAGAAATATTCACACAGTCATGTTCTTGTCATTATAATATTTATTTATTCTTTTTTTTTCTTTTTTTTGTCTCGGTCTATGACATATTAAAGTCCCAGTTGAGACTGTACATTTCTGCTATACATCAAAAGGCATTTTCACATCTGTTAGTTCATTTGGACCAAGAAACAAACCCAAGAGAAATAAATATGAGGTCATAGAGGCAGACAGGTAACTCATTCATTGGACAGTTTTGGTTACGTGGTCCTATTTCATCGGGTTACTCTGACTGACATGTGGAAATCAAATTTAGATGACTGCAGCTCTTTATTAAAAATTAGGTGTTTATCTTCTCTGGTCTCACAAAGAGCTTGAACAATAAGTAACTGATTCTTATTATGGAGGGGAAATCACTGAGCTGATGCACTTATGTTTTACCGTGGTTACCAAATGATCTTGCAGAATTATCACGTTCAGATCACTTCCTTGACAGTTCCCATGATCAGGAGATGGATTTAATTGTAGTCTACCTTTTGAATTTATGCTTCATAGCTTTGCCAGTTCATTTGGTTCCCTTTGTCCGGGCTGGTGTAGAACTCTGAGGCAGGCCAAGCAACCGGACTGTTTGCTTGCAGACTCTGGTGCAGTTGGTGTGAAAGAAAAATTGACCAAAAGCGTAACTCATTTAATCCATCCTATAGCCGTCAAGGAAGCAATCTTATAAGTGAATTGTATCAGCAACAAATTATTTATGCAAGATCATTTAGTAACTATAGTAACATGTGAGTGTAATTTGATGAATGCAACAGTGGTGTGTTGAGCTTGTGTCCATCATGTATTTTAGCAGTTATTCAAGTCAGTAAACTGTAGCAACCACACAGTACCTATGTCTGTACTAACAGTACTAGCTAACTTTAGCTATGTTAGCTAAATTGTGCTAACAGGTAAGGTATCACAATCAACATTAACATTTAACATTAAACTTACTGAGATATTGCAACAATAGTCAAACTCAGTACAAGTCCTGGAGCTGGGGAGAGCAGCAGGTGCAGCATTTTTGTAATTATCTCTTGATGAGTAAATTATGACAACAGAGAAAATACATAAACATATTTTGTTCTGTAAAGTGTGGATTAACCTGCTGTCTGTCACCAGAATTTGATTTCCCAACATAGGTCCATGTTGCACTGACAACAATGTATATTTTTTACCCTGGTCTGGACCAAATTAACCAAACTACAGGTGTGGAAGCAAGCGTAAATTACATATCTACTATCACAAAAAAATGTACTTCGATGCTATTCCAGGTGGGATCTTGGTTCCCTCTTCGGCTAGCTTCTAGTAACTGTTAATTTCTTTCAGATGCATCTCAGCATGCTCCGTGCACCTGGCTACAGGAGCGATGTATTTATCTTGGTGATTAGTGGTGGCCTATAGTGGAGTGTCACTGGCAATTCAGTCATGTACTGCGATTTCAATACTATATGATTCTTAGTCAAATCATGCAAACTGTAGTTGATCATTGTAAGAGATTCTTCAGGTTTAACATGTGTATGATTGTCTACGTGTGTGCGTACATTCCATATTGTGTGGATTTTTGCGTGTGTTGCGTACAGTTTGTTTGATTACAATGTGTACATGTCATCTGAGCAGAAAAACAAATGAAAATGTGTGTCCTCCATGTTTGACGTCACTGTTTGTGTGTGTGTGTGTGTGTGTGTGTGTGTGTGTGTGTGTGTGTGTGTGTGTGTGTGTGGGAGTAACATACTACACTGTGAAAGCATGTTCCTCCGAGGACAGAGGGGAGGGGCGGTCACCTCATGGCATCTGTCTCTCCCTCTACCTCATGCACATATTTAATCCCATCAACACTCCCATCATCCATTTCTGCTAATCTCCCTTCCTGTCTGTTTATCTCTCCCTCACTCTCACTATCTCTTCATCTTCCTCTCCACCTCTTTTCTTTTTTTTTCTCACTACCCTATTTTTGCTACTCACAGTTGTTACAAAACATTGCCTTCCTCCCCTCATTCATCCACATTCTTCATTTTCTCTCTCTTTTCCGTTCCTCTCCTCTGTCTTTCTACCTGCACCCTCCTCTTATCTTGCAGCTACAATCTGTTTTATGTCATTGGGAGTTATCAGGTCAAGCGTAAAGGCTAATCTAAATTTCATTCACTCTACCTGGGAGTTAATAATAAAGAGGTGAGGGAGAGACAGTCTCTTTCACTTTCTTGTCCAGATCTCTTACGCTTTTTCCTCTTTCTGTGCTCTATCTATCGCTCTGGTATGTAAACCTTACACTATTGCTTATCATGCGACTGAAGGGCAGCACATGTAGCAGGACCAAAAGCTTTAGTGTTTCAAATCTTGTACAGAAAATGAAAAATCTCTCATCCAGAGAAACTTAAAATTCATGACATAATCAAACCATAATTCATAGCTTCTTGTAATTGGGACTTCCTTCCCTGTCCAGAGCCCTGAGCACGTGGACAAAGTGCCTTTTGTGGTTCTCGTGTGTGTACTGTCTTATTTGAATATTTTATAATGTTCATTCACACTGCTCTGGTTTAGAAAATCTGCAAAACTGCCAACAAATGTAGCAGCTGCTGTGTTATCTGAGAAACTAAACCAAGCAAATAAGTAAGGATAAGCTTTGCAGAGCAGTAATTTAATATAGGGATGTGTGTGATTACTGATCTGCAGATGAATATGTGATTCCCAACTTGGGGGTTTGAAACCACCCAAGGGTTGTGAGATAAATCTGAGTGGTCTCGGGATGAACAACAATTTAATTAAAAAGAAATTCCCATTTCTGCTGCACAAAAAGTTTTTTCTTTTTTTTTTAAAATCTGAAATGATGGTGAGTTTTACCTCTTGAACTGAATATATATATATATATATATATATATATATATATATTCTTCTATTTTGTTTTAATTGAAAGACCTTCTCCAAACATGTTTTAGGACATGTAAAAATCTTTTGCTTGGAATAATAACTTATGTCTTCCTTAAAATGGCATCTTCTCTTTCTACCTCATTAAAATATCCAGAATTTATAAATGTGCAAATATGTTTAATTTTTTAAAAATGCGTCTATTCTCAGTGTATGTGCTCTGGAGGATTCAAGTTCCCACATTACAGTTATGTAAATTCTATACTGGTCCTGGATCGGCTCCAAACTAGTTCTGATGTCACAAATCATGCTTGTAGGTACGCGACTTAAAGTCAGATTTAAGACGAACACAGAGAAACTTTCCTTCCTCAGTAGATAAATGTAAAAACATCCTTCTAGTATCAAACTCTGCACATACATCATTCTGCACAGTGAAGCTGAAACATCCAACTGAAGGAACAAGAGGAAAAACATATTTTTGAGAGGAGAGGGACTTCAGTGATATTTTTTTTTTGTTAAAAGCAGTCAAACTTGATTGTAAAAAGTGTCAGAAACAACCTTTCTGCACAATTGAATGTTAACTCCTACTAAGGTGATTTCAAAAAAAAAAAAATACTACTCTCTGACAGATAATACCAGGGACAAGACTCGGTAGGTGTCCTTGGTGGTTGGTAGTGCCTTGAATACAGCTGCACCTGCTGCTTGACAGCTTGCCCTTCATATACGACCCAAAGTGTATTTTACACTATTTCTGACTTGTGTTAACTACATTGACTGTGAATTGGGCTGGGAGCGCTGCCAAAACAGCTCTAGTGCACAGCAGTAAAGTGGAAGAACGCATACAGCGTGTGGAGGACTGCAGCTGCTGTTGCTTTAGTTTCAAGGCCAGTATCAACAAGGTGTAAAGAGTATTAAAATGAAGCAATCTAGGAATGAAATATCACATTTTGGTTAAAGCGCTCACATCTCACAGGCATACAGTATGCAATTTGTGTCAAAGGATCTGTGAGAAGCTGTAGCTTGGCATATAAGGGTCAAAAGCCAAAAAGGCGGGGAACCTGTGTCCTAATGAAATGAAATGAGAGTTCAGGGTCATCTCCTTTAGAAAAGGACTTATTATTGCTGGCTTCTCTATCTTTGTGTCCTATAATTGCATTTTTGAACACTGTTTACAGCTCTTTATGATTGGAAATAGCAGCTGTAAACCAATTAGGTATAGAAACATCCTTAGTGACTGGATCACTGTAGAAAATCACAATGTCTATTTTTAAAGTGCCAGAATGCAACACCTTGGCTTTTCTCCATGACTCCTTGGCACTTTAATCTAGAAGGACTACATCAGTTAGTCGTTAGTGAATTCTATAATTTAGGGCAACCTTGTTTACAACAAAACAATGCGTGCCAAAACCTTATAGTGTACCTACCTAAAGTTGCCTTTGGTAGTGTCACTATTCACATTATGGGTGAAGCAGCTGGATTTGTCTCTCGGTGATGTTCTAACAACATTTTTCACATCCACAAATCAACGCCACACAGTCCAGTGACAAGAATATTCAGAGTTCATTCTGATTTAGTGCTCTGTATTTGGTTATCAGTTCAGGAACTGTTTAAGGGTGTGTTCATGTGTAAAGGGCATGTTGAGTACATCCTGCACCTCTACCACAGAATCACACCCTGAGGAGCATACTTAATCACATGCACTTAAGAGATGTAGGGGGACTTTACATTGTGACTGCCACTGCAGGTCACACAACAGTCACGTCTTGAAAATGTGTCTCTTCTCCGGGACAGAAGTGTTAACAGTATGCATGAATTCACAACGCTGACCTCCATGTGCCATGTCACCTGTTCTTAAGATGGTCCAGATGGGGCACTTGGACAAGCCTATTAATAGACCCTGAGATGCTGCTTCCAGACACTTTAGGAGTATTCGGTGGAAGGTTTTTCAAAAGAAACTAGAAACATTTAATGATCAATCTTTGGTGGTTGGATGAGATTGTATTGCAACCAAAGCAATATCAAAATCTAATTTAACACTCACATTTTCATTGTAGCTTTCCAGGGTTTAAGAGCCTTACCCATTCCTTTCCTGATCCTTGTGTTATTCTCTATTTTTCTATCATTGTACCAATTTAGCCACTATCTATGATTAAAGTTGGATTCATGTATGGCACTCCTGCCATTTTTTAATTGGTGTACACCATGCCATATCACGCTTTAAGTATTTACCTGACAGTAATCAATATAACACGCTTTCCTTCACTTTGTGACGGAGATAGATGACTATGGTGAGCAGAGGGTTGGTGTTGGTGATGGCTTTGCTAGATCACAAAACATGCTGCGGGTTACTTAAAAAAGAAATATCCCTGAGCTTTTCTCCACTTGGTATGTTGTCTTCACTATCGACAATTTCCACCAACATCAACAATCCAAGATGACCAGTTACAGTTTTTCTGAGGTTCCCTGCACTACCTCCATGGCCACCGCAGCCCCAACATATAGCGTAATTTTTGAGTGTACAATATCCTTTGGCATAGCTACTGAGTCTAGATGCATCGATTGTATACGTTATATAAAGTAACCATGTTTACATTCTATCATTCACTTAGATGAACAATTAGCAGGGTGTTCAGACAGAAACAGAAGCGAATTTTAAATACAATGCAATTACAATAAGTCAATGCAAAGACGTGGATAGACGAAAATTTTCCCTGGGCGGCGACGTGGATACACATCCGCACAAGTTGACAGTGTTTCAACTTGAGTGAAAAAATCGCACATATCCTGGAGCTTTATGAATCTGCTTCATAAACATAGAGAGACGAGAGGGAAAAGGAGAGAAACTAGAGGGAAATAACAGAAAAATCCAGAGTTTCTGGTGAGTTCTGAGTTCAGTCACAGGCTGAACTGAACTCAAACACAGACAAACTCCCACAGACAAGGTCTGTGCATCCATTGCTAGCTAACTTACAGCTAATGTACAGTTGGTATTTTGACTGAGGGGTGAAAAAACAAAGTCTAGCAGTCAAATACATGCGAATGATATAAGGTGAAAATTCGCTACGTGTTCTGTCTGAACACACCATGTGGCAAGAGACCAACAGCTACGGTAAGCAGAATGTTTGCAATGGAGGTGGCTCTGTTAGAGCACAAAATATGTTGTTACTGAAAAGCAGAAAATTGCAGACTTGACACTGGCAAAAAACAAACACTCAAATTGAAAACACGCATTCTTCCCTGTTATTACCATAGTCACCAGAGCACCAACGTGCAGCCACAGCGCTGGGGAGGTACATGGTAGCTCGCTGGAACTTAAGAGTTTACATACAGTGTAGCCTGGTAAGCATAAGTCCAGATGAAGTTTTACAAGGAGAGAGTTAACAATGAGGGACACATTGCCAGCAGGTTGATTGAAAAAAATATTTTTAGCTTGTACTAGCTAGCAGAGGAGTTTAAAGTGAGGATGTTTGATGCACTTGAACTTTGACAGCATCATGAACTCTTATAAGCAACTGATTCGTGCCAAGGGAAATTGTTTTACAATTAATAGTATATAGTTTCATGGTTATTGTCAGCATCTTGTAAGTCACTGGGTTGACATAATGAGCATTAACAGGAAAGGAACTGGTGATATATTCAGTGTCTGGTTTAGGTCTAATTAAATGTAAGAGCTTTTATTTAATATACACAACATGTGGTTATACGGTAATACACTCACTCTGAATGCACCTACTCCATTAGCTTCCTCCCCTAGTCCATGACCTATGTGACCTTCTCAGTGATTATGTGTCATGATGGATGTGGCTAGGTACCTCTATTTAATCATACTGATAGTCATGATGGAGAATTTACTACCTAGAACTGGCAGCATGGCAGTGACATATGTTCACACTCCGACACACATACGCACACACAAAACCACATGGGTGTTCTGCCAGCACTTAAGTCCCCTTGGAAACATAGCTAGTAGTGCTACAGAAAGCTAGCCGTCTGTATGACAGTGGGTTGTGTGGGGGTTGGGACAAGTGTGGTTACTTAAGACTGATTTTACGCTCTAAACTGTAGGCTAAAACAAGGTGACAACAAGAAGACCATATTCCACTGTAATCTCCCACTGAAAAATAAAGTGGTAAAACAAAAATCTATAAAATGTAGCTGCAAAGCAGCGATTCTGGGATTCAAGCCAACACAAACTGACAAACTGTCTTTGCTTTAAGGCCAAATTTGCGCCAGGCCCATGCACGTGTTTGGAACTGGTGGCGCCCCCTATTGAGCAACTTCAAAATAGTTTTACACACATGGTTCAACGTTGTTATGAAACATATCCTGTGAATTTCATAATGGACAAACAATTTCTGATTTATAGTTTTATTTGTGTTATGCCACACCCATTTTTTGGATTTGTAGTGCCCCCTAGTGGTTGATTTGAATTAAAACTTCATGGTATGTTTCAGGTACTTATGTGGACATATCAGGCAAGTTTTGTGATGATTGGCCCAATGGTATGTGGCTTTTTTCCTATCTTTATTCAAGAGCGTGGTCTTCCAATTTGAGAGCATGATTTATTGATTTCATGTTCAGATTTTTTATGAGTTCCCTCAAACCCTTGCTTGCACTTAGATTTGCTCTGCTTCTGTTCAAACTGTCTGCTTGCCCTCAGATATATTATTGCTTGCACTGATTTCCTGCTTAAGCCTCAGCCCTTCTCCTCGCACTCAGGCTGCTTCTGTGCGATCGTGAAACGTCTGCTCTCAGATTTCTCCTCTGCTCTCGTATTTTTTGTGTGACAATCCTGTCATAATCCCCCAACCAATAGAATACCAGGTGTAGTGTAGACCAATGAAATGATCCCTGCCTCCTTGCTGGCACATTCGCTTTACTTCTTGGAGTATCCTGTACGGGCAGTTACTCTTTAAATGGGTTCATCCACTCCCGCCCGCGAGGGCTTTATTAAATGTACTTCCTTTGCTTTCTTGTATGACTTTTTGAATGAAAGGACAGTTAATATATATACCAGTGTCCATACTTTTTCTTTCACTATAATAGTAGCCGTCTAGCATGCCAGCCTCCCATCGGCATGCTGGAGAAGAAAACAGCATCACCTTCATGACTCAGGACTGGAACCCAGGGAAAAAAAGAATTTGTTTGTGAGACTTATAGTTCAAAAGTCATGGGCCAAAATGTAAAGTTTGTTGTTTTAACACCACCATCTGGTCCATTGGGATCATGTTTCTTGTCTATCACATTTACCATCTCACAGGAATTTGCACAAACATTTCTGAAGAAAAATGATAATAATAAAACAGCACAAAACCATTAGGATTTTAGCCCTTCAGGTTTGACCCCTAAATATGCCCCTCTTCTCCCGTTAATGAGCAAATATATTACCATTATTTGTATGTCAACTTTTGGGAGTCCCTCCATGCCTTTGAAAATAGAATGCAGTAATCAAAATTACATGAGTCAGTTTGAAATACCCGGGGACTTTCAAATTTGGAGAACTAAAAACATGATGTTATGAAAACCTTGAAAACTCCTATACTGCAAAATCATTATTTTTCAATTCTTAATATTTTGAAAAATGAATCAAAATGTCTGTGACCTTGTTTGAAAGGCCCAAAGCTAAAGACCAAAAGCAAGGACGTAGTCACTTCCCAAGGGGGAAAGGTACAATGGCCGGCAGGCTAAAAAAAACAACAAAGCCTCTTTCAAATTTGCTCTTCCCTACTTAAATGTGCTGGCAATTTGTCATTGTCTTATTTGAAAGTTGACCACTGTTCTGTAAAAGTTGCAGTTACAGAATGCTTACTGCTTACAGAATGAAAATCCAGAAACATGTTATACATACAACATGCAGGCAAATGTGATTTAAATGAAAGCTACAACCTTTTCAATGATGCTTGGGCTCTTCTTGGCTGTAAAACATATAATATCAAATAAATGATCAAATTGATATAAGGATGTAGTAGTGGATCCAAAGAGCTTCGTAGACTTCTGGGAAGGGTGAACGAGCCACCCTCCAGAACCAAGGATGGTTGTTAATCAAACCATGTAGTAACAGTCATCCAATCACAATAGAGTACTGTAAGTTAAAGATCAATTACTCCAAAAACAGTTACAAATACCAAGGTGATCAAATTTGGTTACACACTAAAACCATACATAACCACAACACATCAGCAGATTTTACTTGGTGTCTTACCTTCCTGATGTCTTCCCTGTCTCCTGTCCATCATTCTTCAAAACAGGACAGTTGTGCAACAATAAATTACAAAGAACAACATAATAGCTGAAAGAGTAACTGCACTCAGGCAAATAAGCATGCACCATCTAGTGGTGACCACATGCTTGTTCCACACCCTGTGCAGCTGCGATGTAGCATTGTGTTACAGTACAATGCTTCATCCTAGCTCTTAAGATGCATTATAAATGCAAATATGGGCTAAAGGTAGTTCATGAATTTAGTATCTGGCACTCCTTAGTTGCTGGGACTATGTGGGTGAAAAGGGGTTACAAGAATATTTCCAACAAGAAATTTGGAGGAACATCAAAGAGAGCTCCCCCCTTTATGCATGGTTAGGGGTGTAATAGAAACTGAGGCGAGGTCAGGATGGGCAGGCTGTGGAATGGAGGGGGATCTCCATTCACAACACTATTGGTGAGAAGTTCTTACATGAGCTCTAACCAACCATACCCAGAAAGCACATAAACCTCTTCTTGGCAGTGTGTGGCAGATAGTGCTTGACAGTCACAATCTTAACGCCTACTTCACTTTAACTTACAATTTTGCTATATCGTATCGTCGTTATATGGTCTTAGCAAATATACATGGCCAGATGAACCAAATGTCAAACCCACTCATGCTAAGCTATTCAGCAGTGCACTGATCTGCTGGACATACTGGGACCATGTATCACTGTACATTACCTTGCATAAAGGTCAGCTGCTCAGTCATCCAATCTACTTGCAACATGATTCATAAAGCACTGAAGCACTGCAGGCATGTTACACATGCCATAATGTATGACCATATGGACATACAGTAACAGTCAAAAGTTTGGACACACCTTCCAATTCACTTGAATGAGAAAGTGTGTCCAAACTTTTGACAGGAGGGTGTGATACAAGCTTCAGTCACTTGAGCTTGAATTGAAACCTGCCACCATCCCTTTGGAAGGTCTGGTTTTTAGTTCAAAGGTTTTTTGGATCATACCTGGTGAAACTAGGTAGGACAGGAAGGTTTAGCAGTACTGTCACTCAAATGTCTGTGTCTGTCTGTTTATGGGCTGAGCATCTATGACATCATGCTCAGTGAGTTGTGTACCAGGTCAGAAAACGGCAAGGAATAACTCTTACAAAGATTAATGAGCTCAGAAACAAATAGTCAACCAAATGTCATGAGCCTGCTGATTCCCCAGTCTGACTTTTTCCAAACCAGCTTGCAAAACACAAACATTACAAGCTCAACTCCCTTTGTGAGTTGCATTTGCATTTACAGGTTGCAAATATGATATTGCACAGATGCTTGGGCCATTAGATCATCCAAGGGCCATGCACAGTGGCAAAAAAGTGAATTCTCCAAAGCATCTTAATGCACAGTGCATATGTTGCAAGCTAGCTATAGCTAATGTTTATACCACATATGCCACAGAGAAGTTTCTGTTGGTTTTCATTCTAACTAACTCCTTCAGCAAAATCTCCTGTTGAGGTGATTGGTTTGCATGACACATGGTTGGGCCACCCCTGGTCTAAAGTAGTTGTTCATGTCAAATGGGGTGGATGGTAGAAATGGGAAAGATTTAGATGATGCCATATTTATGACATGCAAGCGAATGCTTGCATGTCATAAAACTCAAAATTTGGGTTTAATCGCTTTGAACAATGGAGTTTGGTTGACATGGGGTATCCATATTTGTTTGGTTTTCAGCCACTTTTGTATTACTAAGTGCCAAGTTGGAGATATCTGAGTTTTGGATCGACTTGAATGTTGACCTCCATTTGCAAGTCAGAAAATATTATTTACGATAACCCTGATATGAATTGATTGGTCATTGGTCGATGCATTAGCTGTTTGTGGTGAATAAACACGAACTGCACAAACTGTCCAATGGTCAAATTGGCTCAACCTAAACACACCTGAGCAGACAGCAGGAATGTAGACTATAGTCCACCTTGCCAGGCAAATGCCCCATAGCAGAATAACAAAAGCAAAGTAAAAATTAATATTATCTATATAGCATATTTCACTCCAGAGGAGATACAATGTTATACAATGTGATACAATGCTCACAAATGAGCAAATGGCAGAAAAAAATGTATATGCATACTGTACATACTGTACAAATGTATATGCAAACTGTTCAAATAAACAGCTAAAACAACCAGATGCAAATAAAACCACCACAGCAAAACAAAGCTCATCATATGTGCAAACAGAGAGAGAGTGGATTTCATTTCTTTATTGAGATGAAGAAAGAACAAGGAATGTAGATGTGACACAGAGCAGCCAGTATAAATTCAGATCGGTACAGATCAATGCTAGAATCCTAACGGATATATTTACTGACTGACAATTTTGCTATTTCTAAGTGATGTGTATATAAAATCTAAGGACTGAAGGAAAGCTGAAAGAATGGGAAGACATACAGTATAAAGGCAAAAAGACAGGGAGGTGAAAGACTGAGGAAATCACTGAGGGGAAAGAAGAGTTTAGAGGTGAAGAACAAGTAAAAATGAACAAATAGGTAAGCGAGGGAGAGATTGTAGCGAGTGGAGGGGGGAGGTACAGGCAGGTGGACCCAGCAGATGGAAAGTTCAGACCTTGCTTGTTTTCCCTGAAATGTCACAACTGTAAAAAAGGTTTTATAAAGCATCAATCACAGTGGAGCCGCACCTACAGGAATAGTCATGGGGCTTCGGAAATGAGACCTCCGCACTGAACTGCAGAGGCAATCACCACTGCAAGCTTCAGGTCACCGCACTGCTCTCAGAGAGGAGGAAATGGAGAGGAGAGGACCCGAGAAAGAAATGAGTAGGGAAGAGAGGTGAGGGGGAAAGAGAGATGTGAGGAGGGGACAGGTGAATTTTTTGCCATTAGATCTGCTATTAGCCCTGATTTTGTTCTGACAGTATCTTTCAATGTGACTACCCTTTAAAATGCATTTAGATTATGAAGGTTTTACAGACTGACATAGAAGCTAATGGGTAAAACTCTCCTACACCACACTGAAATGATTATCCTTTTCAGATGTCATATAGTCTTCATAGTCTTCACATGTATGTAATATCATTTTGAAATTATCATGATTACAAGATTGTGACTTATAGATAGCGTTCACATTAACAAAGTCATAATTATTACTAGGAGATGCACAGATATGTCCGACTTGGCATTTCATAATATGGAAGTGCTTGAAAGTCAACCAAATAGGGATCCTTACGTCAGCCAAAGTCAGGCATTCACAGACATTGAACCCACATTTACTGGATATAGTGTGTCAATGCACCATATTTTTAACCCTCATTCAACCTGTGTATATAACCGCCTTGAGTTGTCCTGTGATGTGAATGCTCGCAAATTTCTAAACATGGGAATCTTTTCCATTTCTACCTTCTATCCCATATGATGTCATCACGACATAAGATTTGATTAAGTTGTGGTACTTAAAATTTATTGGTTAAAGGAGAAGTTATAGTCGTCCGTTAAGGTTTTGTGGTGTAGCAACAGATCCTATACACACATGGCTGCCATAGCTACAGCTAATGTGCACCTCTTGAACTACTGTACATGTCTGCAGCTACAAAGATACCATGTGGAGACCACAAGAACTGTGATTGGTTAGCTTGGGCAACTTGATTTTTATACTACAGGTTTCTGATGCTGGTAGAGATTGTTGATTGTGAAGACATGTCAAGTTGAAGGAAAGCAGCGTTTCAGTTGATTCTTCATTTCATTAAGACACATTGAACAAAGCCATTTCCACTACAAACCTCCTGCTTACCACGTTCACTGCGCTTTAGAGTGAATGACAGAATGTAAACATGTTTATTTCAGCTATTGATTGCACAGCAAACGCATTCTGTTCAGTAGTGAAACACTGACAGGCATTGTTGCTCTGTATCACCAAGTAACTGTAAGGATGTAAACATGATAACTGTGGAGTTAACTACAATTAAAGCAGCAGTCATATATTTTTTGGCCACTTGGAGGCAGTGTAACAAACTGGAAGCACAACATTGACATATATTGTAAAGGGGAAAATGGTAGCAAACATTTGCCAATTTACGCAGCAGACACAGCTGCACGACACATTACCGTCCACCCTGACATCTGTCCAATGTTTTTTGTAGAGGTACAAAAAACACCTTATAGGAACTCATAGGAACTGAAGGTCCGCTAACCATCTTTTTTCTGAGCTTTTATCTAATGGTCTTGCAGATGCAGATGGACTTAGCTCAGCTGTCATGGAGAATGTAGAAACTTGACCATTACAACTGCTGAGGAAGACCATGAAATGCAGTTGAAAACAACAGCGAAAAGTTCAAGAATTAGCTTTGACCCTCTGTAATTAAGATGACAATTGATCAGCTGTGGTCATGAAAGAACCCTTCAACATATCAAATGTGAAAAAGACTGACAGTACAATTAAAATTAGTACAATTCTTTTTTTAAAACTATTTTCCAAATATTATAATTTTTCTTTCATTTTGTTCATGCCATTATAACAGCTATACATTTTGTTCTGTAGGCCCCGCTGAAATATACTTGTCATTATAGAATAGAGAAAAAGTAAAAACAGTGAAGTAATAAGATTCCACGTCTGTCGTTTGTTCTTTTTCATTCAGCTTCTACTACATATAAAAAAAACTGCTTACCACAGTATATATTAATCCCATATCAATCCATGTGAGTTATTGTGGGACACAGTGTTCCTTTGTGATTGAATGAGGCTTTTTATAGCCTCTTTTACACTGATTTTAGGCAGCGTGTGAAATTTTATATGACATGAAAAGTGCTCCAGGTCCCCAGGCATTTATGGACAAAATATTTTAGACTGACTTTGCAAGTGTGAGAAGCCAGACTTTTATTAGAGATAGATGTTTGTGTGTGTGCGTACCACTTACGTGTACAATCTATGTTTGTGTGTTCTCAGCTTGATTAACAAGGAGATGCTTTGAGGTAATTTATGTTGGGTAAACAAGACAACAAGGTTGTATTGCTGATTTTATATTCACTAGCAGTAGCAGTAGTGGCTTGCTTGTGATAAAATGTCAGGAGGATATTATTTGTCGTCCTTTTATCAGGGCATCTTAAAAGGGAGAGGTTTAGGCTTTTGAAAAGCCCGTTCCAAAGAGCAATATAGAAAGTGTGGAATTTTTTAAAGACTCAGTGTGAGAAAATAAATTCTTAGCACATATGTTTTCATTTATCATTTATCATCATGGTATATTCAACAACCTTGATTCACTGTAGGTCTTTACATTTGTAAGACATTATAAATCTTATAGTGTATGAAAAGTAACTTTCGGGTTCGAACAACCTGAGTCTTATTTCATACCTTTGTGGAGAATTTCCATTGGTGAGAAAAACACTGTACTCACCAAGTGCTGCAATCTGAGAATACAGTAACATCTCAGTCAGTCGCTGCAAGAAACACAAGCAGTCAGACAATCAGACAAGGCAAGGCACGTTAATTTAAACAACACATTTCATACACAAGGGCAATTCAAAGTGCCTTACATAATGCATTAAAACATTAAAAAAAAACACTAAAATGCAAATTAAAAGAAGAGAAACAATTTTAGAAGCAGATTTAAAAAGTTAAAACACAGGATAGGTAAAGATGCAAGGTCAAGATGGTTAATGAGGAGTACTTAAGGTTCAGTTCAAGGCAACGCAGAACACAGCAGGTTTTAAACCGGTTATTAAACTTATTTTAAAGAAAAATGAAGGCAAACTGTACAGTTATGGCTCAAACTGTCCATTGTAAACATCCATCATAGTCAACAGGCACACTTCCTCATTCAACTTACAAGCACTAGCGTATGCAAAGTTTTCCTGTACAGTGATGGATTATTAGGAACTTATTTGTTGTGCTATCTTTTACTTTTGCCTCCAAATGAAGTTGTTTACATAGTCTGGCTGTGTGTTTTTGCCCTGTCTGACTTCATTGTGGTGATATTGCCTCATTTTGATGAGTACAATGTTATGATAACCACTAACAATAACAGCCAAGACTCAGTGGTGGAAGAAGTACTCATCCTTTACTTAAGTTCCAACGTCTGAAACATGATTCTATATGAAATTATTGGATTATTAATATTGATGCATCAATGGGGGTTGCGAGATAATTAGTGGGAGAAGAAAGAAGAAAAAACGAAGTTCTGATACACAAACCTGTTTCAGTTTTTAGAATTTTTCTCTAATCTTTGATTTATTGTGAAATATTGGATCATTTGAACATTCATTAAAATGAAACCAACACTATTTGGTGGAGCTGTTACTTAAGGGATACATCCTGATTCCCTTTTTTGATCGTTCCTTGCTCCTCGATCTTTGCTTGACCTGGAAGTTGTTCCAGTCCTCCTCATGAAGGCTGTCCCAAAGTGTTTATTTCTGCTCTGAGGGGCAAGGAGGGATCTCTGAGGAGCCATGAGTGAGGATACATAACACCAGCCTTTGTGGAAGTTTTATACCAGTCAACACACCCTCTTAATGAAAATCACTTATTGATTGGACGCTGCAGCTGATCAGACTGATCTGATACATCACAACATCACTGAGTGGAGACAGATTAAACTCAAGTATATCACTCTCAAGTTTTATTTGTTTTGTGATTCACCATCTATTTAAAAATGGTGAATCTGTGTTAATTGTTGGTGTGATCAACATAAAAAACATAAACAACTTTCTTCATTTATTATAAAGTTTTATTATTTATTTTATTTCCCCCATTAACTTTAATTATGAATACAGTTAAGGTCAGGGAGAGTCTGTCTGTCAGCATTTTAAACACGTTTTTATTTTACATCATTTATTGTCATTTCCATTCAGTCACATGATGCTGAAAATTCCTGAGTGTCGAGTTTGATATGAGTTACATATTAGCCTAATAGATCATTTCCAGTGTTCAAAAGACACCCTGACCATATTATGGGTTATTAAATAATTAATTGCAAATAATTAATGAATAATATAAACACATTGTTAGTAGAAATGGTGCATATGCCTCTCAGCAGGACACAGTAAATACAGAATGCAGGTTTTTCTTCATGTGCAGGTGTTTGTCAAACAGGTAACTGCAGAGAGAAAACAGCTGCTCTGGCAGTGATAACTGTGCACATTTATTAATATTAGGAGGGTGCACACGTGTGCAGAACCAAATGCCATCAAAAGTCGCCATAGCTGTTAAAGCTGAGTGACAGCTGATCCAGCTGTGATCAGCTGCAGCTGTCATCAGAAATGGACATCGCTTCACGTGACGCTTCAGAGGAAAGGACGTCTCATTTCTCTAAAAACATATTTCCTCGTTTCCTCCCGCCTCCATCTTTTCCTTCTTTTCCGTCTGTCCTTGCATCTTTAGTGGGAGGAACTAAGAAAGGAAGGAAGAGATGAAAGTGAGGGAAACGTGGATGCAATGAAGGGAAATGAGATGCAACCATAGACATTTGAAAAGTGACCTGACTACACACTCCTTTTTGTAAGATATCAAAAGCCAAAAAACCTTTAACAATATGTTGTATTTTAAAAGCTTGTTATATTATCCATTGTGTCAAAGCTTCCAAGTTGCTATAAATGTTAATTTTCCACGTAGCCCTCAAACATGCAATGTTTAATCGGGATATGAATTGGCCACCCATCACTTACATTGAAAGCACATTTGAAGGGGATCTTTTAATAGCCGGTATGAACAGGAGAAAACATCTGTCAGTGTTCACATGGACACCCGACTTTTGTTTTAAGACAGACCTGAAAAATCGTGGACTTATCCTTTAAGTTTTCCCACTAATGCACCACAAGATGTAAAGATGTTGGTTGGTATTTGTAAAAACACAGCATGCAAAGTTGGCCCCTCCTCCCCAGCTCAACTAGCGAATGAGATTTAGTGGCACTAGTGAGAACAAAGCCGTGAATCAGATAGATGAAATGTTATTTTCTAATTCTTCCACAGTGGTTACATTCTAAAGAACAAATAAACACACTCACACCTCCACACAACCCTGAAGGAAGGTGCCACATTTCCGGATTTTGTGTGAATGCAGAGCTTCATCCTGTCTGCTGTGGCCTCTCTGCTCTCTGTGTGTGTAGCTCAGTCCCAGACACACAGATCTGCAGCTCCCTATACATCCAAGAGACAGAGAGCAGAGGAGAGATGGAGATAGTGATGTAACCCTGTCGCTACACTACGAGTCCTGACCTCATACATTGTGCGCTGTTATTGGCTGGGGGCTACACACCCACTGCCCAAAGGTTGACGCCCAGAAGCGTACCAAACACGGCAAAATAATAAGAAAATAAAGGCAGAGGGCAGAGTCTCTGCAGATAAATAACACTGCCACACACTTCTAGTGGGTCATAAGTGAAGATTGTGAGGGATTATTTTTGTATGAGTCTATAAATTTTGTTTTGTTTTTATTTTTTTTTGAAAAATCCTGCATCGTATGCCTTTAACCAAATGAGAGATTAAAATGAGCTGTTTTATGCATCTTTATTTTTGTAGTTCTTACCTGGGTAATGTTTTAAAAAAACTGGAATACATGAGAAATCATGTGAGCCCGCTCAGGCCCACCTTTTAATCGCAGTCCTTAACACATCTGACTGATGAGTGAAATATCAATTACAAACCTTCAGTGTGCTGCCAGGTGCATTCAAAGGCGAAATGTGGCAGCTTTGAAATAAAGTTATTACCGAGGCAGCCGCTTCAGCCGTTAAGAGTAAAAATTAATAATCGAGCCAGTCGCTACAGCAGAAGAAAAAGAAAAGAAGAAAAAGGAGAAAATTAGAGATGAAAGACAGCCACAGGTTAGGCCATGGCGAAAACCGTTTCATTTGGCATATCGTCTCATCTCCAACTTGAAAGCAGGCCTCTTTTGTTCCCAAACCAACCCTCCACCCCACTCACACGCCCACTCTTCATTTTCTTTCTGTCTTTCTTTTCTTTCTTTTCTTTCTTTTCTTTCTCTCTTTCTTTTTCCCCACCACTCACCCTTTGCATAATTACAACACTCGTATTTTTATAATGGCCTTCCACCATTACAAGGATTTACAAATGCCCTACAGGGACAGAAAGTGGATGTTATGGACAGCAAAAAGCTCCACAGGGCTGTTCTTAAATAGCACATAGATATATTTTAATGATTAGTTGCCAGAGCTAGCGTCTTTTCCTTCATTTTTACCATTAAAATAAGAAGCCAAGAGAAACGACTCTGGAAAGATCCAGAAATTGACTAACAGGATGGGTTTTTTCCCTCCTTGCATTCACATTTCTAATCTTTATGTCATTGTGCCTTTAGTTTCTGAATCTGTACCTTCTTTCTCTGCATGCATCTCTTTCAGAGTGCACCTTATTTTAAAAGAAGTACTAAGGGCATTTTCTGCACTTGAGTAATCAATAAATAACTACCCTTTAACTCTACCACTCTTTTTATAACCTACGTAATTCCCGATGCAGTGGAGCAGTACCTCTGTTACAGAACAGCATGACCTCTTGCTCAATTCAGGGAAAGCCTACGCACATTTATAATTAATACAGATCCATTTTTACCTCTCTGGAGTCTAATAATTGCTATTTTTGTAAGTGGGAAAGATTGTTGAAAGGCTGAAGGAAAGGATACAGGAACATTGTTACTCAAAGAGAAAACTTTGACTTATTCTGATGTTTTGTTTTGGGGTTGTTTTTTTTGTCATGCTAGCAGCAATGCTCTCAGGATTGCACCTACAATCACTTTGTTCCTGACTGACTCAACAACAATTGGATGGGTTGTCATGGAATTTTGTTCCGGTGGGCATGATCCCCGAAGGCTGCTTCCCTGACTT
This sequence comes from Thunnus thynnus, assembly GCF_963924715.1. NCBI lineage: Eukaryota > Metazoa > Chordata > Actinopteri > Scombriformes > Scombridae > Thunnus > Thunnus thynnus. The sequence goes on along the minus strand of NC_089524.1, from coordinate 31,280,455 downwards.
TTCCTCTAGTACCACCATGAGGTTAACAGTCTTGGTTTTGGGTGAAATGTCTCAACTATTGGATGGAAATTCGACTTCTAATGACACTGGTGATCCCTGTACTTCTTCAAGTGGTCCTTGTATGTCAAACAATTAATTTCAGCAGAATTTGGTTCATTCATGATCCCCAGACAATGAACCCTAATGAGTTTTATGATCCCACTACCTTTCATTTTGCACCACTATTGGGTTAATAGGTTGTGTTCAGAATGAAACTATTAAATGGATTGCAATGAAATTTAGCACAGGGGTTCATGTTTCCCACAGAGTATATTTGAATAACTTTGGTCATACCCTGACTTTTCATCTACTTCTATGATCAGGTCAAAGTTAGAATTTGTCAAGTACTTTAGTTTCGGACCCAATACCTGAAAAACCAAAATTTTCTCCTAAATATTACAATAATATACTTCTAATTTTCAGCAGACAATATGTTTTAAAGAAATATAATGGCTCTCAAAATACATTTTTTCAAAGAACAATGCACCTGTTGTTGTGGTTGAGTGCAAAGGCATCAATAATTTTGTCACTGTCCAGGGCCCTTGTTCTCTAAGTGTTTATAGCCAACAGTATCAGGTTACTGGTTCTAGAGTCTCCACTGCTGTTCCTCAAGTAGTTTTTCAAACAATACAGTCAAGAAAGACTGCACTCACAACTTAATGATGTGACGGGAAGTGTCAGAGATATGCATATGAGTTTGTACAAGTCTATAAATGCATCTTTGTATGGCTTCACGAGGGAAAGGAACTCCTAAATGTTGGTGATAGTATGTCTTTTCTTTGCAGTAGTTGATAAGCCTGGTAGAGCTTTGCACACAAGTTTTCCTCACTGCTTCCATGATAACGGGCCATGGGCAGTATGCAGTGATTGTCTAGAAAAGATGTGTGTTTGGGGCTTAGGGCTGGCACACCTCTCAGTACATCATTTGTCTCTGTTGAAAAGCACCATTTCATCTCCATTAACAACCTGTCTATAAGAGGATAGAAACAGTACATTCTCAGGTCATCCATGCTGTCTAAGTGTACCCTTTCCAACTTGGCTTCCACAACAAAACCCTCCAGATTTCAAGCTGTTTGAGCCTGCCTTTTTTCACATAGTGAAGTCTGTGTTACAATTCCTGTGTTCGTGCACAGGCCTTCTGCTTGCTTTCGGATTTCTTTCCATTTGTCCTCTGTGTGCTTTAACACATTGGGCCAGATCATCTGCCACTACAAGATCAATCAATCAATCAATCAATCAGTCAATTTTTATTTATATAGCGCCAAATCACAACAAAAGTCATCCCAGGGCACTTTTCACATAGAGCAGGTCAAGACCGTACTCTTAATTTACAGAGACCCAACAATTCCCCCATGAGCAGCACTTGGCGACAGCGGTAAGGAAAAACTCCCCTTTAACGGGTAGAAACCTCAAGCAGAACCCGGCTCTTGGTGGGCGGACATCTGCTTTGACCGGTTGGCAGCGAAGGCTCGGCCCGGAACCCAGATCAAATTTGGGGGACTGTAGCTGATACAACATGACATCATCTTGAATTGATGATGTCACGCAGGGTAGCCCGGATTGATGGGAGAGTTTTCTTGACTGCCCAGCGAGTGTCACATAGCTTCTTGAGTCCACGTGCTATGCCGTTGGCTCAAGTAACTTTTGCTTTTTCATGAGAAGTTCATGCACCACCGACCAAGAAAAAAACTTGTAGAACATTTGTAATGTCTCAAAAAATTCAGCTGCAGTGCTGACATTATGCTCACTGCCACTAACACCAAGCTGAGCTTATTTGAATGGCAGTGTATATAAATTGCCCATGGCACCTCCTTCCTGAACTTTTCCTGCACTCCATTGTTATATCCTGACATTACCGATGCACCGTTGTAGCACTGACCCACACTAAAAATTAAGTCTATATTACACTGACTGAGTCTATGCTTGATGTTGGCTAGTAGTGAGTCCATGTCTAACCTATCTGCTGGAATGAAATGCAAAAGTTCCTCATGTACTTTCTCTGACACTGGTGCTGCAAATACTGCGCTATCACTGAAGTCTGTTCCTTTTTACTAGCATCTTTACTTTCATCTACCCAAACAGCAAATTGCTCGGCATCCCTCACTTCATCACTTATTTATTTTCATATCACATCAGCCATTACAGTAAATATCTCATTTTGAATGTCATGGTGGATGTATTTGGCATTTTGGCTAACTTCTTGTCCACTGTTACATCAAACATTTCAATAACATGCAGAAGCTCGTGAAAATTACCCCTATTGGATGACTCCTCACCCTCACTCTGACCTCGCTGTGCAATCCCCTGGCGAGCTGTAAAGCGGGCGTTCGACCACAGCCTTCATGTACTTTCGGTTCTCCAACCAATGCGAAATGTCCCATGTCAAGCACGTTTGCTATTTTTGAGCTGCTTGTCTGTTTTTGGTTAAACTCACTCCATGTCTCCATAGCAAATTTCTGTCCCACACTTTTCATGATGACTCATGACTGCTGCGTTGTGTCTACACCTTTGTGAGACCTATTAACATCACCTGTATTAGCACTATTAGGTTCACAATCACTCTTGTTTCTCATGGATGTCTCATGGATCTCAAAACATAAGCATAAAAGCTAACTCTACCTGCTACCTGTATCTTATTTTGGCGTTAGCTCTGAGCTCACCTCACTTCCTTTTCATTAGGCCCTATCTCCAACCCTGTCATACATTTTTCTCTCTCTTCCATCTTTCAGTCTGTATATAGGCCGCTATGAGTTGCTCTCACACACACTGATAGAAAAGCACATCTACCCACTTTGTCCATCTGCAGGATGTTCAGGTTCACTGACATACTCTCTCTCTCTCTCTCTCAGCCTTTATCTGTGCTATTTTCAGAGGGAGAACAGTAAGTGAAGTATTGTGAGAGGTGATACAAAAGCTTCCTTCTCAAGGGACATGAGAGAGGGAGAAGCAGAGGAGAGTTTGTAAAATATGCTGCTGACTATTCATCTCCCCCTCTTTCCTGCTTTCTGCTCTCTCTCTCTCTCTCTGACTCTTTCCAGGCTCCTGGAAAGGCTACTTCAGGTGCTTGGACAAAAAGAATTTTCTATGTACTAAATAATGCAGGTAGTCCACAATTCCTATAACTCTCTTTTTTTTTTTTCCTCAGGCCATTTGAACGCCAGGTCCACTCCAACACATCAGCTGTGAGTAACCAATATGACACATTGTCATAAAGATATTTCTCTTTTGCTCCTGTTTATTACAAGATTGAAATAACACAATAGAGATCCAACACTCAGGCAGCTTCTGAATGTTTTTACATTTGCTGCTCCAAACATTTGACACCAGTTTGCAATGGAAATACTCTTTGTGTTTCGACTGTACATTCCTGGCTGTTTTCTCTTCCATCTGAGAAGTCGTCCTTGGAAACTGTTTGGAAAAGAGCAGGCACTTTCAAAAAATACTTGGCAGGTGATTGGATGAACCATCTGTCTGTCACCGTCTATCACCGTCTTACCTTGCAAGGCAGCTGGATTTGCGAGATCACACAAGAATCCTCATTCACACCGGTGCACACTTCAGTCACAGAGACACGAGGGGCTTGTGCCAACACACACACACACAATCAAGTTATGCAGTATAATTTGAAGCAAATAACTTGAAGCCTGACAAGATGGATTATTGTTTGATCTTGTGATGTCATGATCTCGTGAATCCAGCTGCTTCACAAGCTAATGGCTGGTTTGGCGTACATAGAAAAAGGACTTGGTGCCTGCTGTTGCTGAATGGTTGATGCAAAAGCACCACTTGTAAAGAAAAAAACACTCCAGCAATCAGTGCGTGGCATCAAAGAAGGAAACCATAGGTTAAGGAATAAAATCTGCAATGTTACACTAATTTAAAGATGTGCTTAAACGGCTCGCTACACAGGCAGTGCAAACAAACACATCTTGGAGTTTTTATGTCACATGCATGAATTTCTCTTGATCATTTAAATCCTGCAGCAACAACCATGTAATGAAGGTGTCTCAGTATCCTCACCAAGATTGACATATTTAATATGAAAAACAATTAGCAAACCATACTGTAATATAATGATATAACAATAATATAACTTCCAGCTTATTTCAATCTTTATTGTCCTGCATGGGAAATGTAGCATGTAGCATGCAAAAACTGACACACACACATGAATCAGCAAAAGTAGAAGAAAGTTACATTTAAAAAAGACAACAATTAGACAATAAGACGGGGAGTGTCACGCTGGTAACTACAGAAGATGGAAATTAAGTGCTAGAGTGCAAATTAAATGATTTTTGTTGAGGGATGTTTGAATACTGTATGTTGCAGCTGGCTCTGGGGAGTATGTACCCCCTAAAGGAAACAACTCAAAGTCTTTATTTAAAGGGTGATGATTATTTGCCTTTTGTCAGACTCTTCTGTTATAAGTGTGTTGTGTTTTTTTTGTTATTGACTTCATGGTGCTATGAAACCAAAGGTTAAAACCGACACATAAGTTAATGATGTTTTACAGAAATCACTGGCCATGTCTTGACCATCTTGTGACATTCAAGTAGCTCCAAATGACATTTAGTACAGCACCATGTCCAAACTGACTCCTGTTATAAAAGAATATACAGGAAGGGGAGACAGCATGCACCTCTGTAGAGAATTAGAAGACTGGTCTGTCAAAAAGTCAATCATATGTTTCCATTTCATAATATTACAATGAAGTTTGCAAGTCAAGTTGACAGAAACTAGGGGTACCCCCATAGCTAAGGGGTTGAAATGCCGACCATAATTTGAAGTGTTTTACTGACTAAATAAAACATAACTGGATGTATAGACACTCAAATATGTTCATTGTGCTGGATTATACAACTCCTGTGAGTCTCAAGTTCCTGCTAATTGGATTTCATACTGCAGAGAAATTAATTGAAATCAAAGCCTGTCAGGAACGGTAAGAAAATAAATCCAAAAATCTCCAGCATGCATTTAAAAAACGTAAAGTATTCATGATTTGTAGTTAAGAAACTAAAACACGGACAGGAAGAATGATTACAGTGACCAATAACCCTTTCAGTTTAACTACAATGCAACTGTAATGCTGGCATATAAATAGATAATGAATGACATAGTAAAACACAGTTGTAATTATATGAAATATATGAGAAGTTAGAATTGTTGTTGAATACTGTACATTAATAAACACTTACAATGTCCTTATATCTGCTGATAAATACATTTTAGTGTCTTATGATTTATTAAATGTTTATATACTGCTTATAAAGGCTAAATAGAGGGACAGTAAAGTGCAACTGACATGCTAGCCAAACATTAGCTGGTAAACAGAGACAGAAGAAGGCTGTAGGAGAATAATATGGAGGAAATTTAGCGTTGCCTGGTCCCCCCAGTATACCATAAAACAGAGTTTGTTATGATTTTTTTGTGATGCCAGAGTAAAAGAAAGAATAAAATGAAATAAAAGATCATACTGAATTTCCTGAACTTGCCGTCCCTCTTACGGATGGATCACTAGTGTGGCAGGGAGTCATGCACGTCTACAGTATCATCAGCAGGATCTGGACCTTTGACAGTGACATTTCTATAAGTGAGTAATAGCAGCTGTTAATACAGCTTATTTCCAGACCTTTCTGCACTCCCACATCCACACGCAGCAATTCGGGAGTCTGAAACATCAACACGGTTGTTCCCCAGTAGTGTCATAGATGGCTTTGTATTTGACTGTACCTTTGTCTGTGTCTGTGTGTGTGTTTGTGTGTGTTTATATGTGTGTGTGTGTCAGAGTGCATCTGCTTGACTGCTCCATTTGATTGCTCACCGCAGTAGCACTCAGGGAAATGTTAATGGAGGGCAGTTAATGTCAGATACAGTTCACCACCATCTGTACTCGACCCACCGTCACCCTGATGGAGAGATTTACCAAGTTGGGTTAAGTAAGTCAAAGAATGTAAAGAAGACCACTCACTGCTGTATTGATGGACTCTGCTTAATTGCATTTCTGTGTGCTTATACTTATTTGTGTTTGTGTGTGTGTGTGTGTGTGTTCGCACAAGTCTCGCGTCTCTGTGACTGAAGTGTGCACCGGTGTGTAAAGCATTTACATCGCTGTGTGAAGAAGGTGTGAAGCAGACAGACAGTCAGGTACATCCTGTCCAATGGCCCGTCTACCACTTTGGCTACTGTTGCTCTGTCACGGTTATCAGACACACACACACACACACACACACACACACACACACACACACACACACACAAGCTGCTCGCTCTGTTGCCTCCCTGACCTGAAATTGCTGTGTGCTGCAGCTCACATCCAGAGAAGCATTGGGCCATATATACACACACACACACACACACACACACTCACATACACAATGATTTATAGCCTCCAATACAGTCAATAAGAGCCATGGCCAAGATGAAGGACTTCAGCAGTAGCAAGCAGGACACACACATACACAAACAAACACACACACACACACACACAATTGACCATTAGCTAAGTGTACAGGAGCAAGAACATTGGCTCTCTTCATTACATTCCTGTTTAATGTTATTGTTGCTGCTGCTGCTTCATGTGAAAGAAATAAGTTTACATGTAGTCTGTATATATCACACCTCTGCTTTAGTTTGGTGCAAAGGAAAAAAAAGATCTATTACAAACAAACCAAGAGCTGTAAATCTGAAGTATCATAGACTGACAGGTAACTTGATTGGATAGTTTTTTTAGTGATGTCATCCTGCATCTTCATGGACCCACGTGAGGAAATAGGTGAACTGACAGAAAGTCATGCAGCTCTTGAATGGATATTATGTGTTTGCAAGCTCTTTGTGACATAAGGGAAGCAAAACAAAGACATTTATTATGAGTATTAATTATCAAGACAATTGGAGTTTGTATGTCATAGATGGTACCGATCAGGTCAACATGGGACTGTGTGGTTTCACTCATTACATTCACAATCGGTGTAGTAGAGCACATGTTCAACACAGCTCTGGTATAACACCTCATCACTTTCTGATATATCAGGAAAAATTCAGTTGACAATAAGCAGCAGGCACAGACAACATCTCTAAACTTCTACCCTCTGATAAAAGACACCAGACCATAGTCAAAATAAAAGACAGCGAATCTTCAAAAATATAACTTAACAAAGCTAAACTTGTCCCTTAAGTATTTTGCTATGGAAATATCATTAAAACACTGTGGTAGGTTGACAGGCTTTAAACCTCTCCCCAGTGGCAAAACACAGCTTATACAATATTCAGAATGATAAAAAAAAAATCAAACTGCTGCTTAATAAATTAAAATGGACTTCAGTTTATCTTGATATGAGAGGAACAGAAGACAAAAAGCACAACTACATCTGCATTCAAATAAATAAGTAACAGAATACCCCAAAACCTCAACCACAAAGAACACAGTCTCCAAATCACAAAGCATTCACAAACACTCAGCACCTGTTTGTGCTGAGTGTGGGGGTGTGAATAAAGTACACTTCAGTACAGTACTCATGAAGTGTTGTCCAGGCATGAAATGTCATAAAAATACTGTTTTCTAGAGAGTTGATGTGCATCAACACTGCAACTATCCATTCATGTAGAGATATTTGTTAAAACCTGTGGAAATAATGGAAAAAAACGGTTTATTCCAAATTGTGTAAAATGTTGATTTGGAAAAAACAAACATGTCTTTGCACATGTATAGTACCACTGCCATGCCAAAACACAGCATTTCTATGGAGCCACAACAACTGGTTGACTAAGCGATTAGTTGGTCGACAAAATTAATTGCCACTATTTTGATAGTTGATTAATGTTTCGAGTCATTTTGAAAAATTTTCTGGTTTGTTTAGTTTCCTCTATTGTAAACTGAATATGTTTGGGTTGTGGACTGTTGGTTGGGACAAAATAAAACATTTTAGGTTGCAACTTGTACTTATGGAAATGGTGATCAACATTTTTCACAATTTTCTTGACATTTTGTAGACCTGAAGACACATCCACTAATTTAGAAAATAATCAACTCAATCAAATAAATCAATCAAATTTCCCTTCAGAAAAACCTTACTTTTTCTAAAAATAATATATGGCACATAAGACATGTAATGACTATGCCATAACCCCTTTATGTATATAGCCAGTAGTTATAGAGAATGATAAAAGAGAAAAGTGTAGGTTAAGAAGTGTAGAAAGACTCTTATCACCTTTCTTGTCAGTTTCTTCCCTCTTCTATTCCTACAATATTTCTCCCTCTCCTCCCTCCTCCTCTCACTAACTTTTGTTTGCCTAATAAACACAGCAGTATCTCTTAGCTTGAGAATAAAATCAACTCTTTTTTAGAGCGACACAAGCTGTGCTTTCACATAAAATAACAGTCAATTAGACTTAAGATGCTGAGCTCCTTCCAGGGCCATAAAACAAGGATAACAATGAGCAAACTGAAAACAAGAAGCAAAGACACTTTCACTCCTTGTTCGAGGATTAAAAAAAATACTTTTTATAGTATTTTTGACTTGTTTGTCCAAATGGCTTCTGACTGGGTTGTTGATGGAGCTTTTAAAAGAAGTTGTTGTATTTCACTGCTAAACAAGCAGGTGTAGTTCGAAGTTAAAGCTAGATTGGTAATGGCCTCCAGACCTGGTCACTGATTTATTTTTGTTTTTGTGGGGGGGGGGGGGTTAGGGTTAGGGGGGGGGTTGTTTTTTTTACAGAATTGTGACCATGACATGTACTGAGCAAGGATTTGTTTTAAAAAATAAACTTATCAGTGCTTTCTGTTGGAACCTTTGATGATGACATTGTTTCTAAAAATGACTTCAGTCATATCCTTGGACTTTCTGTAGTGTATTGCTTGTTTCATATTGGATGGCATATACACCAATTCCAATATATCTGTAATAAGTTATTATTAACCAATATACCAGCCGGGCTGATTTATAGGTTGAGCTCTAGTTGCAAATAGGTTGCTTTAGAGAGTACCAGGTAGGGTTTAGTATCAGACCTTAATACTAGAGGTGGGCAATATGAAAACGTATACTATGAGATGATAGAAATTTGTCAACTGTAAGAAATTTTACATGGTTTATACCTTGGTAGCTATCTCTAAAATATTTCTAGTTTTATTTGACCATTTTGGGTTATGTTGCAGATCACTGAACAGGACTGTTAAATGTCAACATTGGATTTTTATACAATTTTTGCATCACAGTGATAAAGTACCTTCATTTGCTGAATCAGTCAAAAACACATTGATTATCCAGAAAATGTATGCTTGGTGAGTGTATCTTTATACTGTAATTTACAATAAAGTTACATACACTGATAGAGGATTTTATCTTTATCATCCACTCATACTTGACTGAAATGTAAAGCACTGTACACACATCACATGTAAGTGCAAGGCTACTGGGAATCCGCTTTGATGAAAATGCAGTAACGCCTGCACACTAACTCCAAACCACAAATGTATTTAATTGACAAGGTTTCAACCCAAGTTGACGAGAAAAGTGTCTTTAGAATGAAATATGAAAAACTGGCATTGTATTTAGTGTATATTTTTAGCCATATTTACAGTTCCCTATTTGGCAGATGGAAAAAAAGGTTTATTTGTATTAAAATAAAGTAACATTTTGATGTTGATACCAAACATTTCAAACAATCTAGTGACAAGCCAAAAAGATTCAGAACCACTGGAGGTCCTGGGAGAGACTGTAATGAGAGATCACAGGCTATTAGGAGCAATAATAGTAGTAGTAATAGTAATAGTTTATTACATGCTAATAGTAGAGGTAGTAATAGAGGTAGTGGTGGTGGTAGTTGTGTTATGGTTGGGCTCCACATGTGACAGGGTGCCTGCCCTCGCCTTGAGGTAACGCTGTTAGTGCTGTAATGTGATTTGACACACACTGGATTCTCATGTGACACAGTAAGACACACTCAGCAGAGACGTACTGGTCTAATATATGTGTGTGTGTGTGTGTTGAGTCACTAGTGAGTCTAAAGAGGACTTTGTCAGAGTGTACTGCTGAGTGGATCAGGTTCTCCTTCGCTTAAGCCGGACGGTGATGACTTGTCCTGAGCATTCTGACCTGCAGCTTATCCCCCTCATCATACTGGCTTAACCGAAGAGGCTCGCTGGGAAGATGAGGCCTGCTTGTGGTCGGGTATCACAGGCAGACTGACAGATCAACATACTGTAAGACTACAGCCTCTCATTCTGCAGGTCAGCTCTGCTCATTGCTGTTTAGCTAACGCTTGTGGCTGCATGTGTTATTTATTAAGTGACATCAGTTATGTGGACTGCAGGAGAGAATACCTGAAGTCAAATACAACATACATTTTACAAAATATGACAATACAGAAATGTCTGATATGATTCCATGGTAGCAATCATGATCTACCTATAAATGTAGATATGTCACTTTTAATGTGTAGTATTTCACTCTCAGTTTCATAACTGAAAGGCAATTTAGACTTGCATACAACATGATAGCTTTCAGTTTACAGCAGTTCAGAACATCCTTTAAGAGGAAAGTTATGGATGACACATTAATTGCTACAGTCAAAATGTTTTTTCTCCTTGATAGCTGTTCAACACTGACATCTCTTAATTACATTGAGAAATGCAGATGGGTGACAAATGGAAGTGAAAAGTAAAATTAAGTGTTGTTAAGTGTAGAAAACAAACTTCAGTGTCAGCTCCTCAGGTGAATGATAGCATGAGTCCACATTTTCAGAGGCACAAACTAACCACTGCCTGAGTTGGTTGAGTGGCAAATCTGAATGTCATTAAGAATCTGTGATCCAAACATCTCAGTGATTGTTATTGTTCATCATGCCAGCAGCATGGCTCCGGGGATAGCAATGCCGTTCTAGCAGTCAGGCCACCACTTTGGTCCAGACTGAAGTATCTCGATAACTAATGGATGGATTGTTATGAAATTTTATAAAGAAATATATGGTCCCTAGTGGATAAATCCTACCGATTTTGGTGAATTGTTAACTTTTTCTTTAGTGCCACCATGAGGTTGACTCTGTGGTTCAGAGATAAATTGAGATGATTTCTGCCTGTAAAGGAGCTCTGTTTCAGAAAAATGTTTACAGGACAAAATTTACTGTGTACATGTATACTTAGTATAGGTTGAAATATAGACATTTTTATGAACATGTTGTGGATAATTACTGTAAATCTGCTCATCTAGTGGTTGGTATATTTCTCCTTAGTGTATCTTAGTAGAGTGTGAACTCATCTAATGTAGAAAAGATGAAAAGCACAGACCATGACCAAACCCAGATAGTCTATGGAAAGTGAAAACTGCACTAAGGTAGAGCACAGACTTATTTTGTTGTATCAAAGAGAGAGAGAGAGATAGAGAGAGACTGATTTGGTGTATCTCAGATAGTGTGCTGGTCGCTGACTTAGCATTTTCCCGCAGCTAGGTTATCTGTGCGTGGTAATGAATGGAGTCCAATGGAGTTAAGTTAAGATGAATGGAAACGAGTTCTGGTTTCAGCTCACTGGCCTTATCATCTCTGGAGTATGAAGGCAGCTATTAAACAATGCCTGCAACATACGGCGTACAGGAAGGAACCACTGTTGATTCAACATGAAGCTGGCTTTTTCTTGAATAAAGTGTCACAGAATTCCACTTATTCACACCTATGTTTTCTCTTATTGTTAATAAAAGGCCAGAGGTCAGATTGATTCCATTTAGGTACAGTTGCTTTTCCTTGGTGTCCCTTATGTTCGGGTTTGAATTTTATATCTTGAATTTTTGACCTGAACTTTTATATTTGAATTGAGTTTATTGAAATAGAGCAGCTTGAATATAACTTTTGAATATTAGACACATTCATTTTCTATCTGAATTTCAGAACCCTAAAATAAATATACACTGAAAATAAAGTTTTGAAATTGCAAAACTTGAAAGTGACTATTGAGAATTACACAAAGTGCAACCAAGACAATATAAATTCAGAAAGATGGTTTTCAAAGTCAAATATGTCAGTGTAATCAATTCAGTGGTATTACATTTCAGTAGGGATTAGATTTTAAAAATTTGGCTTTCAGTTACTGATATAATTTAAATTTTTATGGTAATTATTTGCTGCCGTAACCCATTTGTGAAAATATTGCTCCACAGCACTAGTGGTCAAACACTCCACTAGATGCCTTTAAGTTCAGGGAACATTGGAGATCATCAACAACTTTTTTTTCTTTGAATTCAACTCACTGCATTTCTTGGGCCATACTCTGATTCGAATACGGCTGAATATCTGAATCAGCCAAACACTGTAAAATGTATCCTCATCCATAACATCCTCTGCACTCATATTTTGGGATGCCATTTTCACTGTTGGAAAGGTAGCTAGTTTGCAATGCAAGAAAGTTTCGTGGCATGTCTAGCAGCATCTAGACATGTCAAATGATGGCACTGGTGCCAGAAGAACAGATTTTGCAGCGGCTTCTCAGAGACACAGAGAACATCGGCAACAACTACAGGCACTTTTCACACTATATTCCTAATTCAGATAGCTAGAGATAGGGTTGAAAATCAGCGAAATGGTCCTTTAAATTTATTCAGAAACTGATTCAAGAGTTTGAAATTTTATGTTTCCAAAACAGCTAAATCCAAAGCAAGGACCAATGGTAACCCCATCAGAGTAAAATATTTTTATATCTATATAAAAAATATAAATATAAATATATATTTTTTATAATATTTTTGATCTATTGTACTGCCCACTTTAAATTACATGTTTTTTTTTTTTTAAACAATTACCTACTGAACCATGGCAGACACAGTGACAGAGACTAATTCAGCCCCTACTGCCCATCCCATTCCATTAAACCTGCCACTTCACAGTCATCAGAGTGACAGAATGTCAACTTGCTACATATTTAAAAATGATTTCCATTTTCCCAGAGATTAATTTTTCATGGCTAGAATTTATTCATATTCATATTCAAGGTTATGCACAAATTATTTCACTTCACCATCTAAACAGCATTTATACAGCACAAGTACATGTCTGTCGCAACTGTCTTTTTCAACCAGGAATATCTTTTTAATATCACAAGGAAGTACCATCAAAATGCTTTTTGCAAAGGTTTGATTCCTCATTTAATGTTTTGTGACTAGATTTCAATGCCAATTCAGCCACTCTTCTTTGTGCAGTTCCACTCCATTTTAAGCTGATGCGACAGGTGTATTTTTGCATAAAAATCATGCTTAGTGCTGCATCCTGAAATTATTTTCAGAGAGAGCAAGCTTTCATCCGTCAAGAGCAACAGTGAGTGCAATCAATTAGCATTCTGAAACAATCAGCAAAGCATACTCACAGCACTGTGCTGGAACAGTAGTTTCTGATAATTGCTAGACTGTCCTCCCACTGATATGATGAATAACCATGGTGTTTCTGGAGAAGAAAGTCTCTAATATTTTCCTAAAATGGGGTCAGCACCACTTCAAATGAAACTGAAGAGTACATTTATGAGACATAGGAGACAGAGAGAGAGAGAGAGAGAGAGAGAGAGATACAGGGGGCAGGTGGAGAGGGATGGAGGAGAAACAGTGAAATATAGAGCGAGGGAGGGAGGATGTTCAGTGTGTGGCTCATTAACTCAGTAGATGTAATCAGTGGGAGGGAGTGAGACATTTTGCCATCGACTAATGAGCAGCATGGGTAGTGTGGTGGTGAAGCCATGCTGTATGTGTACTGACTGAACTCTGCTGTCAGCTCTGGGGCTCTGATGTAGTAGTAGTGTGTGTACACTTGACTATATATACATCTTGATATAGATTCTCAGGGGTTAAATCAGAAATTGTGATGTGTGGGAGTTCTGAGGTACTGTAGCAACTGCAGTAAAAACAGCAGCAAAAAAAATCTTGGTAATTCAAGTGTCATAGCAGCACAAGGACAAGAATATTTGTAGATAAGTAACTTTTAAAAGAAGGGGAAAAAATGCAAAACTGTGTTATGAACATCTACTACATGCACATTCATGAAAAAAACAAAAAAGGTAAACAAGTAAACTTCATTTCTTTAGCACTTTACAAAACCAGAGTTACAGGGTGTTTCACAAAATACAATACCATAAACACAAATACATGAAAAAAAGGATTTCAAGGAGTGGTAGAGAAACAAAAGAAAACATAAATAGAACAACATAAAACCATTTGATTAGACATTATGGAGCTAAAACAGTAAAAGCATGACCCCCCCCCTAACTTTACTGTGTATTGAGACAAACAAGTGAAGTGAAGAGACAAGAAAGTTGTCATAAAAGATCTAATACAAAATTTGTGTTTGAAGGAATGTAGTCGGAGGATGGCTAAAGTGTCTTGCATCTACAAACAGTAGTATTAGCTTACAATACAATACTTGTATCAGTGCAATCAAAGTGTGTCTTTACATGTGACATCTATGTTTTCACTCATGATGTCTTACATGTATATATTTGTGATAGATCAGATAATCACATCTGCCTTCAAATGTGAATTTATTACATGTAAAATGTTGTTTCACATGCAACAAACTGTATGTGACTATATGTTATCATATGTGATATTACATGTGAAATTGTTGTTTTTGCATGTGATGTCTTACATTTCACATTGGTAATATCTGAAAACTACATGTGCTTGCATCTGAATCAACAGTGTCACATACAGTGTGAAATGCTGTTTCACATGTAATAAACCGCTTTGACTAGAGGTGAAATTCCCAAGTGTGAAAGGCTGTTTGATATGTGGCATTAAATTTGAGATGTGATTTCACATGCACTGCCTTACATTTCACATAAGAAATACTTAAAACCCCACCTGCCTGTAATATGAATTAATTATGTATACAATATCCAAAAATCACAGTCACTGAGAATTTATGATGATGATAATGATGATGATGTCTTACATCATACATGTAAAAGAATCAGAAAATCCCACCTGCCTAATATGAAAGGTGAATTGTTCACCTAGGTATTTCTTTAGTAATATATGGAAAACTTACTGTACTTGTAAATAACAAAGTCGTGGAATACAGCATTTTCTTAAGGCACAAAAATGTTTACAAAATACAAAAGTAGAAGACAGCTTGTCACATGAATCCACTTCAAGTTTATGAAACTGTATAAACATGAAGCAAAATACAGCAGGGAAAAAAATCACTTTCTCTGGAAAAATATTTAAATAATAAAAAGTCTGTATATCTGTAGTCTTGGCTGTAGAGCACAATAGCACTAGGTAAGAAATTTACCATGAAAAATACTGTGTACTGAAATATTCAATATTTGCCAAATACATACATTTGAGCATATGCACTGTAAAGATGATAAAAACAAAATAACATATGCAGTGCATTTGTGTAAGTACAGCGTGCATCTCCACCACATAAAGCAGCCATATGGGACACATTATGGGCCCACCTTGTGGTGTCGTCAAACTGACAGGACACAGTGATTTAGCCCTGCTGGAAGTGGATGGATCCATGGCTACCTTCAAAGTCATCTGTCTCCTAGCTCAACCGAGAGACTAAAAGCCCCCAGGGACACAGTACAGCATGCTGGACATTCAAGTACCTCTCAATTACTGCTTTTAATTTCCCTTCCACTGCGGGTCCATTAGCTCTGACATTTTTCTGCAATGGGAACTACGTAGCAGCTTTTCAAGTCATTGTCACAGTCTTCTCATCTGCTGCAGAGGTTTTGGTTAAACTCTCTCTGTTTGCACACCATGGACAGGACCATTTGTAAGGGTGTGAAACTGAGTTTTAGGAGACTTTAACCTGCAGTCATGCTGTGTGGCAAATGAATTTGGCTTCTAAGAAGCTAATGTGGCTTCAAACTAAATCATTTCATAAAAAGGAGTTCAGATCCTATGATTAAAGAAGTCATTCCCTTTTATGCAATATCTTTGTCATCTACAGTATTTATTTAATGTGACTCACCTGAGCACATATCCCTATAGACTGTGCTGCCCATGCAGCTGGTTCAGATGTAGCTGAAATAAATAGTTCATCTCAGCTTTGATATAATTCCAGATATTATAATATCAGATATGTGCTATTTCCCCAAAACTTAGTGATTTTATAAAGTCTTAATCTTTCATAATGTTGAATTAAAATCTAACTCCGTTGGAGTAATTTACCCACAGCTTGTGGAATTTTGCTTGGCATGGTTAACCAGGAGGGCTGGTCCTTATATAAAAAGGAACAGTGACTATCGGTTGAAGTTAAGCGTGAAACTATACTTAGCCTTGGAAATCAGAGTTAACACAAGGTCCACTTTCTAGCTCCATCAGTAGATGGAGTTTGCTCAGTTGTCATAAAGAATTCATGGCAAGTGAGTAAACTCCATCCTCTGATTAAGGCCACAAGATGCAGTTTTTGTATTAGAAAACTATCTGCCAGTGATCAAAATTGAAATATTACAAATTTAAGCTTGCGTTAAGCAGTGCAGGAGGTGACTGACTGACTGATTGTTTCCCCTTGGAGCTGTATGAGCTCACTGCTGAGATTGTTCAGTACTGCCAACCTGTATACTCCAAAACCTGAAAAACTTGAAAGTTCAATATATCTAGAGGCCCAAACCTGGTATACCGAGACGACACAACACTCAAGCTTCCCGACACTACTCACTGTCTCAGATTATGGAAAACAACAAAATATTTATTTTTTATGATTATGAGGACATCACACAGATACACACACATAACAATATCACCAAGTGCCTATGGGTCCCATACAGTCACTGTGTTAAGTGCATCAAATTTTCCTACATTTAAAACAAATATAAAATGAATACATTTTTTGCATGCAGACCCCCTAGTGGGTTAACGTTGCTGTGCGCCAACACACTGATGTTACTGTAAAATGCTTCAAGCAAGGAAATCTTGCTGCAGTCTTCTGAAACCTTTTTATTTCCTCTTTAAATGATGTTTTTCACTTCCACATGTGGTCAGGGCAATTTTCCTGACATTAAAAATTACATTAACATTTTAGGTATTTAGCTTCTCTTCTCTGAAGTATACAGCACAAAGTGTACTACAGTAGAACAAGGTCATGGCGTAGTAAAATAGGGTAGAACAAAATATTCCTATCATCCTAGATAATGGATGGGAAGGTGCTCGGTGAAGAAATACAAGGTGGGGAGAGAAAAAGAAACAGAAAGGTAAAATATAATTTTTCATCATTATTTTGTAGCATTTCTGAAATAGGCGGTCTTGAATCTGAAAATAAGGTTAGTTTCAGAAAAAAATTGACTTAAGCTGCTCATGAGATCAATGGAATTATGAAAAATGAGAGAAATAAGATTCCTTCCCAGCGGCTCTCTGGGTTGCTGGGGTTTAGCTGTATGTCTCTGTACACACTCGGACACAACACTTACAAATGTCTAAACACATGTTCTCATACACACGAAACAATCACATTAGGTTTAGTCAGGCAGTTAGAGGCTGCTATGTTTTCGCTGCTTCCTGTTAGGGAGCGTGTATATCAGAAAGGCCTGTTTCTCCCTTGGCTCTCTCTTTCCTTTTGAAACGCCACCGGGCTGATTTGGCAGCAGAGTGACCGAACATATATATTCTTCCCGTCGTCCAACCTCCTGCTGTCCTCCTCTGTTTGCCCCTCGCTCTTGGTGCTGGTGATATTTCTCTCCTCTATTCCATCTGGGGCTATCTCCTTTTTTGCAGTTCTGTGCTCCTCTTCTCTAATGCATGCACTAGTGCTAGCTGTCTGACCCTTACTTTTAAATGCTGAGACATTTAAGTTTTGCCGTCCCCTTAAGCATTTGCTCACATTTGGCTAGCCTCAGCAATCTGTTTTGAGGTTTCTGGGCCCCATTTTCAAGGTACTGAGTTCATCTTCGTGGTGCTTGTCAATTGCTGGAAATTGCTGGAAGACAGGTAGAATTGTGTAAAATGTTTATGGGATTTTCAATGAATGTGGGATGTTGTAAGTTAGGACTGCACAGGTCCTACTGAGGCCCCCTTGTGGTGAGGCCATATGGCTGCAGCCTATGTAGGCTGTCAGTATATGGCTATGTTCACATTATATGCTGCAGTGGCCCAAATCCTTTTTTTTTTTTTCACTGAAATATGAACAAACCAAATCAGATTTTTTCATGTCTGGGCCACTTGGATATATGGTCCTAGATCCGATTCATGTTTGATCTCTGGCCATGTGAACGCTGTCAGATCAGAAGTCGTGTGTTGTTGTTTTTTTAACATCTCAGTTCTCTGCACATATTGCCTGTTGTCATCATTCAGTGTCGGCACCTCACAGCCAGGTAAAAATAAACATGGAGGATAGCAATGAGGGTCAGTAGAAAGACAAGGAAGTTTCACATTTGGTGGACATTTATGGAGAAGCATCAATTCAAGCTAAACTGGAAGGAAATTATTGTAACCGAGGGTTAGCACAGCCATGTCATCCATGTTTATGATTTGACTGTCACGCCAGTGGCTTTACTGTCGTTATTCTTGTACGCATGTGGCTCACATTTCAGTAAAATCTGCACGTGTGGCAATTTAGGAAGAAAGAAATGAGCTTGCAGGAGATGCGACTCCATCCATGGAGAGGTAAGATTAGTGACCAGATTCCCCGTCGCTGAAGTGAGAAGGATGCAAGACGCTGCCTTATATACTGTATGAGACACACGTAATTGGTAGGCACATCCTGATTGGCCAGCTATGTACATGCATATATCAGTGGGCAATTGCGTGTGTGTGATTGGAGGAGAGTATTACCCATAGAGTCCAGTAGAGGCAGAACCTGTGTAAGACAGAGCTACACGAAAGCACCCTTTAACAGGAACTTAAATGGGAGAAATCTCAGCAAAAGCAACAATGGAAGGATCCTTTATTTGTTATTTCCTCACTTATTTATTTAAGTTTTTTTCTTTGTTACCATATACATTATGTGACATACATATAGACTGCTTTTAAGAAATGGTGAAAACTCTTCACAAGGAGGTCTGTGGATTAGATAGATATATATTGATATCTCAAATCCTGGACAAATCAAGCCAAAATAAAACTCATGGCAAGATAAGAAAATGGGAAATTAAATCCCTTTGTGATTTCAGTAGTTTGTGGTTTAGTCTGATTATTAGACAGATTTGACATAAAAATATTGCCTACTGAAACTATAAAGTACATAATTAATTCTGATATGGGGTGATTATTAGAATTTGTTAAATGTTATTACTTGCAATGCCATTAGTAACCTTAGTACATATTAGAAAATACATTAGTTGGCAAACTATTACCCGCAGTATTTATCAATCTGATATCTAATTTATCTTAATAAATTAAGTGATATATAGCTTATGGCTTAGATTCTACACTTCTTTGATCTGAGGTGATTCTTCATTAAATATTTAATATTATGTAGGCTGGGAACAGATAAGCAGAGTTACCAATTTACTGTTAATTGTTTATGTTAAATGCTCCAAGGCTGCAAATTACAAGAAAACAATCCTATTAGGCTCAGACCAAATGAAAAACAATTTGTTTGGATTCTCACCTTTAAAATGCTGATAATGGCTCTGGAATGATTAATGCTTGCAATTTAGATGCTGTGCTGAACAGAATGGCTTGCTGCTCTACAGAGAGTGAGAACTGAGGGAGTGAAAGGGGGAAAAAAATAAAATAAAATGAAATGGTTCTAAATTGGAAATTTCCAATGAGAGGAGAAAACTGTGCGTCCAAGAGCTGAAAGCAATTAACAGAATCAGAGGACAGTCTCTGTGGTTTCTTGAACTCTGATTAAATGTTCTGATTGCCAGAGAAATCATTCTCTAAGCGAGAGATCCATAGCTGGCTGTACTGGAAAGTGGCCTATTGGTAAATCCATTATCCTAGGACAGAGGTGTTTTAGACAAACCCTGTTAAGGACATTGTTAAAGATAAAAGGGTAGTTATTTCACTGATGCTACGAGCTGCTAATAGGCTACCAGGCTTTGCTCATTGGATCCATGGCAGATCCAGGCTGGTGGGTTGCATGCTTTTTTGTCTTTGCCAGCAGTGTCCCTCGACAGGCGTGATGCTAAAGTTAGACATCTAAGATAGCAATGCATCTATCCGTCCAATTGTCCATCTTTCTGTGTTTCAGGCAATCACAGTTGCAGTAGCTGGGATCCCTTGGGTCTTCCACTCGAATGCATCCTTGAGCTAACAATGGATAAAGGCTGATGAAATTTTCATGACCCAGCAAATGTAGGAAATGGACAGTGGTGTGGTTTGAATGACCGAGGATAGCCCTGATGGAGAAAGGAAGTGAAAAAAGGAGTAGAAGACTTGAAATACTTGCCTGAAGAGAGACACTCGTAGAGCAGGAAGGCCCAATTAAACATGATTTATTTTCTTTCTCTTACAGAAAGAAAGCTTTGAACCTTCCCTACAATCCCATTTGATTTCATTGCATCTACTGGCTACTGTGTAGTCCAGTATACCCACCACAGGATTATGATGCAATGCTCGCTTTCATATCTGTTAAAATATGTGTATGTTCAGTGAGAGCAGAAGGAAAGGCCATTACCACACTCAAACCCACATTTCTGGGACTGCTCTTGGCACATGCATTAGCTTGTTTAGTCAAAAAGAAAGAAGTTTCTGTTTGTTGTTCATTCACTCTTTTAAGTGTTAGGAATAGAGGAGGCTTGAGTGTATCTCAAGAGGCACTGGGTATAAGGCAGGGAGACACCTGGTCTTCATTACAGATCTAACACACACTTAAACTTAAAATGTTCAAATGAGCTAACTTGCAACAGGAGAGCCCCACCAAGGAGAAAGAAACAGCACAAAGCCATTTTAAAGGAAATCCCAGATATCCACAGTCTTGTCCAAAAACATTCCTCTTTGTTTTCTTATTAACCCAAAAACAATTAAAGGACTCTGTCTAAAAGCTAAGCTAGCTAGAAATGGCTTTTCCTTTCAATAGTGAGTTCTCAGAATGCAAAGAAGCCACTTTTCAGAGCCAAAATACACAACAAATACACAAAAAAAAACAACAAAAGCAGTTAGCAACATTTTAAACAACTTGGACAACTTGGTATTTTCATGTGTATTTGCGGCCCGTTTCTGTATGTCTCAATGTGTGGTCAAACTGGTGGATGTATTTCTCAATTTGCCTGTGTTTTATGTAAGGGTGTATGTAATGTATGTTAACTGTTTTTCCAAATGTGACATATTTTTTGTCAAAGCGATGGAGATGAATTCATAATTGATAGATTTTTATCTCAAGTTGCATTGAGCAGAGCTTTCTCAGCCACTACAGCACAGACATTTTAAAGATTGCAGAATTTGTCAAAGGCTTCAACAGCTATTAACTTCTGATCCATTTCACATTTGCTAGGCAGAACTACAGTGCCGTTTTCTCCTCCTAAAGGCCAGCCCTTCAAACACCACTGAGCTCTATTGGAAATGATTGGTCCTTCAGAATGGTCTTCCAGTGACTTATGGATTGTGTTGCCTGCAGCGTGAATGCCCAGCAAGTTGAGTGATTTCCATTCCATTTCCCTGTCCAAACAGAAAAGGTTTGGGGCCATGGCTTATCAAATGAGCCTCCACTCTACCACTTTTGTTTGTGGGATTTTTTAAAGAATATAATTAATCCAATAATTTCAATTCAGCACAGATATGAAAAATACATTCATCTCACTTCCATCTAAAGGCCTGTCCTTGCTTTTCCCTATCCAACGCTGACATTTCCGTTCAGTTGGTTGAGTGGGCTGGAGGTTGACCTTTTTGGCAGACTACCACTGCTGATGGAATGGCTTTGCCTGTCATGGCTCCCATTAACCCATAGTCCATGGCTTCACAGGGCCATGGCTCTGTTATGTCAAGATAAAGTAAAAGATCATTCAAAGCCTTGCACAGGCCTTGCTCTACTTTTAATCAAACAAGCATGCACAGTTCAGACAGTGAGCACGTACATGCATGCAGGAGATTGGAGGAGAGGGAAAGAAGAATGAAGGGAGGTTACTGCAGAAGATATGAATGAGGGCGGTTAAGGGAGAAGAGTGAAAGCATCTTGGCCGCTATGTTAATATGCTCAGCGGAGCGTTTATGAAACGAAGAGATGGAGGTATAAGTCAGTGACATTTTCATTAATTTGTTGTCAGGTAGATCCTCTCCCCGCCGCTGAGCTTGACATATAAGGCTGTTTTCTCCCACATTTCAGATGAATTGCTCAACACAGAACAGGGGGGTTTGACTAGATGAAGAAATAGAGTTGGGGTGTGTGTAGAACTGGCGTGAAATAGATATGGATTACTCTAACACTTGCTAAAACCTTGCATTAGCATGTAATCTCATTATTGTAAAGAAATTGAAATGGCTGCTCACTTTGAGTGTAATTTTTATGTGAACTGAAAATAATCTGGCTTTTGCAAAGAAAGAAAAAAGGAGTAGATATGGTATGAAATTGAAAGCCACACTGTGTTTTAATGTAAAGTCATTTCCCTCCCCTGACGTCTACATCAAACTGATCAACTTCATTCAAGTGAGAGATTTCTGTGCTCCAAGGAAATTTTCAGTAATTTAGGAGGTTTGTCTCAGCTGCATTTGGAAGACTGGCCTAGCCTGAAGTAAAACATATAACCTTGACTTTCTGTCTATAAATGGTACTGAACCAGCCTGATAATCAGACTGAATTACCATTTCCTTTCATTTCATATATACCCCATTCAGAGGCAACTCATTGACACGGGTTGGGGGATTATCTATATGGGTTAAGTTCCTAAAAATCTAGACCACCTTTTGTAGATTTACTGAGAAAGCAAGATCAGTTACACTTACAAAAAGTTAGGTTAGTATTTAGCAGCTTACAAGCCCTCAGGAGTTTGTGGTACGCAAAAAGGTAGGAAACGGAGAGAGAATATTGGATGAGGTAGCAGAAATGCAGCTCCAAATGAATGCTAATGTTGCTCTGTCTGTTGAATATCCAAATAGGAAATTTAGTTGTTTTTTTAAATGTTCGCCATCACAATTTATGAGGTGATAATACATCAGTGTGGTGATACAGCTTGTTGAGCTTCCAAAAATCAATTAACAAATTAAAACAGGTTTGAGGGCAGATCTGATGATGTAACCAAATCATAACTCACCTTTCATCTCTGCAGTTACAAACCTGCTTCTCATTTCTTCTTATCATCTCTGAAAGTTTATCCTAAATCTTTTTTAGGTAAAGTCAAAATCAGTAAAACAATTAGTCAAAAGAAAAGGGAAAGCCACTACTCTCACCTGGTAAGATCAACAACAGTTATACCCACAAATCCACCTCCTGCTGGAAAAACATGTGCACAGTTTTATATTTCAATTTACTTTATTTTGCTCAGTCTCAGTCCTTTTTCCAAGGAGTCCTGGGTACATGTGTTAAACACAGCCAATAAAACAGTGAAAACATGCCAGTCAAGTGTACTGGTGTCCAAATATTAGTGTATATTTGAAAGCCTGTGGGCTAGTTTTATTTCTTTGTAGAACTTATTCCAAAAAGTGGCACCCTGTTTGTGTGTGTGTGCATCTGTTGGTCTGGGGTGGCGAGTTGCATACACTGGGCCTTACAGGGAAAACTAAAGTTGCATTGAACTGAACTAAATAATACTTCTGGCTGCTCTAGAATGTAGCATTTCACCTGCAGGGATTTTCAGGAAATGTGCATCCTGCTTTTTGAAAGCCTTTGCTGCTGATCTTGTGTAAGTGTTAGGGGCTGGTGGTGGAGCCCTCTTCAGCAGTCCTGTCAGGTATGTAATGCACAGATTTGAAGACTTCTGTCAGTGTAGTTACGTTGATCCTGCACACTATGCTGTTATTACCAGCCATTCACTGAAGCCTGTCAATCTTCATGTGGACTTTCGGAGTCTGGCCTGTCATGAGCAGCTCTGTTTATCACTCCATGAATCTGGTGTGCCCCTGTTTTGATACACTGCAGTAGTGTTAGAAGCTAGACCGTTCCACAGTAATCTAAGTAAAGAAAGGATAAGACTTTCCAGGTTATAGTCTATCTTGTAGCACCCCAACCACCCACCATTTTTTGATTTGATGCCCTTTGTCTAATGCAACTTCCACTGTAGGCAAGTATCTAGTGTCACGCCAAAATATTTCAAGAATGGCAAATCAATAAATCAGTCAATCAGTCAGTGAGTTACTCTTCTTGGTCAGCTATTTTTCAGTGTGGCAAAAATGAAACTATAGAAAAGATGCTGGATAAAAAAGGGGTTTATTTAATAGATGCAAAAGATGTAAAAATCTCACCACAAGGTCCATTTAGAAGCTGTTCTGGGGCTTTTGATCTTATCACATGATCTTCATCAGCATCTGTTTCCAGTGTCAAGAATAAACTTAAAATTTGAACATCTTCAATTCCATGACAACGGTATCTGCTGATGGATACCGAGGGATAATAATAATGTATATTATAAAATGGTGTGAGTTAAATAAGAGTTTAAGTTAACCCAAAACTTAATTTACAAGTTTCCAACACACAGTTAACCAATCACTAGTATCCATAACCCACCACAACCCCAAAAAGAAAAAAAATGAAATCTAGATCACTGTCAACTGTTGTTTCTTTCCTTTTAGTTTAGTGGAGAAAAAATACACCAATGCGAATGACATCCTTGGATGAGTGTTATTTTGTTTGTCATTGTGTATTTCTAAACCAAGATGTTTCTTTTAAAAGGTCAACCTGAAGCAATTTTGGCTTTATCATGGCATATTGTCCTTGTTACAAAAACAGGAGGGACCCAAATGCAGGACACTTACAGGTTGGAGTGGTAAGAAAAAAGTTTTTATTGTGGAGAAGGATCTGGATGAGGGGCTGATGGCAGGGAATGGGGAAGAGGAGCAAGGCTGGTGTGAGCGGGAGAGAATGAGGGACAGTGTGGCATGCAGAGGTAGCTTTGAGGCTTGGAGGTTGCTGCCAGGCAGGCTGACAAGCAGGAAGACAGACAGGCGAGTAATGATTCTGGGACAGAGATAGGCAGGTTAGTATACCAAAGACAAAGAAACTGGATCACTAAGAATACATGCTTAGTTGGCCTTGAAGTGTAAGTACCACTCTGGTTTAGACAACAACCTGGCGAGGTCTAGTTGAAGAGCCGAGGTAGATATTCAATAATCTGATGAGCTGATGGGATTGGGAGAGGTGATGAGCAGATTGCAGACAGATGTGCAGTATGAGCAGAACCGGGAGCCAGGAGAACAAGGAAGAGGAACCACACCTACGCCAAACCATACATAAATAAAACATAAACACAGAGAGAGACAGGCAAGGAGACACTAGTGAATCTTCTGGGGACACGACCACGGCCGTAACAGTCCTTGTTCACCACTCTTTTTTCCCCATTACACAAAATCACATTTTGCTTTCCATCGTCCTTCATGTTCTTTCCCAAATCTTATCTTGTTTCAAAATTATGGCTCATTGTTTCTCTGAGGCTTTAAACGCACAAGGGAGGATGTTGTCGAAGACATTTCTCCTCCTTCCTCCCTCTCGTTGTTACTCCCTTGCTCTTTTATAGCTGCATCCTTTCTTTCACTTCTCCACCCCCTCCTCTCCATACATCTCCCACCAAACCATTAATCTTTATCCTTCATCATTCCTTCATTCAAGCCTGCCTCTATCCCTTATCTCTGTCGTTGCCATCTCTGAGCCATTCTGTCTTCATTTTTCACCGGCTCTCTACCTGTTGAGGAGATGCACAAGTCAATTTTCACACGCTTGACTGTTCACTAGATGAACATTCAGATGTTTCTTGGGTGCTTTGGTGACAGTCACTAGAGCACCACATCCTGTGCAAATAGTCAGTGGAAATTTTTATCTCAATCATGTAATTAATGAGAGCAGATTCTCACACTCAATTGTTATATACGAGTTATGTTTTTTCCTCAAATCACGCCACAAAAAACACTGCTCTGTGTTTTTGAGATGTTCTGAAACAGCTGAGACAAAGATTTATCTGCAACTGAAAGCAGGTGGCAGCAAAGTGAAAAAACAGCCCGATATCCTTAGGAACATTCATATTGGACGAATCTGTCAATTGAATTTGTCCTTCATGGTATGTAAGGCATCCAACTTTCAGAATGCAAGACACTGGCATTTGCACCCTGTCTCAAACATGCAATTAATGTTTGCTTTTTAAAAACCATAATTACCAGAATATTTCCCTAACCCTAACTAAATGACTTAGTTGCCTAACCTTAACCGTAGTTCTTTTGCCTGAACCAATCTTTTCCTTACCTTACCCATATCGTAGATGCCATGCCCAAATATTGTAGAAAGGTGATGAACTTTTTGTAGAAGAAAGAAGTTTTTATATATATATATATAAAATATTCCCAGGCCAGACTAGGTATAGAATCCTCTGCATGCTCTGGGGTCTTCTCCTAGTAGAACGTGAACAGAATACCACCAAAGGAAAGTGTCCAGTAGGCATCCTAATAAGATGATTGGACCACCTACTTTCTTTCCTTTTCACATGAAGAAGTTCTATTCCAAGCTCCTTCCATGTTTTAACTCTGCACCTTATAAAGTTGGTCTACATATGATCTCATGTGATCTCACAGGGAAGCAGATGTAAACAAGGTGCAACAACTTGCTTTAGTAAAGCTCTTCTCTTTGTCCGTACGGTTATGATATGTCTCGGAAGACACATTATATAGGCAGTCGTGTTCTTGCCACATTTCGACAAGCCTTTCCTCCATCTCAGCTGTCCAACGCACCTGTACAACAGCTTGTTGTTTCTTCGTGGTCGCCAAGTCCTCTCATTCACTTAATCATCTTGTAGACTTGTCTCTCTCATTGGTTTTTATAGTCCCACTTTTATAGTACCACTTCTAGAGGTTTGGATGCCTAGGATGGCTACTGGACACTTCCCTTGGTATTCTGTTCACCCCAGAGCATGCTGGAGGGATTTTATACGTGATGCAACCCGATTTCAAGATCCGTTAGGATTTTTAAACACCTGTAGTCTGAGCCCAGCTTAAGGTTAAACCCAGCCATCCTGCAGGGAACTCACTTTGACCGCTTGTATCTGTCATCTCATTTGGTTGCTACCCATGACCAGAAGTGAGAGTTGGAATACAGATTGACTGGTAAAACAAACATTTTCCCTTCAGGCTTGGCTCCATCACCAGTCTGGTAATATGTCTGCGTTACTGCTGGCACTGCACTAATTCAGTCAATCTCCTGCTCCATTTTACCCTCATGATCACAAGATACTTGAACTCCTTCACTCAAGGCAGCAACACAACCCCAACTGGATGGGAGCAAACCACCATTTTCCACTAGACTACTGCCATCAGACATTTTATGTAGTACTACCTCTCTATCATCACTGCTTCTCCACCAACCTCCATTCCTCATCTCTCTTTCCCCTATTGCTCTTGATTCCATTGTGACCATCCTTCATGGTTTCCATCCATTTTCCCTTCCCCCCCTCACAAGACTCCCTTCGTTCCCATATTCTCTTACCTCTACCATATTTTACTCATTTTACCCTACCTTATCCTGTTCTTTCATCATTTCTCATTCTGTACCATCCCTCCTAACCTTCCCTTCCCCCTCCTTTTACAACTCTTCCACTCTTGAATTCCTCCCATCCCTCTGCCGGCACTATAGAATTCCCTCCTCCACTTTCTATTCTATTCTTCCTCCACATTTTCTTCTGAATCCCTCATCTCTTCCTCCTTCCCTCTTTCTCCCGGCAGGGGAGTGTAACATTGTCCTGTGGCAGAGAGAATGATTCATGATTGACTGGCAAGGGAGAAGGAGACATATTAATCAAGAGGCGGCAGTAGAGCTCTGCCATAATGCAAATGGAGTGTTAATTGAGTGCTGGATGGCTTTGAATAATGGCTCGGGCTTGTCACTTCAATCAATGCACATCACAACAATGGGCTGACAGCACGCTTTCACAATGTAGGATACATCCCATAATGCTATAATGCCTTTTTTCATTTCTTTGTTTTACAAAAGGAGGGAAGAATGGCTATTTATGCCTGAATATTAGAGTGGATGTTAATTGAGAGAAATCACAGATAGATTTGAGGTTATTCTCGAGGTTATTCTCTCCATCTGTTTTCATATGCAAGTATGAAATGAGATTCAAAGATGAACGCACTCAAACGGGATGGAATGATGATATCGTGTTTATTCAGCATGAGGCTAAATCAAGAGAAATGAGCTGCCACAAGTTTGGCGTTTGTTGCTGAGAAAACACTGGCTGACTTCTTGATTGGTTTCTGCCAGCCATAAAACTGAGCATCTTTATGTTGCAGCTGAAATTTTAAAGCTGTACTAATCAATGCTTTTTTTAATATTACAATGGATCAAATGACTGTGTGACATAAAAGGTGTCATACAGCCAGAGTGGCCCAAAAAAATCAATGAATGTTACAAGGCACTGAGAGGTTCTGTCTCGTTTTCTCCAGCTGGAGCTGGAAAGGCCTGTTGAAGCCCTCAAAGCTACAAGCTTTGAGCATGATAGTGACTGTCTGCATACACACACAGGCACTCATACATGCACCCACTGCACTCCATGTCAACAAACATCTGCCATCTCCCTATCCCCCTACCTCAACCTACTCTGTCCCTACCAGGAGACTAATAGATTCATTAGTAGTATCCAGAAGAGAGTGCAAGAATTAACTGGACACCAGTAATGCTATCCAGTGCTACTCTTAATTACAAAGAATCAGGCTGCTAAATGAGTTCAGCTGAGGAACCGTTTGGGGAAAACAGATCAGCAAACCCGCTACAGAAAGGTGCTTCACTGCCATTACACCGGAATCCACAGGATTAAGACAAGTTCAATGGTGAGAAGAGGCCTTGGAGGCTTGCCGAGCACTGCTGCCGGCCACTGTGTTTGAAAACCACTTTCTGTGACAGAGAAAGTGAGGTTTTGTGTGTATATATATATATATACATATATATATATATATACACAAGTAGCTGAATTGTTAACATAGTTTCATTTGAAGATGTTTGATGGCTATTTTATATAGCACATTTAATCACAAATATGACTATTTTCAGCGTAGAAGAGAAACTTTCAAATGTAAAAAACTAACGTGAAAAATGCAGTGGATCTCAAACGACAGGTTAATAATAAGGCTGGGGACACTTGTGCAGTGCCATTCCATGAGCAACTGCGATCCAATTTTGGGATACACGCAGGACCGCCAAAGGTTTTCCATAACCAGCTTACTGTGGCTTAAAAACTATTGACAAGACACCTCCAACTGCATAAAAAAGTCTGTTATTATTCTTTATATTATGAATTTTTAATCATTTTAATTTTACATTTGCAAAACTCTCCTACAGCCTAGAAGAGCTATTTTATGTGCATGAAGTCTCAATGTAAGGAAGCAAGATTTTTTAGCTTGTGCACTAAGCAAGCGGTTTTTATTCAAATGAATGGGACGGTATTGTTATAATACATCCATGCTTTAGCAGAACATTCAGATTTTAAAATTATCTCTCAATCCAATTGTATGTGATCGACTTGGAAGTTGTGCCCAGCATAAAGTCAAAAAGATTCTGCCTGTGTTTTGAGTCTGATGTTCCTCATGTTAGCAAGTATTTTGCTGTGCATGAGGGAAACTAACATAAGTAGATACTTGCTACTGTTTTCAACATGTGCGACACGTTGGCTTGACAAAGTAAAGAGAGACAATCAGTCAGAATTCATCCAGTCTCCTGTAAAGTGTCCCCACCAGGTATTTCAGGCAGGGACACATCCACACTGACTAATGGCAACTGACCAAAAATAAAAAAGCCAAGATTGCCTAAAGAAGACAGTGAGTTTGAATGGATCAAGCAGCAAAAGATGAATGCAGCATAGTAGAATAATAAAAGAGAAGGAGACATGTGCATATTGCTAAAGTAGAGGATCCATTAATCTTGTCTACATTTTCTACAACCTTCCCTAATTACATTGAATCTGCTTTGAAAGATGTGAGCTTAAACCACTAATCATACTGACTGGACTATGGAAAGACGTCAACCACAGTCACTAATCTATTGCCCTGCTGATTTCTACTGCATGTTTTCACACCACTTTCACTGCGTAGTTTTAAAAATCAACAGTTCAAACCTGCTTTCTTGTGACTAGACCCTAAGACCCTTATTATGCAAATAAGGAAAAAGGTCTGATTAAGTGATCAGTTTATAATTGTTTGGATTGACTTTAGGGTTAGGTTTCTCTATATTGAGTCAGTATGAATACATATCATATAAACCGAAGACACAATTGTCTACATAAGATAGTTAGAGAGACATATCTTTGTTGCAAATGAGGATGCAGTGGAACATCTCAGAGTCGAGATTGAAACAGGTGTCAAGCACACGGCTGTTGACACATCTGACTGTACCATAATTAGTTTATTATCAAGCTATCTGTTCCAGAGACAAGTCCTCAGATCCACTGATTGAAACACTGCTGCGCTGACACTGCATTTTCCACTTCACTACCCCTCTCTCCGTCTCCTTGTCTGGCTTTGTCTGTCTCAATATGGCTCTCAAAAAAGAAAAAAAAAATCCCATATAATTGACAGGATTAAATTAGCACATTAATAACCTGATGTTCCTCAAACAGTAATTTCATTAATTAACCCAAAATGAGATGTTTAATTCTGCTGTGCTTTAACAGTCGCAACACCATATACGCTAATGAAGGCAGAGGGTCAGGTTGGAGGGTAAAGACGAATTACTGTCATATGCTAGCAAAGCTGAATGCCCATGCTAATATGCAAATATTCATAGAATGTCCTTTTTCAAAAGAATGACTTGGCAAACAATATGGAATCTGACAACTTGTTTAATTGTTGGGTTAAGCATATACTTAAAACAGTACTCCACCAATTTTGTGTGTCTCTTGTAACATTGCCGGACTCATGATGGACAATAAAAACTAAAAATAAAATTAAAGCTGCAAGCAGTGATGAACAAGCCCTTGCACCTCGCGCATAGGAGGGAGCAGAGGCCATGGTATCACTATTGGAGGTCTGTTTACACGGTTCCGAATTGTCAGGATTATCGGACACCATGTGATTGGAAAAAATATTATTTCTGGTGTGCAGTATGCAGTGCTGGATATGACTTATTAGAAAATGTTTATACATTTGATGAACTTTGTGTAATTTAGGCCTCACTTCCTGTTGCTCATAGGCAATATTACATAAGTGAAATAGTAATATCAGAAGGCAACTGACATGGATATACATTTTCATGAATATTGGACATTGCATGTAGGACATAACTATCACTTCCTGTGTCCACTATGTGGCACTAGAGAACACCCATTCTCCCATTAATTATATGTCATGTTGCTGTATATCGTGTAGACCACAACATGTAATTTTCATGTAAATCGGACGATGTTTGTCACGTAAAGCCACCTTCCTGTTGTCAGTGACTATGGCTCAATATGGACAATTATCAAGCATGAGAAATTTGGGGCAGATTGGACAATGTAAAGCCAAGTTACAACAACTTCCTGTTTAATGCCAACATGATTTGGGCAAAATTGTCCGGCACACCACGCCAAGGGCATTCCATGAAAACTAAAAAACTTTGCGATTTAGCATCACAAAGGTGTTTAGGTTTAACCTACCAAGTGTGAAGTTGCTGGGGTTAAATCTCTAGGAGGAGTTTGTTAAAATACAACACCTGTCAATGGCTTCACTTTGCGAAAAAAAATGCAAAGTAGATTCAAAATGGCTGACTTTATTTTGGACTAAGGCTGTATTCAGACCAACTCAGCTGGTGCGGCCCATGGCCGCAGGGTAGAGTGGAGGTGTATGGGCGGTGTGGGTGTTTTTATTTGTGCTCTTGAACTCAATCACTGTGAAACAATCAGAAAATAACATTTTATTGATCTGATTCACCGACTTTCTCGCTACCAGCGCTCCCTCTCTTCATTCATTCTCCAGCTCATTCAACCACTGCTGCTCTCTCTCTCAACATATTTGATTGGTCAATATCGTGTGTTGCTGGATGTCATTGCATTGCTATGCTGATTATATTAAACAGGTTAAATCTTTTTACAGGATGATCCTTTATTGTTTGCGGCAGCCGTCTGTGTGTGGCTAATGTCAATATGAGCGCGACTTAAACCATAGACATGACTAATCAGAAAATGCTCATATGCATCTTGTATGGCAAGGTCATTTGAGCATATGTTGTCATTTAGGTATGAGGACTGGTTTTATTAAACGAATTGTTACATGTTGTACTTAAGCATCAATGATTTGGTAGAAGCACACAATTTCCTGCTCTTCAATATTTGATAGTGTTCTGTGCATGTTCACACATTCCAATTATTGTTTCTGGCAGTAAAATGGTGTAAGTTCTAGGTCAAAGGGAAAATCCAATATTCATCATTGTTTGCACTCATGGACCAACCACATCTGTGAATATGGATGACCATGTATTACTACAAACAGCTTGGTGATACAAATGACCCATATGTTGTTCATGAAGGTTTCTAAATTTTCCTCAGTGGCCCAGAATATGATTTGCTGAATGAAACATACTGACACTGGTGTTAAGTTATATTATATGTAGCTATGTACTGGTGAAGTTATCAGGTCAGTAAAGTCAGAGAAAATCCAAACTAGAACATTTGTTTTCACTTCAACAAGGACATCTGCTGCTTGGTGTCTTTCTGCTAATGTTAATGATGTAGCATTGAATTAACAGTGATTACTGCAGTTACTGCAGATTGCTGCAGTTAGAATAAAGAAACTTTTCATTCCAGCTAAAAAGTGATTAATACCAATTTGTTATGTTTAAACAACAATGTATTTTGAACATAATGTTAACCTGAATCACAATAGTGCTCTGCAAAATGGCAGTAAAGATTTTCATGCAAAAAATTTCTGTATATCCAACAATAACATTTATCACAATTTATAAGATAAGATCTTATCGATCACTGAGGGGAAATTCACATTACAGCAGCACAGAAAAAGGCTGCTAAGTAAGAAAACAGATGAACTCTTTGAGAGATTAAGGAAATTAGAGAGACATACAGTAATTTTGTTTATCCTCAAATGAAAAGCACTTCAATCTATACTTCACAACTTATGAAAGGATTTCATGAAAGAAATGCAATAGTCAATAAGAGTGCTTTTTCACAAAAACATCCCAGTGACAGCTTTTCCTTTCACTGTTTGTGCAGAATTGTAATGTATGTATGTATCCGTGTGTGTCAGGTCTAACCTAAAGTAAGGAGAATGGATTTCTGAGATGCAGCAATAATTACATTCCATGAGAACAAATGGATTTGAGGAAGGACAGTCAGAATGTGCAGAAAAATAACTGCAAACCATCTTTTAACAGCCGTGACAATCAAGGTCACATCTTCAGCAGTGTGAAACCAAGCAGACTGACTAATCAAGATTCTGAGAGGGTTAAGATTCGCCACGTTATGGGAGGAACATGGAAGGTTATGAAATCATCAGTTATCTAACCTCTACAGGGGACAGCTGCATGATGGGATTGGCGCTCCCCAGAGTTTCAAGGGTTAGCTGACCACAGATTATGTCCTCAGGGACACAACAATGGCTGCACTGCAAAAAAGTAACACACCAAATTTTATCACATATGAAGATATTTTGTAATCTTAGTACAACACAGACTTAAAAAATACCTCAAATTATTTAAAATCAAAAGAAATTTCCTTATTTTATATTTCTGGCCAACATATTTAATAAAAATAAAATAAAGACTTATAATTTTACACTTATCACCCTTTCTTACCCAAACATCTTATATAATTTTAAATAATTTAAGGCATCTTGAAATGCAGTTGCTATGGACATATTTCGGTAAATAATGTGTTGGGTATACACAATAAAACCATTATGGTGAAAGGATACAGTAAGATTTTGTCATGGTTAAAGAGTTGTGTAGCGCTAAATGGAGTATTGCCTTGTACCCCATGACCCTAAATTACAAGTCACTGTCTGATCTGGACAACTGCCCTGATGTTAAGAAAAACAAATCTCAGCTCTCATCATGGAGTACAGCTTTAATTTAAAAAGAGATTGAGAGAGTGCGACTGAGAGTAGTAGTAGAAATCCTAGTAGAGTTGAGTTATAGTAAGGTGTTTGGACAAATTTATATTCTTCCTACCATTCAGACTCATTTTCTATCCTGTCTCTCTCCATTTTATGTGCCACATAACATTAGCTAGCAGTTGCAAAAAGTTGCAAATGTCTTCATGGTCACTTGTGGCACTTCAACTGCTTTCCATGATGACTGAAATTGCGGCTGAACCGTGTTTGGCATAGATGGATAGATGCTGGAGCTGTGATTTATGAATATATGAGGACGGCGTGTTAAAGATAAAACTGAGTGTTAATATGTTCATTAAATGAGAAAAGAAAAAAAAAACCTCATAATAAATCTTCTCAGGACTTGAACCTGGATAAATGTATCCACACATTCACCAACTAAACTTCGAGACAATTAGCTCTCTACTGTGCTGTTTCAATGTCAAACCGCTGCCTGTTGCTGGTCATGGCTTCTTGACGTAATCCTTTCATGGTGGGAAATTGCAATTTCTCACTATTTGTGCATGAAGCACATTATTAACATTCTCAGAAATCATGCATATGTCCCAAAATTTTGAGAGATCAGACCGGACAGGAAATAATTTAAGTCTGTTAAGCCTGCAGAGAGAGAGTCTTAATCTTGTCCTTTTTTTTTTTTTTTTTTGGAATGTTGCTGCTTCTCCCGGTCAGCTCTCTGGGGCTTCGGGTGCCCATGGTAACCTCAGTGAAACCTTCCAAGGCCAGAGGGTCTACAGGAAATGAAAGGTGGAGGCACTTGATCGTGTTCTCCAGTTAGCTGTAGAGGGCAAATAGTGGAGGAAGGGGTAATTGAAGGCAGTTCATTAGATGCTGATCCAAATCCCCCCAAGAGGGCCAGGGGAAGGCTGGAGGGAATAGGATTCATGCTGGGCAGAGAATTAGACAGAGGATTTGCTGCAGGCTATGGCTCCTCTAGACAAGTCCTTACTCATCATACCCTTGAGACAGGCAGGCTCACTCACTAACACCACTGTAATACTCACATTATTAGTTGAGGAATATTACTAGGGAGAAGGTTTTAAATTTCTACCTAGATAAGGAACAAAAAAGCCGTGGCACAATTTGAATTGCTGTTAGAAACGCCTAACCCTCTATCAAGAAAGTTAAAGATAGGAGGTTTTATTTTTCACTTCGCCCCCATCTCTTATCTTTCAAAATCAATTTGTAGTCTTCTATTATTCTACACTCTGACACACTCTATAGGGAGTTTATTTTGCTTTCTTTCTTTTTTTTTTATTATTGATTTTTAACAAGCAGATAAAAACTGTGCTCCACCACCCCCACAGCAGTGGATGTCGTGGAGCACCTGTTGGTGAATTATCAATCTCACTTAGGCCAAACAGCAGTTATACAATGCTAGCCAGATACAAATCATTATATTCACATGAAATCAAAACACAATATGCGACATATTCAAATGAATGCATTCCCCTATTCGTCCATTTTTTGGAAAATATTCACACGTCCCAGTAAATATGCATCTTTAGTACTGAGATGTAAGGACTTTGCCCACCAGGTCTGTATTTTTTGTCCGAAATTGTTGCACATTTAAAAATAAACATGATGTCACGTTGTGTCAGTCACGTTTACACTCCTGCATTTTTTTGCGTTCTTCAAAAGCCTTTAGAGTTGTTTGACCGCTCAAAGCCACCGTACATGTAAACATCATCATCCAGAATGGCATCTGATAAGCTGATTCACTTCATCTCCCAGCACAAAGCACTTTACAACAAAGAAAGAAAGAATACAGAGATGCGGAACAGCTTGGAATTGGGGACGATAGGTACTGATCACAAAACAAAAATGTACGAAAGACTAGACAGTAGTGATTGTGCTCTAGGCTGTTCAGCTAATTTACCCTGTTTTGTATTACGTTAGTTGAAGCATAGAAGAAAATGTGACGTAACCTGCGGGACACATCCGTCTGCAAAAAACAAGAGGAACGGGGCAGAAGTGGACAGGGAGCCAGCGAGAAATGCACAACAGCGATGATGATCCTTACAGCAGAGTGCAATTTAATAGCCGCACAGTATCATTTCATAACTCAGACAGACTACTTTCAACAGGTCAGATAGTAATATTCAGCTGGGCGGTAAAGACGAGGAGGAGGACAAAATAGAGGATGAGGACAGCACACAGACAGACAGAGAGAGAGAGAGAGAGAGAGAGAGAGAGAGGGAGGACAGCTCAGCCCCCTTCAGGCAGCTGCGGTGTCAAATGCAAGACATGGGCAGAGAGTGGTGACAGCTTAGGTAGGTATCTCCAGTGGAGAGAAGCAAGGGAGGAAATGAGAGAGAAGGAGTGAGAGGCAGAGCGACAGCAGCGTCAGGCCTGGCAGGAGCTGCAGACAGATGAGTTGTTCACCTTTCTCTCCAGCTTGGCCCCCAGCATGAGGAGACTCACCCCAGAGAAACTATCTTATGTAAAAATCAAGATGCAGCAGTTGGTTCATGAAGCTGCCTTCAGGGGGGATCTTCTATTAGCAGTTTTTCCAGGATCCAACCCACCGAGATTTTTAAATTCTGAGGGTGAGAGTTGTCCAGGGGGAAATGTGCACACTGTATTCATTTCAGTATTTTACGAGAGTCCATATTTTTCGTATTTATCTTTGTTTTTTTACATGTTACAATGTTTGAATAATTTTTCCACAAGCATTTAAATGTTAGGTCACTAAATAACTAATAACACTAATAACAGTAGTAATAAAAAGGTGTAAACTTGTGTAAAGTGTATAACAATATTTGGTTCAGTGTTGTGTTTATAAGATATAATAATAACAGCCAATGTATTTAACTATACAGTATTGAACCTATGAACAACATTCAAACAAATTTGAAATATCTGACATCTTCCATCTTCTACAGTTGCATTGCTGTATCTCTCTCATACCTATGAGTCCATGGCGCACGCAGTCGTACTGCTATGGTAGTTGGCCAGCGGCTGAGACAAAATATTACTTAAATGTGTCTCAAATGCGCAGAACCTCTGCAAATTCCCGGTTGCCCCTTGGTCTCTAGATCTCCTGTAGACACGCAGTGCCGTC
Organism: Thunnus thynnus; assembly: GCF_963924715.1. Classification (NCBI taxonomy): domain Eukaryota; kingdom Metazoa; phylum Chordata; class Actinopteri; order Scombriformes; family Scombridae; genus Thunnus; species Thunnus thynnus. The sequence goes on along the minus strand of NC_089524.1, from coordinate 31,243,270 downwards.
AGCATCATCAAAACTGTCATCCTGACCAGCTTGTCCCTCTACTTCACGGTGCAGGTAGTTGCATAATATTCAGGTTGCTTTGACAATGCTGTCTGCCAGGTCAGGGTTCACCACCATTGGCCTTTCATAAACCTTAAATGCTGGTTCAGAATGCCAAATGCAATTTCTGATATGCGACGTGCTCTTGACAGGCGGAGGTTAAGGATGCGCTTGTATTCTTCATGACGCTTTCCAGGGTAGGGTTGGAGAAGGTATGACTTCATAGGAAAGGCCTCCTCTACCACAATAACATGATCGACCTTCCCCAATTCAGGTGCAGACGGGAGCTCTAGTGGGTGTGGAGCATTCAGTGTTCCACGCTGGAGGGCCTGTCCCAGTGTAGAATCTGCATATATGCCTCTGTCGCTATTCCCACCATAGCTCCCCACATCTATGGCAAGGAAACGGTGATCTAAGGCGAGGAGGACAGTGGCAAAGGTGCCTTCATAATTAAAAAAAGGGAACCTGTGTTTGCAGGGGCCTCGATTCTGACATGCTTCCCATCCAGAGCTCCAAGGCAATTAGTGAAATTCCATCTCTCAATGACCCTCCTTGCCATGTACTTCCAGATCTCCTCTGTTGGAGCTGGCATGTATTTGTTCTTGAGTTGCAGACAGATTTGGTCACAGGTCTCCCTCAAAGTCTTGCCCATGGTGCTGATGCCCAATCTGAAACTGCTGGCAATGTTGGTAAATGAGTCCCCAGTGCTGATATCTAAAATCATAGAAACACATAATACATACATACACAATACACAATACATACCTTGATCACAAGACAGCTATTGACCATGACCTTGTCTGTGTGTTGCAGTGTTTTGAGGCTGTGCCCTGAATATTTGTGGATCCAGTCAAAAGGCTGATCACCTGTGATCAGGTGATCATGAAGTGTGTGTGTGTGTGTGTGTGTGTGTGTGTGTGTGTGTGTATATGCTGCTACCTTAGACATACAGCCAGCTGCTGTTCAGGATATTTGGATCACGGAAATTGGTGGTCTTCTTTTTAATGTGTGGCTCCAGTATTGCTAGCAGCATATCAAACTGGACCAGTGACATCCTGAAATAGACTTGGAAATGATCAGGATAATTCTGCAGCTCCTTTATCAGCAGGTGAAACTCTCCCTGCTCTTGACATCCTCTTAGGAAGCACAAAGTGACATCAAGGGGTTCTTGACCAATCATCCGTATGTGACGAGTTGGGAGTGAGAACGGGTTGTATGCACTCGTTCCTCAAAGTGAATCATATCTATGAATTTCCTTGTAATAAGGCTGGAAAACAGTCCTCGCATTCCTTGTAGATTTCACACATGGCACTGTATTTGTGTGTTCCATCAAGAGATTGATTGGTTAATTGTTGTGCATCACGAGATCTTTGAAGAATAATTCAATCATATTAAGACATACCAGAGTCTTTATAACATGCTATTGGCATTTGAAGTTACGGTCAATTATCCATGCTCTTACTGAGAGAGGCAGGCATCTTTCAGCGATTACTGGCCTTAGTTTTTCTGTCATTGTGGGAGAGATTCCACTATTGAGATAAACCTCAAAGATCAATCAGGTTTATTCAGGGTTTTCCAGCCACATGTGATTTTTATTGAATTTCAGATTGCACTAGTTTCATTAAAGGTGCAGTGTGTAGAATTTAGTGGCATCTAGGGGAACAGACTTGGCAGAAATTGAATATAATATTCATAAGTGTATTTTAATTAGTGTATAATCACCTGAAAATAAGAAGCGTTTTGTTTTTGTCACCTTAGAATGAGCCCTTTATGTCTAAACAGGGAGTGGGTCGTCTTCCACAGAGGCTGCCATGTTGCACCACCATGTTTCTACAGTAGCCCAGAACGGACAAACCAAACACTGGCTCAAAATCATAGCAAAGTCATGCAACTGAAATGTTTTTACTCTTTGGACTTTTCTACCATCTTTGTTAATGAAATATTGAAACAGTTGACCTCTCTGGGCCTCTAATGGTCAATTAAAAGAAGCCATTTTATAAGTTTATAGTCGGGAAGTGTCTCTGGTGAAATTGGCTAAATCACAGACATCTGAAATGTGACACGGGACCTCAACTAAACACTGCTTTTCTGTAAGGGGTTACAAGCCAGAAATGCTGGGAACCACTGATTTAATCTTTAACAATACATTGTATTTAATGTGTTATGATGTAAATATGAGACTGAAAAGTATCTAGAGCTTTAATAAAGTGGAGCAATGTTAATAAATACAATATTTTCCTCTGAAATGTAGTGGAGTAGAAGTATATGGTAACTGAAAATGGAAATTACCAATTCCCCCAAATTGTACTTAAGTACGGTACTTGATTGAAAGTACTTAATTACTTTTCACCACTGGCAGCAACAAGCAGCAGACAGACAAAGTTAGTTACTAGCTGGTGAACATAGTGGAGCATTTAGAAGCTACAGAGACAGATGTTTTTTTTCTCAAAAGTTGGTGGAGACCAAACCAGAGACAAAAGAGAAAATGAGTTTCACTACTCCATGTTGGACTAAATTTGGATCCAAGTAACATTTTTAAAGATTTTATTAGTTTCACATGATGTGTGTATGATCTTTTCAATGGATTCTAAGAATTACATTCGGCTGTAAACATTGTTGTGGAACACTGCTCCTCACTTGAAGGGGTTAAGTGGCTCTAAGTGGTTACAGAGCTGTCTCTGGCTTGTTCTCAAAGATGAACACACCTGTTTGCTCCCACATCAAACGAGTTCCACATTCCTTGTATCACTATGGCAACAGGCAGTGACAAGTTAGGGTGGTGATGGTGAGTGTCCTTATCAACCATGTGAATTATCACAGCAAACAGCTCCACCATCTGCAGCACCTACATATTACATAACATTTACTGCACACACCACACTGAGTGGAACAGCACTTCACCGAGATGCACAAGTAAATCACTGAACCCCACTCATGAGAGGGACATGCTCTCTGTACATGCTTCCTGTTGCTGGTTTGCACGTTGGATGGTTTAGTGAAGTCTTCAGAGAGTCTTGATGATGTCAAGGTAATACCATGTCTGTATGGCTTTGATGGCTGTGTCATCTGGGGGTTACAGGCCAGCTGTTGTCCATGAAGCAGTTGGTTTCTTCACTTTCATCACAAGGAGAAATCTTTGTTTCTCTGTTTACACATTCACCTCTCACTGGTTATGCTTCAATAATCTCTCCCAAAAACATGCCACGGGGGAATTTTTTTCACACAAGAGAGCAAGTTTGACCAGATTACATCTTTTCACAGATCTCAACATTTGTTTCTGGTCACTTTTAGAATCCTCTACAACATCATTCAACACATTATCTGTAAAGCGTTAAGGCTCCTCGATATCTCTTTGACCTGCTTATCAGGCATGATTTAAAAAAAAAAAATCTCTGGTTCTGGTTGTTTAAGGGTTAAATCATAATTTAGTAAAGCTGGCTTTTAGTTTTTACACTTCTTGCTGCTGTGATACTCTGCTAGATTGCATTAGATATTCTCCAACAAAAACATTGTTTAAAATGAGGCAGAAAACATTCATTTCCTCCTGTTATTTGATTAGCTTTGTTTTGTTTTTGTGGTTGTATTTTTAATTGGTTCAGATTGTTTTATTGCAGCGTGTATGCATGTGAATATATTCCTTTGCTTTTCTGTCAGGCACATTTCATCTCCTCTGGAATGAAATGTGCTGTATAAATATTTTTGCTTTGCTTTTGCTTCTATGTCTTGAGCCATTTGTCTATTTGTGCATTGTTATCAGCCTCAGTAGCCTACTGTCCATCTTTTCTTTGTCTCTTATATGTGCATTGAGCATTTGAGTTGGCCTTCCTCATTAAGGTCCAAGGCCTGTCTGACAAATACACAGAATCTCAAATCATGGCTGCCACTTTCTTATTTGAAATGTGGGGAAAAAAATATTCAATTTGCAATGATGTGTCTGATTTTCATAGTGTGTAAACATAACAGGCTGTGCCTTGTACCCCAGCGGGGGGGGGGGGGGGGGGGGTTGCAAAAAAATCACTCTGACTTATTGCATGTTTTTAACTTAAAATGGAGAAAACTAGCAAGCGGTGCTACATGGATATTTTATGAAGCCAACCATCTGAGGAGTAATGTGTGGAAGAATTTCAGATTCAACACCACAGATGAAAAAAGTCATGGATAAATGCTAATTTTACAACATACATAAGGATTAGGCTTTATGGGGTGTGGTCACATGAATTTGAACAAATTACAAGGTAATTCTCTTTATTTAAATCATACGTCTTTGTTTTTGTATTTACATGTACATCTTAATGTCATTATCCAGTCACATTTTCCAATTATCACTTAAGTATTTTCTTCTTCTTCTTCTTATTATTTTTTAAAAAGAAAAGAAATCCATCTGTTAAAGCTGCTTGTCCATAAAACATAAAGTTACAGCGAGAGAAGAAGAGATAGAGGGACGACAAAGGCCCAGAGAAATAGCATGAAGAGTTGGACCGTCGATTTGTTGACATTAACCAGGTATTACTAGACAGCGTGTCTCATTCCAGCATCATATAGGAGAAAGGCAGGGTTCCCGGCTCCATATTCTGCAATAATCAATGCTGCTATTTTGTGTGGGAGATGTGACATTGTCTGCTCGAGGCGCTGAAACCCGGCCTGCGTCTCCTCTCCTGCTATGCTTCATGGTCTCATGCTGCGCTGCCTCTCAGCTGGGCTTTTCAGCATCAAAATCCCATCATTTCTACCCCTAATCCTCATTCAGACTGCAACCGCTGCTCTTTGCAAAAGGCAAATGGAATCAGCTGCAGCCATCTCTCCTAGCCCCTAACCACACCCCTGCTCATTTTGAATCCATTACAAAGCGTTATGCACTAATGGCATTTATGAAAGTACTGAATTAGATGTTCACACGCCGATGAGTAATACAATGTTTTCTGAGTGCGAAAAATGGTGCGAACAGGTGCAGAAATGAATGGAGGAGAACACTGTGATAGCAACAAAATCTCTCAAAAAGAAAGCATATATAACAGCCAGTTTCCGACCTAAAAGAAAGGGTATTTTTTTTTCTATGCAGTGGTGTAACAGCAGCTGAAAGTATATAGGCGTGAAAACTCTGCTTGCAAGCCGTTCTTATCACACTCCGCTGTTCCATTCCACTCTCCTCAGATCAGAATCTGCTCTCTAGAATTTAGCATGCTTTTATGGTCCTGTTATAGGCTTTATCCTGCCCGTCCTCTACTCTGATCTCCTCTTCTTTTCTTCTTTTCTTTCATCTACTCCCCCCACTTCTCTCCTCACCTTTCCTTGTTTGATTATAGGCTCGAACTTTCCTCTCCTCTCATTTTCTCTCCTTTTATATCTTCTGCTCGGCTTTCAATAGCTTTCTCAAGTCCCTCATGCTTTTTTTTTTTTTTTTTTTTGTCGTATTCTTCCTTTGCTCCATGTATGCTTTCTATGACCTGGTTGGAACAAGGCAGAGTGTACAGCCTAGCAGTAGCAAAGCAATTTATTTATCTCTCTGCCTGGCTTGACCCCTTTTTGAGGAAAGCAGATTGCCTCTAAAAGTGTATTTTGAGGGCAAATCCGAGGTCCTGTTTCATGCACAGGTAGATGTGCCATTTCCTCCCTCATCAATGCCCTTACAAGGTGTTAGGTGAGAACCCGCACAGGTTTTTCTCGCAAATACAGAAGGCTTTGAGAAATATGTTTTGGCCGTGGGCTTAGTGTTAACAAGAACAGCAGCCAGTGCGTGATCCATATTGAACCTGTGTAAATCCAAAAATGGGTCTTTCATTTTCCTTGTGCATCCAAAGGATTAGAAAATGTCAGGTTTGCGGCGTTGCAAGAGCAGATGAATCACTGTCCACGGTCTGGGCTGCTTGTAACAGAAGTGGCTATTTTGTGGCCTTTTACTGGATATATTGTCTTCATTTTCTGGTTGAATGGCATCAAGGGAAGAGAAGGAAGGGGTCATTGCCATGGTGGCAGCCAGCTAGAGATTTAGGCTTCCATGCAAAGGCATTTGATAAAAAAGACGAGGCATGCCTGGTTTGGCTGGACCTCCGCCTCTCACACGAGCCTTCTTGCTCTGAATCTGTGGCATTGTTATGGGATTTGAGCAGAGGTCAAGAACGCCGATATTTTTGGCTGATACCAGTTTATGACAGACACATGTTAGTATTTCCTGGCTGATAAGTAGCAAGGAATGCACAAATGCTGAAACACAGCGGTTTTCAGTTTTTTGTCACATTAACTCACCTTGAAGTGCTGTGCATGAGCATCTCAACAATCAGTTAGCCAGTCAGCCAAGGCCTCAGCATGCTTTAACGAACACTGTTCAACCATGTCTGCAGGCAAAAGTGTTTATACCTGCCACACTTACTCAGATATGCAGCAAAAAACCTGCAATCATAGTTTGCATCCCATTGCCTTCCTGATCTCTCTCTTAGAATTCTGTCTTTTTCGTATCTTTGAAGGATAGACGCAACTCAGTGCACACATACTATCGGTCTCTTTTAAAAGCATTCTTTGTATTTTGCACAGTTGCTCATGCCCCACCACTTTCACACCTCTGAACACCTTGCCAATCACCATATAAAGCAGGCTGTTTTGGATAGTTACAACAATGTTGGGACACAGTTCTATTGGAAAGATGGTTTCAGATGTTGTTAGATAATTAGAAGGCACATTCACCATTGTAGACTGTACTTTCTCAGTCCAAAACCAGTTTCTGTTTACATTACATTGTAATGGAGCCTTTGAGGGTGTGGTTACCTGACAGAGAGCCACAACAGACCTGGGATCAACAGACCAGCAGCCTCTTTGAAGTTTGAGAATGAAGGAATGGAAAGCATTGAATACAATGTGACTTTAAAAAAAGAATAATAGTACAATACAAGAGTGTAAGCAGAGGTAATAGTAGAAGGACTGAGTTTTCTCAAACAATATAGTTAATTAGAATGCTGCACTAAAACTACTCCAAGAAGAAGAATTTACTTCAAAAAGGTACTTTAGTACATGAAAATGTCACATACAACCACCCACCTGTTTGATTATTAGCAAACCCATTTGAATGGAAAATGCATTGGACTCGTAAAATTGTAGATAATTCACACCAAACATCTAGTCACCTACCTCCTAACAGTGTGATAATATGTGAATAGTTCTGTTGTGTCAGTTCAATTATCACAACAGTTAGTCATCCCATTGTGCTATACACCATTTTAACAAGTCATTTTTCCAGTTTATGTTCTCAAGCAAAGTCATCAGTTTTCTGTGAGCTGTTACATTACATTTGGAGTTAAAGGAGAAGGCTACTTTGGTCTACGAAACAGACCAAAACCAACAATGAATTTAGACCACTAATGTGCATCATACGTAGGTACCACCCAAGTTCCTATGGCCATATGAAGTAAACTAACTGCACAAATCCACAGCTTGTATGAACATACCCTTAGATTCAAACTATGCACCATACCACCACTGATTGATAAAAATGCTTCAATTGACTGTAACTGCGTATGACTAATTCTTTCATTGATCTTGCACCTAGGATAAACAGTTAGTTGACATATCTTCACAATATCATGGAGGTGACAGCCAATTCTCCTCCTGTGTTTCCAGCTCAGTAACTAGTGTGGGACACCAGATGGCAAACCTGAAGGTTGTAGCCCCTCCGTCGTACCTGCATGCATTATTCAAAGCCCATTTATCACAGGAAAAGTCCCAGCGTAGCCACATTAACCATCCACTGGCTTGTTTGTTTATGCCTTATTTATGGTTTCAAAATACAGAGCAAGGTTCGATACTTGTACAATTAGTGACCTATATTTAACCCTGTGTGAATCCCCCTGCATTATTTAACAGCCATCATTTTATTATGTCACTTTGTTATGTTACATACTGTCTTAGAGGGAAAAACATAAATATGGAATGCCTAACAGCGACCTCTGTACATGGCGTACACTATAATGTACTGTACAACATTCTTGTTGGGCTGAGAGTGATTTATCTTGCTGTGGTGGAAAACACTGGTGTACAGTCGACTGCAAATAAGTACTGCTGCGGGTGAATGGGTTTCAATAGGCTGCATTTATCAATCTCTTTGCTCATTTGTTTAAAATATAGATAAATTGCAATACTATTTTGCAAGTGCAGAACATTTTAAGTGGTGTTATGGTGACTTTGATGTTCATAAGGTATCTAAACCCTGTAAGGATGACGTCTGTGCACGAGCAGATGTAATTAAGTTTGCATCACATTGACTTTTTCTTCCCCTTTGTCAGTTTGCCTGCTCTCTGCTCGACATTCTGTTGAGCAAGGGAGCGTTGGACGTATCAGGATTAACCAAGGTTGAGACCCACTTTGATTTGCGTACATGTACTCACACACACACACACATCTGCTTTAAGGCCTTGGTAGTCAAGTCAGGGTCATGATCTGTGTGATCAATAGCTCCATTGCCAGCAGGATCTCTGGATGGCCCAGATTTCACAGTGGGTGGAGAGAAACAATACTGTGGTTGTACAAGATTTCAATACTGTGTTGCAATGAGCTGCCTATTTCTTTTTGGAGACAGCAGCTGTGCTACCGGTCTATCTTGCTGAATGCATGTGGAATCATTTGTCTTATACTGTACATCATAAAACAAGAGTAAAGGGGAAGTCATTTAGAAGCAGTCTTTACTTTGGTAGCCTCTTACGTTTCCATGTAATACACTCAGCTAATTACTTATTCTAATTTGGTTCTATATCTAGCAAAGAGTCAGACTGAGCAAAACTTTGCAATTTGAGAACATGTCAATTCTTCAATGAAAACACATTTTTCAAAAAGCAAGATAGAGAGGGTTGAGTGTGTCTAATCGGTCCTTGATTTCCTTACGCTCATTCATCATGAGAACAGTGTGACAAATGGATCAAATTCACCAGTGTTTTACGTTCATTTACTCAAGCACTGTACCTAAATACAGTTTGAAGTATATATTGCTTCACTCAATTACTGGGCAACTTAAGTTACTTTAAGATTTTATTTACCTAAATATACTTTAATGCATCAGTTATAATAATCCACTAGTATAAAATGTATGATAATATAACACTCTGTAAGGGACCATTCTGCATGATAAGTAATTTTTCATTTTTAATATTTACTGTAAGAACATTTTGGTAATAATATTTTTACCAACCTCGTCTCCCAAAAATGACACTTTTGTACTACATATATATAATGTGCAACAGCAAATATGTTTTGGAGGAAATGTAATGCTGCCCAAATTAAATTATTGATCTATATAATAAGGAGATGTTTTTTAATGAATGTACCTGCAAAGACACAAAATGTTCATACTGAACATATCTGCAAAACATTCACTCACAACATATTTTATTTGTTATTCCTACAATATCTGGTTGTTACAACTACAATATAGTATTATTAAAGTTTCAAATATTTTTAGGCCTTTGTGATCTTAGTCATTAATATTTAATCAAAACTACAATCATCCCCTTAATTTAACTCAAATATTTTTGTTGCTGACCACTGCACTGCACTTTGGATGCCCACCAGCCACCCAACCACCACCTACAAACTGTGTGCAGTACAAAAATGGTACTTAATTGCATGCAAAAAACAATGACAGTTAAAATTGCTACAAGGAACTTTGATTTTGTTTGATTATAGCAGCTCTTGTGGACAAAAGCAGTAGTGTTTTCCCAGAATGAAAACTGCATTGCCCATGAGCACCACCACCAAGTGTCATAAAGATCTCGGATAGCGTGTGCATTTGTTTTGGAAGTCAGTGGAAAAAAAGACGCTTCTTATTTTTAGTACTATTTTTCTTTTTTAAACACAGCTGTTTGCAGGATGCATAGAGATGAGGTAATGACAATGCAGCACCTGGTTGTGCAGAGGTGTGGGCACGTTAATTTGTGCTTTAGAACGTAACCACCATGAACCAATCAGAAAATAACGTTTTATTCCTCAGATTCACTCCTTTATTCTAACTACACCGCCGCTCCTTGTCTTCATTCACTCTCTAGCTTGCTCGACCACCGCTGCTCATGCTCTCAGCTCGCTCACCCTCTCTCTCTCTCTCTCTCTGTTTATCTCATCTTTTTTAAAATGAGTCAGGAAGCCGACAACAAGTCTAACTTTACTTTTAATGTTATCAAATGAAGGGAAATGTCCTCCCTCCTGTCCTAGCAACATCTTTGTACTCCCTCATGCTACACTGCTGCATGTGATGTAAACACAGGCTCCTCTGGTCTGCGTAAATCCTTTCATCTGATTTTGCAGGGAATCTGACCCAGTGGCAGGCATTTGAAGTAACTATATAGAAATAGCCAGTCTTCTTGCTGATGGTCTCGTTTATTTATGTAGGTCATATAGAGGCATCAGAGGCACCATGAGACTGTTTCATTACCAGTTAAAAGTTCCTTGTAGTAACTTTAATATAGTGCAAACAGCAACTGCATGTTTCCAACAAATCATATTGAGCAAAACTATTTGCTGAAGTAAACTGTTGAATCCTCGTAATAGTCTTTTTTTAGGAGTAAAGATACTCTTTCAGTTTCATCACATTAGGTTCTAATAAAAGATCAAGTAAAAAAAACTACTTGAGAATCATACTGTATGTTCCCAGTAGCTGTAGGTTATACTCACTTTAAGCAACACACTGTACAATATAGAACAGATTCCTTCAGCATAATATCATACTGCCATGTTACAAATACACAAACCAATGGTGTGAGTTCTACAGTAGTGAAGATGTCGAGAGAGGAGCTTTGTGTTCTGCCAACTCTTGGTCCTCACTGGCATTAGACAGTGTTTGTTCCAATTACCACTGATGAATTGTGGACTATCCAATCAATGGCTCTCAGAGGATTTCTGCTGCTATGATAAAAAGGCAGAGATTAAGGGCTAAAGGTATTTCTTATACTCATCTGTCATATAGGGAACCAGAGGGATGATGGGAGATTGGTAAACAAGAAGTGATAACATAAGGTCACCGCCATCTTAATTATCTCACAGTGAGATGATGAGGGGCTAAAATGAAGAATTAACGACGTCGACGTAGAATTACTTGACCTTTTTATATTGATCATTTTTGCATACTCTTGTGTTTGATGTTTTACAGATTGAATCAACAGCGCATAAGCTGTGCCACTCATATGCAGACGATGATATCCACATTATCACCCCTCGTTAAATGGATGATGCTGATGATCAGTGACATGTGTGTACATTCATTAATCTGAGTGGCATTTCCTCTGACCAGATTTTAAATAGCCTGTTAATTGAATATAAGGATAATGCACAAGGATTACTGTTTATCATTCTCATGTTAATTACAGTGGAACAGCTAATTAAGCAAACAACCGTGTTGCTACATGAAACAAAGTACCAACACCCACTTCCATCTAACATTTATTAATTTGTTCATCAATTTAAATGGATTTTCCATGTTGAGTCATATTTTTTTTCCCTTGTTACCGCTTAATGGTTTATTATGGTCAGCCAATAAAGCATGGAAGGGAGGAAGTGAACTTTTCTGCACTATAATTTAATTTACTGTATTTGGTTTTCTAAAGCCTGTGATTAATCACGGGGTCCAGACCAAATTTATCACACTCAGAGTGAGGTTGATTATTTCATTATGAAATTTTCAACTAAAAAAGTCCTTGGTAAAATGTGCTGCTGCCATGCTGTTTACCTTGAAAACCACCCCCCACACACCCCTGTCGCCTCTCATTTCTCTGCTCCATCATCACTCTCCTTCCTTCCCCTCCAGGGATCCTCAGCACATATATAAATTACAGTTTTGTCGCAGTTAATTAAGGCCATGGTGAATTAATGACATCAATGTGAAAAGAGAGATCTTCTTTATTATTTTTATGATTCTATTCCAGGCCTTCTAGCTCAGTCGTCAACCACAGTATTGCAGGGTGGCCATTTATTGGAATTGATAGAGATGAAAAGCAGTGGACAAAGAGCCTAGAAGTCATTGCTACACTGGTTTAGGGTGCCACTAAAAAGAAGAAAAAGTAAGGCCACCTCCGATGATACTACTGAATACTTCTGCTTTTAAATGCCTCATTAAATGGTGTCTTTACTTCCTTCCAGAGATTGTGGGGGCGGACCATAATGTATGAGGGATAATTGTAAACTCAGAAACCAACTGAGTATCATTTAAAGTGGCATTCATTTATTTTTGGCCACTTTAGAGCGGTGGATCAAGCCGTAAACTATCACTATCCAACTATCAAACCACTGTTTCGTCGTCATATAAAGTCAATTTGGCTAACATGTTAGCAAACAGTCGCCTATTTACATACCCAGCAACCCAATGGATTAAGGTCCCATAATCCCTCTCCTTTTAGCTGTTTTGGTCTCCACCAGCTCAAGAGGAAAATACCTGTTTAGCAGCTAGATGCTCCACTATGTTCACTACCTAACTGCTAACTTTGTCTGGGCAGGTAGCATACAGTGGGTTTTTAGAGCATTTTTGTTGAAGCGTGAATGTAAACAGTGAAGTTGCAGGGTGTAAAACCAAAACAATGAGCTGAACACTCAGCTGCAAAGCTGAGGGGAACTGCAGAGTTGGGTAGTCACATGTTCAAGTAGTCATGTGATGCTGATTTAGAAGTATCAGAAGGGTGGGATTACTTATTGGGGATATTATATGTGATGGTTTTATTGATTTATTCTGTGTTCTGAGTTATTCCTGCAGAAAGAGGTCACTGTTTTCCAGTAAACTGAACACTGAATCTAGATGTTCACCCACTGGAGCAATAGGCTGTGGAGATGTAAAAAATACACTATGGGTACATCTCAAGTCTCTTATTTGATCTTTCCTCGCTCCTCCCCCCTTGCCTGAACTGGAGGTTGTTCCTGGTGCGTCCCATGTCTCTTATTTCTGCTCCGAGGAGCAAGGAAACTCGAGTTGGTCTGATCAACAATAGAACCATAAACAGTTTTCTTCATTTATTAGAAAGATTTTGCTTTTCATGATCTGTTTTTTCCCCCATTAAACTGTTTCTTGCTGACAGACAAACTCTCCCTGACTTTAATATGATCCATAATAACCATTAAACATGTCATTTCCATTCAGTCACGTGAGGCTGAAAATTCCTGAGTGTCATATTTTCCAGTGTTCAAAAGACACTCTGATCATATTCTGGGTTATTAAATAAGGAATTCACAATCAAAATTTCAAAAAATACAGATGCAAATAATCAATAAATAGTATAAATGCATAATGTGAGTAGAAATGGTTCCTGTGCCTCTGAGCAGGACAGAGGACATAGTGTAAATGCAGAATGCAGGTTTTTATTTATTTTTGTTTGTATTTAGGTGTTTGTTAAACAGGTAACAGGCTGCAGAGAGGAAACAGCTGCTCTAGCGGTGATAACTGTGCACATTTATTAGTATTATCATAGTGCACATGTGTGTGGACACAAAAATTTATTGGAAGTTTCTACAGCTGTTAAAGCCGACTGACAGCTGATCCAGCTGTGATCAGCTGCCGCCGTCATCAGAAACGGACGTCGCCTCACATGATACTTCAGAGGAAAGCACGTCTCATGTCTTCAAAAACAAATTTCCTCATTTCCTCTCTTCTCGCTTGGTTTACTTGCGTCTCTCCTTGCATTTACAGTGGGAGGGACTAAGAAGCAAGGAAAAGACGCAAATAAGGGAAACGTGGATGTAATTTAAGAGACTTGGGATGCACCCCATGTGAGACAGAACTTAAGCCCTTATTTCCTTGAATGTTAATGCAAGTTATTGACTTTGTGATCTATTGTATCTCAAAGTATTTTTCCAAATGGTCCTTGACAGTAATAATAATGGCAACGTATGCAAGATGTATGCAGTCTGCTGCTCATCATAATATAATGAAGATAGTTAATAGTTGGTAGGCACAGTAAAACTTAACCTTGCATGAACGTTAACACTGTTCATTTTATATTCACACCCAACCCTCAACTGAGAATCCTCACATCATCAGCTGTTGCTGCTCCCATTGTTACATCCATATTGCTGTGAATTATGGGTGAGCTCACTCTCACTCTGGTAGTCTATAGGAAGTGTTCTTGAGACCCATTTGATAAGTTGTGGATTTTGACAACTCTAAGCACCCTACAGGTGCCAGGAAGTCTGGATATTAAGATTCAGACTGTCTCCATTTCATTCTTTCTGTTGTTTCTTCCTAAAACTCACACAAATCACATATTTTTTCTTTTTCTGTTATATGCTGCATGTTGTCATTGTTTTTGAGGAACTGTTTCACAGTCTCCCAACCTTTATTAATCAAATACAACCCCCAAAAAAGCAGGCATGATACAGTCTGAAGAAAAGTTTCACATTAGCGTACAGGTGTGGTGACTGAACTGACCTTGGCATTGGAGATAGTGCTCTCACAATAGCACAGTAATAAAATAGCCAGTGATTCAGACAGATAAGCCATTTGATTAGTCAGTCAGATAGACAAATGTGCAATCAGTCAGTCAGCTTGACAGATAGAAACACATTAAGTCAGTCAGCCTGCCAGTCAGTCAGTCAAAGAGATCTAAAGCCAGTTAGTCAGACGGATGCATACAAAGTCAGTCAGTGGGTCAAGTCAGTGAGACAGATGGAGATGAAGAGATCAAAGTGGGAGAACTAGATGGACCAGCAATCCAGATGGCCGTGGAGACAGATCCCGGCCCAAGTTAACATTGGCCCAGCCAACACATTACCAGGCAGTCATCTCACCAGCAGCCAACTGCCCTGGAGCTCAGCAAGCTGGCTGTGGATGCCAGCTCTTTTCAGTCTGGGAAATGGGTCAGACCAGCATAATCATGTTCAGAGTTTGATGCTGCTTGGATCTCTTGCACATTATGTGTCTTTTTGTTAGAGTGATAGAAACTCATACTGTAGATGCATGTGTGTAATACACTTACTCATAGTTTTCAGCAGTCAGCGGCCAGTCAGATGCAGTATTGCATGAAAACAGCAGTGCATAATCAGTATTATATCTCCTCTATGTTGAACCTGGATTATATAAGATTTTCATGCAAAAATCCAGCCTCAGGCTGCACAGCTGTGAGTGTAACTAGTACTTCAAACACAATTTGTTCAAGAAATGTTACATCACCCAAACTTTTATGCAACCTTTCAATTAGCTAGCAAATCTATAGATAACAAGGGATTAGTGTAATTGAAGATATTGTAATAAAGTAATAAAAATAAAAGTGAGCAAATACTGATTTAGCTCAGTTTATCACCTATTTTGTCATCCGTCAGAGACACATAGAACTAGAGAATGTACATTGTACAACATTTTCATCCAAAAGCAATGAAATACCATTGCTCAATTCAATACACTCAGAGTTTTTGCTGCTAGAACCTTACTTGGTCTGGTATGACCTGCAACTTATGTCAGCTAATGTTAGCTAGCGTTAGCAAACTTTAGACAGATGTAGCTGTGTTACTGCTATTAGACAGTTTGGTGACTTTATGATTCTTCTGTACTTGTGCTACCAGCACACTACATTTTAGTTTGTCACAGTTAAACATTTCTGTGGTAGTATTACAAAAGGAAAACAAAGGCAAAAAAACACAGTCTAGCTCTTCAGAAGACATGTTTGTTGTCTTCTGCTTGTTGCTCTAAGTCATATAAAATGATGTCTTTAAACAATAGGTTCACAATTTTTCAAGTCTGTCTTAAAACAACAGTCAGGTGTCCATATGAACAGTTTTCCTCGCTATAATCATTCCTCCTGTTCATAGTGACTAAAAGATCCACTTCAAATGTGCTTTCAGTGTAAGTGATGGGAGCCAAAATCCACAGTGTGTCCACAGTCATTCAGTGCAAAAATGCAATTAAAATTGGATCTGAAGCTCATATGTGGCTTCAGCAGTCTGATTTAGTCAGATCAAGTGCCTTTTTAGCATCCAATTCCCTCTTTGTGTTTCCCAGTTGAGCTGTGGTGGAAGTATAGTAACAAAAAGAGGGACTTTGGTACTAAAAATACAATAATGTTGAAATATATCTACTTGATTTGACTGATTTGGATGCTGAAGCTTCATATTAGCTTCAGATAAACTTTTAAATACATTTTTGCACAGAAGGAGGACTGTGGATGTTGGCCTCCATCACTTACATTATAAGTGCATTATGAAGGGATCTTCTAATGGTCAGTATGAACAGGAGGAATGATTACAGCATAAAACTCTATTTCAGTATTTATTTGAAAACTGAGAGGAAATTTGATGCACTGTTATCTTGTAACTGCCATTTGTGGCCACACTGTTAAACAACAGTTAAAGATAGTCTTGTTATAACTGAAGCAATTTTGAAAGTTCTTGATCTTTTGCCTTTCTTTTGGTAATGCGTAGTAAGCATGTACAGATTGGTTGATAAGATGAAATTACATTACATGACTTCTGCTCAATAGAGTCCTTAAATTAAAAGAAATGATAATTTAGTTGAGAGTCCACTGCAGTGTTTTCTACTTAGCAGACAGGAGAGCCATGCTGTCCAAAAGAACTGACATCCCACAACAAAGGGTACTATTGGTCAAAATGCAGTTTCAGAGAATTTCATTAGTATCGGTTTCAGTGGGCAGTGCGAGTGCCATACAGTCTAAATGTTGATTCATAGAATTTCATTTGTACTGGTTTCAGTGGACAGTTTAGAGTTATGTGGTAGAGATGCTGTATCAGAGGATTTCATTAGTATTGGATTCAGTGGAGAGTTTTGTCTGCTGTGATGTAAGTGCTGCTTCAGAGGTCTTTCCACTCTGCCAGGAAACAATTCTAGGAGAAACACTGATCTACAGCCTGTATTCAAGGACAGTTTGTAGAAGAATTCATGAATTTAGCCTCTCTGATCCAGCAACAAATGGCTGAGGATGCACATAGTCCTAGATCCTACAAAGCCTGTTAAGCTTCCTAGCATCCTGCATCTCTCTGAAGACCCCGCCCAGCTCAAATCCTCCCAACCATTTTTTGACTGTTCATTTTATCAACCACAGCCTAATATGTTTCTCCCAAATACTCACCCCTGATCACTCCATCTTATTCTAACTGTCTGTATTTTTATGTTCATGACTCCAAAACATCTAGACATTTCCAAGGATGCAAAAGTGGGGAAAACCCTCCAAAGTGAAGGATATTTGTCAGTTCTCTAAGTGAGAGCTCAGTGCTATTTACATCTGCGAAAAAACAAGGTTGAGAAAAGGAAAGTAGTGACACAGGTGGTTTCAAGAGCAAGTGGTGTTGAGGCAGGAACCATTGCTACATCACACCAGTAAGGAAGTAATGAATCAGATTTCTCATATGAGAAAGGAAGATTGTGATATTACTTCTGTCAAAGGTTTAAAAGTATCAAAGTTTTTCACTTATTTCTCAAAAATCATATGGATATTTTAACTTGTGGATGATCAAGTTAGATGGAAAGAACCAACTTTACGTTATATCACTGATCCCATCCCACACATTAAGGAGCCTTAAGGATATAAATGTGGTGTGTGTGTATGATGTGACAGAGACAGAATGAGTCCAGGTGGTTATTTGCTGATGTTAGACGTTAGCTCCTCTTGGGACACTTTACTCTCATAATGTTGAACTGATGGTTGGAAAAATATATGTGTTTATAAATGCCACTAATGTAATTGATTGGGTAGTGTGTGTGTGTGTATCTGCATATGTTTGCATGAATGTAAAATGTCAGATCTTTTGTCATATACAGTATCTCTTCCGGAGGAGGCTGGTCCATAGAGGTAGAGGAGGTTGCTCCTCCTCGATTTTTGAGAGACAAGAGAGAGATCAAAATATAAAAAAAGAGTAATTGGTTGAAACAAACTACTACCAAATCTCAGTATAATTTATAAAATATTTTTTCTCTCTTTGGAAAAAATCCATTACTGAAAATCTGATTAAAATGCTTCAACAGAGACAGCTGCAGGGCAGGCAGGAGGGGAAAGGGCAGTGTGTGTGTGTGTGAAGCGGTGAGAGGAGGACTGAGAATGGCCTATGTAGTGTGGATTGGACTCATAGGTCTACTTCAGCGTTTGCATTAATATGTCAAATTTGACGAAAGAAAATACCCTGTTAACAAGTCCATTCACAGGCTCCTGCTGTTCTCCTTAGGGTGGAATCTCTGATACAATTTTAATATGCTTCATTTCTTTTTCATGCTAATCTATGATTGGCCAAAACACGTAAAATGACCTTTCAAGGGTGGACGTCCTCCCTCTAACCAATCAACAACCACAATATAATAGTGACATGGCGTTGGTCCAATGACAGTTTCCAAACTTCGTCAATTCGCTACCACTGTAAGCACTAAAGCCATAGATAGATTGATAAGTAGTATATTAGAAAATAAATTATAACTTGCAAATTGCGAGCTACTTTTAAACATATCACCAAAAATTACATTTTCTTTAGGTCTTTTCAACAGTGTCCAAATTTCCTGTTTTCAGATTTGCGTTTCCCTTTTTTATGGAGCAGTAGAGAGCTACTTGTGTTAGCCAACGCAACAGTTAGCTTGTTGTAGCAGCCCTGAAAGACTGTTTAGCTGACGGTGAGAATGGATTTCTGCTTTCCAGGCTGGATACACGGTGGGACTACGGTGGTGTGAGGCGGCCCGACGTGCTGCTGCTCTAAAGTGAACTCCTCTCAACAACAATAGACAGTTAGCAATATAATTTAAATGAAACAACTGGGAGAGTTAGCTCGTTTGTCATTGTTGCTAATGATATCGGACTGGTTAACCAGCAGTAATACAGTTCTGTTAACAAACAAGATGACCAACAGCACAAATGCAGTGGCGCCTTCTGACATGGATACTTCATCTCCATGAAAGAAAGAGGAAGACGTCAGATAACGTGAGTCAGATACAGCTTCTCTCTCTCTGTCTCTTTGGTCACTAATTTCTTCTCTGTTGTGTGAATTTATCTCCTTAACAAGAATGCAGTAGATCATATAATGTGCTGTAGGTAGCTTGCCTGTTGAAGAGTTACAGTGAGCTGTCTGGACTCACATGGATGGAGCCTGATTGAATTGAAATTGATCCAGTTTTTAATTTAGTGGTTGTTTAGTCACCTGTTGATGTTGTGTGATTTATGAATGAGTGTGCAGGTCTGGCTGCTTGCTTGAGAGAATTTCTTCATTCTTGTTTGTTTTTAAGCTGAGCTCGAGTAATAAGCTTAAAGTAATCAGAACTAAGACATTTTAAATACTAAAAGTAATTAGAATAACAAGTGTTAACATGTCAGCTTTGTAGACTATATTTTGTATGTGGTGCATATAGATAAGAGTGTGTAAGTCATGTATTTGATACATGCATTAATACTTTAAGATCTGTGAATGTTTTTAGTGTTCAGTCTTTCTAGTATTCAGCACTGATCTGAACCTGTATCACATTATAAACTTTGTGATACTTTATATATTTCTGTATACTAAGAAAATACACAGGAAACACGTGTAAATCATGTGATATGTTGTCTGTTTCTGATGAGAACATAAAACTGTTGTCACAATTGAACAATACTATAAATCTGAATTTCACTTTATTGGTAAAATAACACATCTGAACCACTCCACGGCTAAAATGAGCACTTCTTTGTTTAGAAACAAAATGTATAAATGTCTTTAAAGAAGCAGCCTTTTCACCACTCAGGAGTTTTTGTTGTTGAAAGCAAATAGTTTTATTGGCATATAAAATTGTGCCCCCCTCTGATTTCATCGGGTGGGGGACAATGCGGTTTGTTGCAAGATTTCATGTTACATTCTGTTTGAATACGGGTTGCTATAATTCAACAGGTTATGCTATAAATTATATTGGTTTAATGGTGTTTTAAAATCTTGTTCCACGTGCCCCTTTTTAACTTTGAGCAGCAGCCCCTCTAAAGGTCTCTGCGTGGCCCTGCATTTGAACATAAGAACATAACATAACTTGAATACGTGACATGCGTAACCAATGTCCCTTCAGTTGAGAGTATATATCAGCTTCCACTCTGGCATCCTCCATCAGCTGTGTAGGTGAGTCAGTGACATGGACTTACTAGCTTAAAAATGTATGTGACGTTCATGGATGTAGTAGCTAAATCTGTCCATGCAAAAATAAATTTTTTCAGCAGATATCTTAGTTACAAGATTGAGCTAGCAAAGCAGTTTTGTGTTTATATGTGTGGTATTTATTCAGTTTGGGAAATCCCATGATCTCTAGAAAGCATTAGCTCAAGTTGGCTAGCTGAGTCAACAGGGACTAGAAATCGTCTCTGTTGCTAGGTTGTTACTAAGGGTCGACCTACCTGCTGGAATAGTCAACCAGGTTTTATTACATAGGAGTCTACTGACGTGAGTGACTGTTTTCCAGGTATTAGTCATACCCCATGTATTTCCATGGAAACGGAGATAACATTAGCAAAATGTTTTGTTTTTAAAAAATGTTTTAGTAAAACATTTTGTTTATATCTTTTATTTTGTTGGTAACTGTTGTAGTATGGCAACATTACATGAGAGGATGTGCTCTACTTCAGTGATGCTTATGGAACTCGGCACAAGCACCTCGCTCCTGATCGCATCACTGTCATACTAACAATGACGGTAAAGCACACCCTTAAGTATAATATTACTTAAATCATCGACATCCCCAATCACTACGTGTATGTGTGTTTGTAGGCAATTACGCACAATCAGTGCATTTGAATCTCACCATTTTGTGTGTATGAATTGGGTTGAATGAGTTTGTGTGTGTAAAATGATGAAGAAGGATTACCACACTCCTATGAGCATAACACAGAGCTCTGCACTGACGTCTGCGGTGTGAAATATGACAAGATACAGACAGAATAACATGAAATAAGAGGAGAAGCAGAATAAAATTGGAACTGGGAGGCATGACAGTTAAAAGATCAATGCAGTTGTAGAGAGCATGAAAAAAATCCCCTTTCTCACATCCCTCTGGCCTCAGGTTTGATGTTATGAAACAGCTCTCCCCCGCTGATATCTTCCCACCCAGCCCTGCGGCAATATTCACAAATATAGTGAGAATACTCTGAGACTTCTTGACTCAGCCTCACTATTCTTTACAAGGACTTCCAGCGTAGAAGTGATTAAAGAAAAGACTCTGAGCAAGCAAAGGGTAAGAAGGGAGGAGTTGTGGTTGACTTGTAGGTGCTATGCACACTGCTGTAATTGGTTGATCAAAGGTATCTGAGCATGCCTTCATAAGGCTGTTTAGACTGCTGATGATATGAAAACATGTGACCCTAACAACACCAGGGAAGTCCATTATATCCATTAGTGATGTTGTGTTGGCTCATGGTGCGTACTGCTAGTGGGAATGAAATTAATCACAACTGTGAAAGAGCAATAATGGTGTAAGCGGGTTACTTTATTGAAAGAGAATTACAAACCCATCTTTAATGACATGAAGATCAGCTTCAGTATCATCTCTGCACAGTCTGATCGACCGCACTTTATTAACTCCCTGATCACAGATGGTATGCTTAATTTGTGCCCCTTTGCGGTCCGTCAGCGTGACCAGTCATGTTCCTTATCTCGCTGAGCCCAGCTGACATTTCAGTGACGTCGACTTTCCATCATATCTGAGCAAATAGGGTGAGTCAAATCCTATCAAACCGAATGCTAGCCTATGGGGCAGTTAAGAGAACTTCTCCTTCCTGCCACCAAACCATGGTCAAACTCTGCACCCCAGTGTGACCACTGCGCTCCTCTGCCTCTGCATGATTGGCTGTCCTGTTACTGTGAGGACCTTTTGGTCACTGATCTCTGTCAGGCCTCTTCTCTGCTCTAGCACCACAGTGGTGAAATTAACTCCCCACTGAAGTCAGGGCATCAGAGTCACTGCCCATCTTATTGGCTGAAAACCCACCTTTGTAAGACTACACCTTGACATCCCATGCTAACACTTGCGTCTAATTTCTAAGAAAACTTTAAGCACTTATACTGCGGCAGTGAATACAACAGGTGCAGGTGTTAGATCATTCCCATGTGTGTTACACTGTAATGGTTGAAATGCTTTCACAGCTTTTATACTTTGCAGGCTTTGAATTTCACTCCGCTGTAACAACTTTCTTAGAATTTCACCACAAGGACTAACTTCAAACAGTCAAGAGCTGGACAGGCAGCAATCACAAACCAAACACGCACGTCTACACACAAGTGAGAACAGATTTGACACGGCAAGCAAACGGTGCATTTAGAGGTGATTGCACATCGTGGTGCAAACAAATCACCATCACCAAGGATTCCTCACTTCATGTAAGTGTTATGAAGGGCAGTGCCCCCCCCCCCCCCCATCATCACTTTATTTATTGTTCATGCACAGCAGAAATGCTTCCCTCGAATTTGTACTTCATTAGTTTGAGTCCATTTTCAACCACAAAAAGTAGGTAGTGGTATTATCTTCACCTTGTTACATTCAGAGCTGGTTTATAATGTTGTCTCTGTGTCAGTATGCATCATTCCAGCCTCTTTATTGAGCCACTGGCCATGATATGACCACTCAGCCCAGGCACTGCCAATGGCGACTAATAGGCCCTGCAGGAAGGGCGCTCTGCCTGCTGTGTGTGTGTGTGTGTGTGTGTGTGTGTGTGTGTGTGTGTGTGTCCTTTTGCTCTGAATACTTGAAGGAAAGTGTTCATATCTAAATTACCCATTACCCCAGGGTTGACCGAGATTTGGACTTCAGCTATCTCTCTTTTTCTCTCTCTCTCTCCATATATCTCTGTCTATCCCCCTCATTAATTTTTTTTATTTTATTTCTCTCTCGAAATCTCTCACTGCGCTCATTTCTCTCTCCCACTGTGATGTTGCTGTGTTTCCATGCAGCTGTCAAACAAATTTTTGCAGAAGTGTTTGAAATTCCCAAGGATTGAAAGAGCACAAGAACACAGGAAGTAAATATTCTGTTACTTTAACAAATTTTAACCTTAGTACAAGTAAAACAACTTGTGTATTAATGTAGTTAGATAAAAGTAAAAAGTAGGTCTGTTAAAATATAAGTTCAAATGCGTTGTATAGTAGAAGTGGGAGTTGGGGGGTAAAGACACATCTTAAACCTACATAATAAAGTGCATTCGTTTTATGTTTAAAATGATGTTAGTGCAGCAGTTCATGTGATGTTCCTGGGTGTGAACTGCACCACTGAGCCCAGGGACCAGATGCATAAAACTATCTGTAGATTAATGAGTAAAACTGTGTGTACGCACAAAGCCGGAAACATGCATACGCATTGTTTTCATCACATTGTTCTGTTTTATAAATCTCAATCATTGTGAAACGGGGTGCACGTACACAAGCCTCATTTCCACTCCCACAATTAGCCATGAATGGATGAAGACACGCCCTTAACCAGATGTGTTCATATCAATTCCCTGTCTGCTCCACCAGTCTGTACACCTGTGAAACAAAGGGGAAAGAAGAAGTGTAGTTTCACTGATTGTGTTGCACCAGAGAGGTTCTCCAACAGCCAGAACAACAACAGCTGTCATTATGCACAGTTTACGGCTATTTATACTGTCTATATCATAAAGGCATCACATGGACCTGTAAACCATGTTCAGCAGTGATATCTCAGAAATGTAATCAATGATTAGTTTGTAGCACTCATATCTAAACTGACTGTAAAAGATGTGTCATGATCAAGGATAAAATAAAAAATATTAACAGCAAAATACATTTTTGACTCCAATGCAAATCAAAAGAATGATAAAATTAATAAAACAAAAGTAATAAATCAAAATGACATTTGTAAATGCACCTTTGATTGGCATTTTATTAATCGCTATGAAGACCGGATACAAATCACACAATCAGTGCAGCTGGTTATCAACCTCAACAAACAATGTTTTACTAAAATATTCATTTCTCACCTTATATTTCATCTCCATCCCATCACATCAGCCTCAGATCACTTTAGAAAAAAAACATGTGTATTCCTGGTCTGAAGTATGCACATCCTCACATGGAAATGGTATATGCATGTTTTTTGTCTGTACGTATTGTTCATGCATTTGGCCCCTTATGTCCAAGCGAACAATAAGTCCCTTTATAGAGCCTGTGTATACCACTGATTATTGATTATAAATATACAGTATACAACTGCCTTCTTCAGTTTAGTCTTCCTGGAATTAACCAGGAAAGAGGACAAAACTCAGACAATTCAACAAAAACGACAGACAATAAATAAAATGAGCTACAGTACACTTCCACAAGAGCACAAAGCTTTATTAAGCTTTTTATTGTTATAAGGAATTAACAACAGAATAAACATCACCAAGGCAACAAGGACATGTATAAACAACTCCACAGTGGCTGCAGCCACAAACATACGTATTGAAGCAAAAAGTGACTATCAGTGAGTTTGCTGTTGTTCTCATCTGTCTGAGCTGCATTCTATGAGCCTTGAGCGTCACAAAGTCTGCTCCAGGTTCAACTTCTTTGCTCATTCATTGATAATGCATAATATAAGCAGTCCACTCAACCTCTCTTGCTTGCATGACCATTTTAGTCTCAACCAGAATGCAACTTGAATTGATCATGTAACATTGTTGGTGTGTTTGATTTGCTTCACTTTGGCATTGGCACTTGGACTTGGATTAATGCCGAGGTAAAATAATGCTAACCTTAACCCAAGTGCACAAAAAATGACTCTGTTACAATAAGAAGATTAAATGTAATTTGTTGCCTCTAACTGTGGAAATTCCACATTGACATACCAGCTTTTGTCAACGCAGAAGAACGATGAAATGAATAAATCAAATCTGAATGTCAAATTGAAATCATACACCTAAAAAATAGTTTTTAGTCCAGTCTTTATTCGTTCAAGGATAAACCCGGTTTATTACCACGTCATATTTTTGTTAAGGCATCATTTCTTTAAGCAATCATAGCGTTATACTGACCACTTTTATTAAAAAAACTTATTTGGAAAAGGAAATTAAAGCAAATGGTATGATTACAAACATCCATCACACCTTTATAGATTGACTCTCTGGTTCAGGTTTAACAGAGCTCTGTTACAGTCAGCTTAGTTAGCTCTTTTATTTATAAAAGTAAAAAAGGAATGATAACTATTTGATTTATGAAGAAAGTGCTTGTGTTCAGATCACCATAGATTGACGAACATGTGCATGCATGAAGGAACTGATCGTATTAATATTCCATACGAGTTACTTTTTCATCACTTAACTTCAGTGCATGCGGTGCATTATATCACAGCCTACCTCTATATGCCACATTTAACTTTACTGCAGAGTGAAGTAAAGGTGAAAGCTACAAGCTACAGGCTGGTAAAAATGACACAGTATAATAACTGTAAATCACACATATCTCATCTTCTTTAATTTTTTTTCTGACATTTTCATCTATATAAATTGTATGATTATATTATAAATATATAGATTATATATTCCACCTGGATAGGACAGTATAGAGGCAGACTATATCCCCTCCAAAAATGACTCCAACCCCTAATTATAATATTTTTTGTGCAGTCCCTAACCAATAGAAATGAAACTACATGGTAAGAAAAAAACAAGAATTATCATTTAATATCAGTTGTCACTGTCATACTTAATAAGGAGTTGAAAACAAAGAAATGACCTTGGTGATAATCACATTCAACCAGTTGGGCCCAGCCTAGCATAACAAATCGATTCCATTGCTTCTGATTGCATAGTTTCACTGAGCTTACAATGTTTTGTCTTGAGGAAATGTTTTGTCTTGAGGATTAACATTTTCCCTCTGCTTTTCCAAATGAATACATCATATATTTGGACTGAGACTCAGCTTGGAGACTGGCTGTCCCTGTCCCTCTCTCGACGGCAGTGATACTTTGTATCTCTGCCCTCACAAAGGCATAATCAATTTAAGAGTTTGTCTTGGGTCATTATTACCTGCTGGAGGACCATCTGTTCACTGAAGCTGGCTGAGAACTCTGCCAGGTAGAGACACACACATGGAAACACACACACACACGTAGCCTGAAGGGTTGCCAGGTAGGCCTGGACCTGTGAGATGTAGAATGACTACGCCTCAGGAAAAGCTGAAGAAAACATTGGCTGCGTGAATGTGTGTGTATTTATATATTCTTAGGTGTGTATTCACACATATATACTTACATAGTACAGTATGGATGTGCACTTGTTTGTGCCTGTCTCTCCTAACATGATACATGCAGTGTATGAGGGTGTGATGGGGTGGCTTGTGGGCGTGCAGTGTGTGCATGTATGTGTCAGGTACAGATGGTGTGGACCATCAGGCATCTCATCCAGCCAAGTGGTTCAGCTACTGGTTAACAGTAGCACAGCTAAATATAATTACACCCACAATCTTAACAGCCTGACTGCTACAGCAAGGAGAAAAAATAATATTAGAGAAAAATTTCATTAAATTAGGTTAAATAAATTTAAATTAACCAAAATTCAAATTTATATGTAAAGCACCACCTCATACAAAAGCTGTTCAAAGCACTTAACATAAAAAAAGAAACAGCAAAAATGTGCAAACAGAAACATCAAGCATACATATGCATTAAATCACATATACATACATGCATACAAACATACTGTACAAATATGATGTGTTCATTTTAGAAAATGCCCTGCTGAAAAGGAAGGCCTTTAGTTTGCTTTTAAAAGCACACAGTGTTAGAGCAAGTGTAAGTTCAGCAGGCAAACGGTTCCATTCTTTAGGTGCATAAATACTGAATGCCATCTCACCAGACTTTGAAAGTGCTCTAGGCACATGGAGGAGATTTCCACCTTGTGACCGGAGAGATCTGCTGGGGTTATAAACTGACAGCATGTCTGAGATGTACTGTGGAGGCAGACTAGCAAGTGGTTTGTAAGCCAAAAGGAGGATTTTGAATTGTATTCTGAAAAAAATGGGTGGCCAGTGAAGGGTCCGGAGGACTGGAGTTATATGGTCTGATCTTTTTGTCCTGGTTAGAACTTGAGCGGCTGGGTTCTGGATAAGTTGTAATCTATTGATTGTTTTGTTTTGAAGACCCATAAACAGAGAGTTGCAATAATCCAGCCTGCACATGACAAATGCATGCATGGGTCAGACTGAGAAAGAAAGCCTCTGACTCTGAGTTGGAAAAAGGCATTCTTGTTGATGCTGTAAATTTGATACTTAAAGCTGAGTTCACCATCCATGGTTACACCTAGGTTTTGTATCTGGTCACTTGTTTTTAGTGATCTGGACTCCAGGTACTCGCAGACAAGTTGTCTCTGGGCTTTAGCACCTATGACCAAAATCTCAGTTTTCTCCCTGTTCAGCTGAAGTAAGTTTGCTGCCATCCAGTGGTTGATTTCATCCAAGCAGGTGACTGGGGAGCTTATGGGTTGGAAGTCATTGGTGGATAGTGAGATGGAAAGTTGTGTGTTATCAGCATAATTATGGTAGTTGATGTTATGTTTGCCAATAATGTAACTAAGGGGAACCATATATAGGATGAATAGAAGAGGATCTAGGATAGGGGCCCTGTGGGACCCCACACACTAAATTGTTTCCATTGGAGTAGAAGTCCTCAAGTGTGACAGTGAAATCAAGAGTAAGTAGGATTCAAACCACTGGAGAACCGTGCCAGACAGACCCACCCAGTTTTTTAGCCTTTCCAGAAGAATCCCATGATCCACTGTGTCAAATGCACAGCATAGGTCTAGGAGCATTAGGACTGAATATTTTTTTATCATCACTGTTGATCCTCATTTCCAGTTTCCAGTGCTGTGAGATGTGCGGAAGCCAGACTGGAATTTATCATAAATAGCCTATTGTTATCTGTAAGACAGCAGTTTAGTTGCTGATATACAACCTTCTCAATGACCTTACTCAGGAAGGTGAGGTTGGAGATTGGCCTATAGCTGCTAAGTGCTTTTGGGTCCAGGTTATTCTTTTTTAGAAGTGGTCTAATAGTAGCAGTTTTCATGCAATGGGGAAAGATACTAGTCTGGAGGGAACAGTTTACTATTGACGAGATGTCATCTGTTAAAAAATTAAAAACAGATATAAAAAGGATGCTGGAAGAGGATCAATGGGACTGGTGGAGGACTTAAGAAGATTAATGGCATCAATGAGATCTCTGGAGTCCACTGAAGAGAAATGCTCGAGACTGTTGGCATGCCATGGTGGAGGTATGTCTAATTGGGATGTTGCGCCTGATGTTAAGAATTCTGTTGTTAAAAATAATGCAAATTCATTGCATTTGGCAGTTGAGAAAGTATCAGCAAGGGAGGGGCTAATGAGTTTATCAAAAAGGTGTTTCTAATCATTTTTTTGGGTGTTGATAAGATTTGAGAAGAATTCTTTTCTGGCCTGTTTCAAGCTTCTGTTGTAGTTCCTGAGGGTATTTTTGAAAATGTCCCAGTCAACATGCAGTTTTGATTTTCTCCACCTCCTCTCAGCTTTCCGGCAGTGTCTTATGAGCTGCTTTATGGTCTGTTTATGGTACTGTTCAGTAACTTGCAAAATAGTCTTAAAAACCAACATGAAAAAGAATTATGATAAGATGGTGGATCGTGATCCTGCCTGAAAAAAATTGTGGTATAATATTTTTGCCATATCGCCCACCCCTAACTGTCTGTGCTAATGAGTTGGCTCCTTAACATGTTGGGTCAAGTCAGACAACTGCAATAGCTCATTGAAAGAGACTGCGGTGGACGCTGTGGAATTATCGATGTGGATGTTGAAATCACCAGAAATAATAACTTTGGTGTAGTCAGTACCGAGTCAGTACTGGGAGTTGTATTGAGGTGGTCGGTACACTATCAGAAGAAGAACTGAAATGTCACACTGTAGACTGACAGCAATATTTTCAAAGCTCTGGTATTCTCCAAGTGGGACCTGAAGAAGCTTTAAAGAATCAGAGAAAATAGCTGCTACTCCCCCACCTCGTTGGCCCTGCCTTGTAGTGTGCAGAGAGTTGTAATTGGGGGTAATGCCTCACGCAGAATGAAAAAGTTATTTGTAGCAAGCCATGTTTCAGTAACAAAAAGAACATCAGCGTCATTATCCTCAGGTTGAGTTTGCTGACCATAAATGACTTATTAGTCATCAAACAGACATTCAATAAAGTAAAATTAAGAACATGTGAGGTAGGAGGGGCTGCACTAGTAGCTGCTAGTTCAGCTTCCATGTTGTTTGGAAATGTCCCTAACAAGTGAGTGTTTAGGGAAAAATAAAACAGCTAACATGACCACAATGTCAGACTAAATAATGAAGTGAAGCAAAATGGTAAATCAGTCTATCAGGCCATCAACTAACCAGCTCACTATGGCTGCTGCTTCTGTTACCATTTTTTCCCTTGCAGTATTGTCCCTGCCACTCATGACATTCACAGTACAGGTACAAGAAATGGAGCTTGTTGTGTCACAGAGGTTACCAGCTGACTGCTAATTCCTTGTTTGAGCACTAACACTTTTTTTTTGTTTCGTTCAAATCATGCACTTGTCCATATGTGTAATTTCCATGACTAATTTAATGGACATTGAGAAGAGCCCATGTATCACTTCACTTTAATTCCACAGTATTTCGCATTTATATGTAGTATATAAACATTTAATAGCTTATAATTTGGTTGTAAGCAGATATAAGGGCATTTTTAATCGTCTATTAATGCACACTAGAGAGAAAACTTTAGAAAACTTAAAGTGTTAACAAATAAAGCCTACATTGGAAAAATCACCCGTTTTCTTTTTCTTTTTTATATGTTTATTGGGAAGTTGACAGTGGAGATAGAGATAGGAAATGGGGGGAGAGAAAGAAAGTTGGGAAAGATTCCCCAACTGGAATCTAACCAGGGACCATTGCCTGTGGTATGAATTTAACCATTTAGCATTTTGTTTTTTTTCTAAGCTCCTACTCTTGATTGGTGATTATTACAGTAAATGACACTTCATTAAGGACATTTTGCTTCTGAGTTAACTGATGATAACTAATCAGCTGGTATAAGAGCTTAAATAACTCATAATGTCTCAGATTTGAAACCTGAATGGTTTGCGTGATTTTAGAATCTTTTCCTCCCGTCATTGACATTAGTAAAATTTACTCTTTTGAAAGCCGTTGTATATTTAATGGGCACGTACAGTCTGCGATCTGAGTACACATATCATAAACACTCAGGCTGTACATTATTATTATTAAATTATGATGCCTGTATTCAGTAACAATGTGTAGTTTTTACACTCAGCATAATATATTCCACTCACGTTAAAAGCTGCATGTTTATGTGCTTTATGATCTGCGTCTGTTCTAACGTGCTGCGTTTATTTATGGCAATCCCTGAATATACATTCATGCTGCTGTCAACATATACTCACTGTGATGCTCTCATTTTAAAGGGAGGGAGAAGGTGACACTGTTTGTGTGTGTGTGTGTGTGTGTGTGTGTACTGTGACAGTGGCAGGCAATAATGAGTGATGTGCATTAGCCGTTCAGCAGCATGATCCGGGCTATATTTAGAGCTAATTGTGTTTTTGTGTACAGAGGGCTTGAGAGAAGGTGTGACTTTCAACAAAGAAGAAGTTCATCATATGTGAGTCACCGGGTGGGTGAGCAAAACAACCTAATTTGTCTCGCTGATTTTCTTATGACACTTTTTGTGAGAATGTGGGTGTTACTCACAGGATATCTAAGCACATTATGGAATTCATTACAACTGTAAATATGAAATGCACTGTAATGAAAAACACCCCAAAGTTCCAGGAGATAGAATGTTTTCTCAGGTGTATGTCAGGCTAATACATATCTCATGCAGTACAACCAACACATCAAATCCTTTGATATTACTATAGAAAAGGTGTGTTCAAGTGTCAGGATCCTTGGGATTTTCTCTGGTTCAGGTGTATGCTGGATATTTTCACTCAAATACAGACACCTCACTCACTTTCAGTGCCACAGAATTCAAAGCGAGAGTGCATAATAGTAGCTAAAGTGGGACATTTCACACCTGTAATTTTACATGAAATGCGTGGCCTTTTTAAGAGCTGCGAGTTAACATGTAGTTGTCAAGAAATACTGACAAAATTTACTAATGGAAACATCCAGCTTATTCCGAAAATAGTGTTTTCTCTTGAAGCCTGTAGACTTTCATAGACAGACAGGTGTTAACTCTACTTCTACAGCGCAGGGCATAATTTGATTCATCACTGTCTCTACATACACATGATTTTAATGTCATGAGCCATTATGTTTCACTAGATGTCCTGTCAGCCTGCTAGCCAAAATGCTGCCAGCAAGTCAATATGTCAGCCTGCTACAGCAGCAGGCAGGCATTTTTGCTGCAAGGGGGCCTTTTAGGCATTACTACCCTCAGACTGCATTTAAAAAAAAAAAAAAAAAAAAGTTAGTCCTTAAACTTACCCTTACCTAAACCATCTTGGCCGGAGCAGTAAATGGAATGTGACCACAGGTGCTTTAAGGAGAGACTGATGGAAAGTGTGCAGCCTTATTCGCATTTGTACAGGTTATTATGTCAAGATTACACACAGAGGTACATGTGTTTACCCTCAAAGCAGTTGTTATCAGTGTGTAACGTGAGAGGCATCGCTCGTAGTGATGAATGTCAGAGAATTATCACTTGCTTTAAAGAGCTTTTTAGCGGGTTTCAGCTCATTGTTTAGCTGTTGTTCTAAAGAACCCAGTGTACAGTTAGGGACTAACTGGTGAACATAGAGGAGCATTTACCAGCTAAAGAGCCAGAATGAATGAATGATAATTTTGCTCCACAAATGCTGGATGTGTAAATAAGCAACTGTTTGCTGACAAGTTCAACATATCAACTTAAAAGAATCACCAGTTATCATCTGGTGTCTGGTAACACGTTACTTTAAGCCCCCATATTTATCATTAATACATACAAATCATGTAAACAAATGGTTTTCACACATTATAATGTCATTGTTTGCAGATAATGTATTTGTCCACAACTGTAATATCCTCCTGTGGGCATCCATAAGTGGAGGCTGGTGTATAAATACATAATGAGTGTCAATATAGTAAATGCAGTTCTTGTAATATAAAATATGTCTTCATGGGAAAAGATATAATTGTTGGTCAATACATTAATTAACACTTATGTGCTTATAACTACATTTTAGCATGTTATAAACTATTTATTAACTATTTGTATACTGTAAATGATAAATAGGGGACTTGAATTAAAGTGTTACTAAGTGTCCCGACTACATAGAACACAATGTAGCATGTTGATTGCATTGTGCAACTACTGCTGTTAACCTTGCAAACATCTCGACAGAGGAGGAAATCATTATTGCTGCCTCAAATACTGCAAATTCTGCCTCAAATGTGTATCAACTGCCTTTGTCTGCTTTCAAACTGGACTTCCTGATTTTGTATTTTGTCCTCTCATCAGTAACCTGTAGCATCACGCCCACACTGTCTCAGGCCCCTGTGTTGTTTTGCCAGAGGGAGGTTGCTGGTCTGAAAGCACTCTAAGTGCTATCTGAAAGGTTCACCTCAGGGCGAAAAACGTCAACTGCCGCAGCATGTCTGCAGTATGATACCAAGCCAAGCAGTCACTGAGCTTCAAACGTTAGGATCATGCAGCACCTACGTCACATAATCAGCTGGTGAGCCCGCCAGAAAGCCTTGATATTAAAGTGTGACTATGTCATTTTTTTAAAGAAGAACACCATCTTCCTTCCTACAAAGGAAACAAAAAAAAACACATACATAAGCAATAAAAGACACCCATTCTCAATTGAATACTATGAGGGATTCAGATGCTATAATCTTCTATTCTTAAAATACAAACAGAGCCAACATTCAAAGACATTCAACCAATGACATCAACATCGTTCATAGAAAACACGCACATTCACACTGTACTAAATCTGCCAAAAGACATTTGAAATGAATGTAAGGGATTGGTTCTTTCATTTTAGCAAGATTTAGCAAATTGTTCCACTGGTGTGGAGCGAAATGTTTAAAAGCCAATTTTCCAACCTCAATACTAACCTGATGTTATTCAAGAACCAAATAATAAATTATTATTAGTGAGCAAAAACGTCATAGTCTTGCTTTAAAACATATACTATCTTTACACCCCTATCAGCCTCGACAGTTTTACAAAACTAACCCAAAGTAGCTCAGGGTAGCAAGGGTCCTTGAATTGGTTCTAGGTGCCCTAAATGTTGCTCTTAGTTTGTGTATAACATAGACAGATATAGGTCTACAAAAATGTTTAACAGACTGAATCCCCCCCCCCAAAAAAAGGGTTATGTCAGTGGTTTTTAGTGTGTTATATATAAGTGTATGGGTTTTTTTTTTTAATAGATAACCTTTGTCACTCTCTTCTTATATCTACATACTCAAAGCTGCTGAGAAACAGTATTTTTCTCAGCACTCCCTGTGATAAAAGCTCATCTCCCTTCCTTTATTGCCTGCTGAAGTCCAGAGTGGATGGGAACCCTCAGCCCCAGCTAACTGATAGGCTTGATGTGTAATTAATGGTCTGACACAGGCTAATGAAGCTAATGACGCTAACTGCGCTAGCATATGGGCGCCCCATGGGGATCAACACTCGGCGCTCTAATTTAGATAAATGACGCCCCAGGTTATGCCGGGCTATTTGCATTTCATTTGGTGGAGGCCAGGGGAGAAGCTGGGATTAAACAGGGGGATGGATGGGAGAGATCAAACAGGAGAGGTGTTTGGGGTTGGAGGGATGGGGTGATGGAGGTGTTTACTCCTGTGAATGTGTGTGTGAGTGTAGATATCCCCTTGGCCATGCATGATGCTGTTGTCAGATAAAAGGATTGGTAGCAGAGGGGGCTCGTGGCAGCTGTCAGAAACAGACAGTAAAAAAAACGACAGGCCTTGTGTGAGTGAGTGTATTTGTGTGGATGCACACAGGTTTGTAATTACTATATATTGGCCCGTGGGAGACATGTCATTGTCAGCTAGAGAGTCTCAAGAGGAAAGATAATGTGCTGTGTTTGAATTGCATCATTGAAATACATGAGGCTCCGCTTGCTGAAAAAGTCAACCATGTATATGCTGTAACTTACAATACTTAAATTAACCTGATAATAAGAGAGGCACTTAGGGATGGAGCATTTTTATTAGAATATATTGCAAATAGTTTATTGTTATGCAAGGAGTGCTTGACTTGAGGCATGCCAAAAAAGTCTTCAAGCTTAATTTAAATTTACATAATTTTCAATCACCTAACAGTCATCAGTCCCTATGGGGATTTGTTTAGGATGTGGCATCATTAGCAAAAGTTCCCTCTTCTCAAAATTACATATTGCCAGTATGTGACATGTTAACAGCTGGTAATTCACAAAGACACCTCTGATAGCTCTCATAGACAGTATAGCGTGTAGGATTTTGGTATAGTTCAGCAGAAATTTTGCAGTAAGTTTCCAGCTATGAAGTTATTCATCTGAATGAAAGAGAAAAATCTAAACTGAGTTTAACATGACTTTGACATCTACTAAGTGAAGGCTATGATAATGTACTTAGAGTATATCAGTGTCATTTACAACTAAATCTTGTATTTCAATCTAAGTGCTGCTCATGTTTCCTGCAAGGTTCCAAAGTGCATGCAGGTGTAAACAGCCATTAAAACAGCATAAGCTACTGTAGAAGTTTATTTTACTCAGTGGTTTGCTTTTGAGGCACATTATATACTAATAATCTTAACTCAAGTTCCAGTCCCTAGCTTTCTCTGAAGCTTTCAACCACATCTCACAGTCCTCATCAGCAAATGGAGCCAACTCAGTTATCATCACAAGACCCAAATATGGGTCATGTGATAATTTGGGGAGCACCAGTCTAATTTGTCATATTGACTGCAATACTGACTTTAGTAAGTGGATTGGGTATTGGCCAGACATGACCAATTCACATTAAATACTTCAGTATTTTCTGTTCTGCATTGTTTGTTTCTTGTGGTAAGCTATAGTGTTGATGTTAAGATACTAGTGTTTCCCGTTGATTCCTGCATTTTCTTCACAGTAAATGTATTTGAATGTGATTGGTGTCTTGGCCTTTACTGTTTTCACAGTAAAGGCCAAGTGCTGACAATGACATTTGCGGTTAGCCAAAAGTTAGCGCAACAGTTTTCCCAAAACTAGTTTTAGTTATTTTCTGTGATTTTAGTCCAGACATCATTTTGAAACAGCACGGACAAAGCAATATTCAACTTCATTCCATTTTGACACAGCTTGAAAACCGACGACACATCTTCATGGTGTATTGATGTGGTCAGTTTCCAGTGTTCAATCTCTTTTCCAGGATCCTTGTCATTTCAGGAGCATAATGTTCCATATAGCAGTTGCAGGTGATGATGTCACACTACTAGAGTCTTCCTCTCTGGGAGGCTCCTGTCTTACAGGATGTATGGGCAGATATCTTAAGATGTTAAATGTTTTGTGGTAAGTGCTGATTCCTTGTGACTTGGAGACTTCCGCTAGATGTTCCAGCCACATAAAGGAAGTCCCACTGGGATGCTTATGGCGGTCTCTATTGAGTTAGTAGTGTCCATCCTAGTCTGAAGTCAGGCAGGAATTCTAATTATCCACTCATTATAGCTGTTAGTACAAGAGCCCCTTGAACTTGCTGTTCCTCCCTTTCTCTATCCTCCTCCGCACTGACAAGATATTCTGCTCTATGTGGTCTTTATGTTCCTGTCATTGTCTTGGAACAGCAGCTTGTAATCCTCTTCTTGCTCATTCGAGAACTTTATGTGTGAATAAAAGTTATTTATAAATTGGATGAAACTGCCAGTTCTGTGTTAGTAATGCATAATAATTAAATACAGTGAAAGCTCCAGAAAACGTCAGTAAGTGGACAATAAGTTA
The DNA here is from genome assembly GCF_963924715.1 of Thunnus thynnus. NCBI lineage: Eukaryota > Metazoa > Chordata > Actinopteri > Scombriformes > Scombridae > Thunnus > Thunnus thynnus. The sequence continues at coordinate 31,207,400 of NC_089524.1, read as the reverse complement.
AGATTTCTTCTCAAATTACTATTGAAGTTTATAACTGATGGTTGTCAACATGCTTTATGTGATAAATCAGACTGTTGTGGGCAAAACAGAGCATCATTAAATTTGTTTACCTGATGCATTCTGTTTGAATAAATCACACTCGTCAAACAGACTCAGAAGAAACATGTTATAACCTTTTTGAATGTGCATATCAAACATGTCACTGAAAGATGTAATTAGATGGAACACATTTTCTCGGTGAAAGATCTTCAAAGCAGAAGTAAACAACCTTTGTCTGACTGTTTGTCTGTATGTATGTGTGTTCTCAGTATCACGAAAAGCAAGTTATTGTGTTGAATGTTCAGAATGGTTAGCAGGGGAGTTAGCCAGTACACTGGTTGATTTTAAACCTTATTTCCTATAAACACCCAAATAGGAAATGGATTACTTCACATTGTATGTCATGTTGTGCAAGTCAAAAGATGTTTATATGAGCCAAGTCCATTACTGAAGAAAAACAAGAACAAGAAGTTTCCATCTACCCTTTTTTATGCGCTTTTTCAGTAACACTGGAAATTCGAGAAAAGTTGGATGCTTGGATGAAGTGGAAAAGTATGTATAAATAAAAGCAAAATGTGATAAAGTGCAATGGAAACAGATTTAGCAAATAAATGATGACGTACAGGGAGCATGTGATTTTAAATGTCTCTGAAGCTTCGGCCTTGCTGGGTAGCATTCAATACGTGTCTGTCTAACCGACACCGGGCTGTTATCAAAACGCTTCCAAAAGCAAAAAGCATGTTAGCTGTTCAAGATTCTCCATTTCCACTGTCCATTACGCCCTCCATCACCAGTATTTTTATTATGTTTCCATCGCCGCAGCTTTGACTGTCACTCTAGTAATAACGTCATTGCATTGCATCATCTTCTTCTTTCTGTGGTTTACTGCACTCAGTAGAAGAATCAGTACCACCAACTGTTTACTTTGATGCGCTTAATTATTAATATTTGCGAAACAGAAGTGGATGGAAATGCACATTAATTCCCATTTTCTTTTATCGATTTTCTTGAAATTTCAGTTAAAATTTGCTTTATATTTTGATGGAAACATGACTGAACATGCTCAGTCACAGTCAAGCTGGACTGGGCTTACACTCACATGTAGTGCAAACTGGTACATTTAGGTATCATGGGAAGGTCTCTATGAGCAGGGAAGCACTGATTTCACTGCCAGTATGAAGGCTACAGTGGTTGAGGTTTTAATGGTGCGTATGCCGGTAAATGCTCCATCTTAATTCTTCTAGATCTCAGTGCAGCTTTTGACACTGTTGACCATACGATTCTCCTGGATCGCTTGACGTGCTGGGTTAGCATTTCTGAATCCGCACTTGATTGGTTCCGCTCTTACATTTCAAACAGACAATTAACTGTATCCATTGGCAGCTCATCCTCCACACCTGCAAATATTTCATGTGGGATTTTGCAGGGATCAGTTTTAGGTCCACTTCTTTTCTGTCTTTACATGCTCCCCTTGGGAAGAATCATCCAAACTCAAAACATCTCTTTTCACTAGTATGCAGATGATACTCAGATCTACCTCCCCCTCAATTCCCCAAATCAGGCCAATGTAACCCATTTACAAAACTGTCTCCAAGATATTAAAGACTGGTTGGCTCATAACTTCCTTCAGTTAAATGAGGACAAGACAGAGACCATACCAGTTATTAACAAGGTCCAAGAAACAAGACCACATCACCCCTATCCCTGCATCCTTACACTTGCTCTATGTTCATTATAGGATAACCATCAAAATTCTTCTAATTGCCTATAAATCTCTCCAAGGTCTCGCCCCTACATATATCCCAGAACTTCTCACCCCTTACAGCACCACCAAACCCCTCAGATCCTCCAACCCTGGCATGTTGGCTGTGCTCTGTTAGTGGGAAAAAAAAAGGCTGGGGACAGGGCTTTTTCTGTAGTGGCTCCACAGCTCTGGAATAGCCATTGAGACAGGCTGAGTCTGCTGATGCTTTTAAGATGCACCTTAAGACTCACTTTTATTCTCTGGTTTCTAATTGTGTTGAATCTGTTTTTATTTCTATCTGATTTCTTGGATTTAAAACTGTGGACCCAAACCATGCCAGCAAAATGCTCCCCACAGCATAACAGAGCCACCAGATCCCCTCATTGTAGGGGTCAAGCATTCAGACCTACACCGGTTTTTCCTTTAATTTGTCACCCGTCTTTATGCCCTTATGTCTGTCTTTTAAAGTTCTATATAAATAAAATAAACTTCAAACTTAACGAACCACACAGATCACTGGCACACAGGATGTCCCCATAATTAGTGGTTAAATTTCCCTTTGAACCAGGGCCTGTCTAACTGACATGTCTGAGTTTATAATGGACTGTAATGCAATGTATCAAACTGTGTGTTTACAGCAACACAGTGATCACTGTGAACTACCACATTAAGGTTAAGGCATGAATGTTACATAGCCCTGCTTCACTAGTCACTGGCACTTTGTTTCATAGTTGGTTTGACAGATTGCAGGATGTGTGGGTGTCATCACAAAATATGAAAAGGAAAACAGAATGATTCATTTGGTGTCTGCTGTTTTTGACCATGGTTGTTTTACACTGGTTAAAATGAAACATTAACGTACTGACTATTTTCACAGAATGAAGGATGTTGTTGATATTCTAAATTCTGTGTTTTGATACTTCCTGAAGCGGTGCTTGTCCATTATGCCACCCATCCATATCTGCCTGTTCTGCTTCCCAAAATCCACCCACCACAGAACAAGAAAACCTGACCTTCAGCCGTAATGGACAACATAACCTGTTGACTTGTGGGTAATGCAGTTTTTAATGGACTAGCTTGAACTTTCAGAGACGGGAATGTAGCGAGGATGAGGGCAAGGGCAGGAAGCGGGGGAGAAAACAAGAAAAAAAAATGAGTATTGAAAGGAAGAAATACAAAACAGAAGCTAGATAAGAATGTTTGGCTGTTATTGTTTTCCATGTCTAACATCCTGAGACATGGCCTGTGGTATTCAGGAGATTTAATGCGGAGGAGAGAGTGAGGGATCCATAAAGCCTCTACTCTCCCTCAACACCTCAGGGGAAGCTATCTTTAATTCATGAACACTATAAAAATAAAGGTTTTTCTCTTATGGCCCCGCAGCCAGTAACAAACTCTCACAGCTACATGGCACCAGGCAGATGTTGATGCTGTGGTTATGGATGGATACTGGCTTTTGAGACCCAGGTGATATTTTATGCGGAAATGAACAGAGTCCACCCTCGGCTGTGCTGTTAAATGGATACCAATAAGCTGGGTGTTGATACTGTGTCTCTGCAGACACCAGATAGATGCGTGACAGCCAGATTTTCAGTGCACACTATGCACAATACTGCATTCTATTATAGTATTATAGCACAGGAGTCAATTAGACAAGTGTGTCTGGTGGTTTTTTAAAATCATAATTTAGTTGTAGACTTACACATACATGTGGTCTTTGAACCTAGAATAACTTTATGTTTAACATTTAAAAAGACAGTCTTGAACAGTTAATTTAGATGTAATGCCAAATCTGTGATCAAATGTTATTCACTAATTTCAGATTCATATTTTTAAAACCAGATTTTAGAATAATATGGTAATTATTGCTAAAAACAACTTTTGTGCATTGGTAACAAAACAAAAAAAAACCCAGATGTCTCCTGACCACTGAAAACTGGGTATCTTCAGTTTGTTTACCAGTTATCTAATCAGGAGACGATGGTGTGATGGCTCATCACATTGTCTATATTTGAGGTTACACTCTCACCTTTACCTCAAACAGACCATCTGTGGTCTAAAAGTTGTAAATCATGTCTAAATATAATAACAAGACTAAGCAGTTAGCAGCTAGCTAGTACTTTTGTTGCATTTCATCCCCTGCCCTCGCTCCCTCTGACTGTCAAATAAATGCAAAATGCCAAAAATAAAAAACCCCAAAAACAAAAATAAGACTACTAAAGATAAGAAATCAACAAATTTCTTGGCAATCCATCCAATAGTTGTGGAGACTTACGACCACAAAGCCGATCTCATGGTGGTGCCAGAGGAAAAGATTACCAAGGTCAGTAGGATAAATAATTAACTCAGTATTTCTGAAGTTGCGGTTGACTTTAAGGACCTAAATGCTCTTGTCAAGTTTTTCCTTTGGTCCATGGCTAGTGAGACAGGACGCAAGCTCAGACCTAGGTGTCAGGATCAAATGCTGTGTGCATCCAGCCAACTCCCCAAACTCCACGTCTTTATTACTGCTGTATGAACACTGTCACACTGCTTCCAAAATGTTGCTAGTTCACTATTCTCTATTGCAAGTTTGTTGCATATGGACATAACTTGTAGGACACAATTGGACTGCATCTTTGACATAACGTCCAGATAATGTGGATAAACTCTACTTTTCATATTGCATTTTTCATATTGTGAATTGCAGGAAAATGGACAAATATGTCTATAGTATATTGACTGGGCTATGACCATATGACATGTTGTAGTTTAATTCCTTACTTTTAAGATCCAATCAATTTATGGGAATACATTCCAATATTAGAAATGTACATACAAGATTGATAATGTAAAATTAGAATATGTTTTTAAAATGGGATTTTAAATGTGTGTGTGGACAAACATTTCAGTTTGTTCCATTAAATCGCAATAAAACATAAGCAGCATAGAACCAAAATGTAGTAAGACGAAAACATTCAGCTGAAAAACAAGACACCGCAAAAGTGATTAAAGAATTCACTTTTCCTAATTAAATAATACTTAAAAAAAAGAAAGCTACATCTTCCACTGCTGTTTACACACTGAAGAGACACAATGCAACCACGCTTATTTTATGTTTTTATTTTTTTCATAAATGCTGACTTGTATCACGCAGCCCTAATTACTTCTCCTTTTGCTCTTAAGTTTGCACTTTCACACTTCCACACATGGGAGTTTCCTGCAAGCATATGATTTACTGCCGACCGCCCTGAAATGTGAACCGAGTTTCTATGGAGACACTCATTCATTTCATTACACTGCTGTTGACTTTTCTTATTTGTCCCCAGTGGTTCTTACAGTTTCTTCCATTATCTTAGAACACCACTGGGATCAGGGTGTGATCATCAGGGCTTGGGGGTTATTGTATAATCCAAATGTGTTTTATTCATGGATGTGAGAATATACAATGGATGGTAAGTTTGAGGTTGTTTTAATGTATAATTTACGTGGGATTATGAATAATTTGTGGTCTTTGCAAGCGTTTCCTTCTGCCCTCCCGGCGCTTCTCTATGGCAGGGAGAGAGGAAAAGCCATGATTGACAGCTGGCTTCATGCTCTGCAACTACGGCAACTGACAAGGTCATGTCAAATGAAATGATTGGTGAGGAGGAGTGTTTTGGGAAATATTTTCCCTCTCTGCTTCTTTGTCTCCCTGCCCTGATCACACTACATGTGTTCAACCACCTCACGAGTACACCGGCATGGCAGTAATTCATGAATGAGAGGTGAATCTACTGCAGATTAGTGAAAGATGGCAGATATAGCAGATGACCTGTCAATCTGTTCGGAGCTAAACGAGATGAGATAAAAGACAACTTTGTTCCTCAACCGCATATGTCTTCTTATTGAACTAGTAGGCTTACACAGATATGTGTGTGTGTGTGTTGACGTGTGCAAGTATTTGATATCATAGAATGGTTTTGAAGGGCGTTTTTGTCCCAGAATACCAATGCTGTGTTTCCTCACCTCTTCAAAGCCACAAGAGCTGTTTATGATTATGAGAGCTGTGAAGGTCAAACAGAGCAGCTGTTGCATCAGGCTTTTTATTTGTTATGCAGAATTTGTTCTTGGGTTCAGCTCTGTAAGTGACTGCTACTTAAAAAAAAAAAAAAAAAAAAGCCAACTTTGATCTGCAATTGCACCTAATGGAGGCAGTTATGAGTCACTGAATGAACTACATACATTTTTTTTCCCACTGCGGCAGCTCTGTTTCCATTATTTATTATTGGCCAAATGTATTAATAGTTTTGATGTAACTCCTTATTTATATAATCCTAACCCTTTACACAGCCCCTCTATTCAGCCTCTGTCTGAAACAGGCCATTTTAGCTCCTGTTTCTTTAAGGCCCCCCTCACGAGGAGCCCACTCTGTTCTGATTGGCCAGCTCTTGGAAGCTGTCCTTCGGCTGCCGGCTTAGGAGGTCACTTCAGCATAACTAAAGTAGCAGGATTTCACTGCGTTTTCTTGGTCTTTACTCAAAATGTCAACTTCTCAAAAACATCCGTGCATGTTTGAGCCGCAGTCTGATCCGAAATATGAGAGGGGACCACGTGAACAATGCATGGAAAAACCATAGCAACAACCTTAGCAACCAAGGTTATGGAACAGACAGCCATTTATGGGATGAATGCTGCATTATGTTTACCACCTACAGGAAACACAGTTGATGAGAGCGGTGATACTGAACCAAAACACTAAAATTACAAACCATAAAACAAAAACAATGAGCTGAAAGACACTAAAAGGTTCTGTAGAGCTGAGGGGAACTGCAGGGTCAGGTGATCATTCTCTGTGGGATCATAACGAGCGACCCCTTTTACGTTTCATGTCGTCATTCGCTCCGTTGTTAATATAAACATTTATCTGTTGAGTTTTAATGTTAGCTTGACCAAAGCATTTGTCAGTGTCTTCGAAAATGACCAGTACAAAAATGATTGATAGGAGCTTTTTCTGATCTGCCCTGCTATGTTAAAGTTTGGTTAAGTTTAGGTAACTCAAACTACTTCGTTAAGGTTAGGGAACGTTAAACAAAAAAACAATGCTGCCAGCTGGTAGGAGACAGGATATGTCAGGATATTAATTTAATTCACCAGCTGAACAGCTTCTGTACCTGCAGCAATTCAAATGAATGATTTTGTCTGATGATTGTAGCAGCAACGTCAGTCTGTTGGACCACATTCCTCTGAGAGGATGGGACTGTCACTTTGGTGAAAATTAGCGCAGAAAAGGTGTACAGATAGCAATACAAGTGGGATCGTCAAATGTTGTTACACTTTGAAATGGAGCTGTGATCTCAAAGAGCAACATTTTGCTTTTTATCCCACAACCACCATGATTTTGTGGGGGGCATCCTTAAAAATTGCATGATCATTCAGCTGAGACAACAGGCACAATTCGCCCCCTCACCACATGATTTATTGAAAAAGAGCTTTAAAGTATGGTGATGTTTTGGTCACAGACGTCAACCATCAACGCATCTAACTAGAACTGACAAGGAGGCAGTCAACCAGCAGCTGGAAGAAGACCAACAGATACCTTAGTTTAGACTTAGCCCAGGGATTTAATGTGAGAAAATGGTATTTCTTGCTGCTCTGGTGTGATGCTATAGTTAGAAAAAGCTACTTTCAAATGAAATGCTGTAGCAGTTTGCTTGCTTAATTTGCACTAGAATGCTTTAAGTAATCCACCCCCTTGATTCCATTTTCTTTCAGTAACCTTTGGTTTAGTTCAACTCTTAGAAGATTTATTTAAATGAAAAATTCAATGTCTTCAGCTCAGACATAATAGGTCGTAGCTTTCAGTTTTTCAAAATCTCAAAATATCCAATAAGTATTTGTTTATTATCTGCAAACCTTATGACATTCGCATAAGTCTCAGCTGTTTTATGTGGTTAATGCTAATTAGTAAATATTTGTTATCGTTCCACTGTTTCTTAATAGCTACAATAATAACCACAGGTTTGAGGTTAGGGGACAGTTGTAGTTATATTTTTTTAAAAACTTAACGACTTGCAGTTGGAAATGGGAAATGAACTGGCAAAGTCCACCACTGCTGGGTCATACTATCCACCCAACCCACCATCTCCAAATGTGGAAAATTGTCTATCACACTTAGACTGTACTAGTTTTCCACCAGGATTCTGTCATGTTTCAAACAAAAACTTACACCATCAGAATGCTTAGAAAGATTCTACAATCACATAAAAATCCTGCACAAGATAGCTCTAAGTTATATACCCTGTTTAGTTACATTACCGCTAATCCCCCTTTCTACTCTGTAGAACTGTAGTAACTTATGGTGCTTTATATTTATATTCTAATGTGCCAGCAGTAAATCCTTGAAAAATATCTCTCCTTCCACTTCTTAAGATTTCATTATTATTATTCTACAATCTATGACCGTTTCTTATTGTAAGTTGCAGTAGATCATCAAGAGATCTGTAGTGACTTAGCGTTTAAAGGCCCAACACAGTGCTCCTTTGATTTGTGGCTGAACATTAATACTTGTAAGAATTAATATATTCTACAGGGGAAAAAAAATGTTTCAAAGCAGGTTGACAGAGAATGAGAACGGATATAGATATGAATTATGAGATATTATGTATTCAACATTTATGAAAAAAGAGAATGTAATGTTTAATAGTTTTGGTAATATTGGGAAGGCATATCACAGAACACATGTTTTGTTCTTACTACCGTACTATACATGTAAGAGGATTGAAGTGATAGATAGGTTAACTGGAATGTCAGTAAACAAGACTAAGGGCTCTACTCTCGTGCCGGCGCAGGGTGTGAAGTATACTGGCACACTGGCGGCCTGCAGTTTTCCTGCAACGCACTGAGATTATTTCCTTGACTACACCAGTAGAGGGTGTGGCAATGTCAATCCAGCAGCGCACTGCAATCTTGGTGCCAAGAATGAGTGCGACTCGTGTTGTCTGCCGCTCACCTGCTCAGAGTAGATCAAAAACTCGTCTCACTTATGTAATATTTTGTTACTTTATTTGGTAAAGGCACATCTACATAAACCTCTCTGAAATCACACAAACTGCTTTTTTTCCATCACCTCTATCAATGCATAATTATTGACACCAGATCCACTGGTTAAACTGTTGCAGAATAACCACAGAAACCTCCGGGCTCATGTGCAAATCAAACTTATCGGATATGATTAATTACTCTAAACAGTTTTAATGCAAATCAAGAGGTCTGGCCAAAGTGTCGCCTGGAGCTCCATATTTTTAATCACACTACAGGTAAACGTGTGGCTGTGATGAGCATCATTACAGAGATTGTTCGGTTTATATTTTATACAAGTGTGTTATTTTAAAACCCCCAGTCATTATGTAACATGAAGATTAAACAAGCAACTAGGCCTTCCCTAACTGTTACTGCAGTTATTTTTGCATGTCTAATCAAACAGATTTAAACTTGAAAAAATATTTTAGAAATAAAAAATTCCACATGCAAAATACTGAACTAAATTTTAAATTCTACTTTCATTTTATGGCACTACGCTGGCATCACTGCAGACAGCTATTGCATATATCATTGTGGTGATTACTGGATCATCAGCTTGTCCAGAGAAGTGAATTCAAATTAAAAACAGTCATCATCTGCTCTTGGCAGCATATTTTAGCTGCTGTATTCATATTTGAAACTGTTTACAACCCGGACAGCAACAAGTTTCCTCTGAGGGAAACTCTCTGCAGGAGAGGGAAAGCCCTGTGTTTTAAGGAGGATGAAAGTCACAGCCTCCAACAGACTCACTTATAATGTATGATAATGTATTCTCTCTGATCCCCCCCCACCACAGGTGCACCTGGCACACCTGGCCATGAAAATACCAAAAGTGCACTGCGCAGAGCGCACCTGACTGTGATCTGCACCGCACGCTGGGTTCACAAAAATAGGACGCTTCAAGACTTGAACATCAGCTCATAATGGCCACGATAACATGCTGATGTTTAGCCAGTATACTATTTACCATGTTCAACATCTTAGTACAGCTGAGACTGTTGGGAATGTTGTTAGTCCTGCAGGGATTGCATTTGATCATAAACTGAAGCATTTAAAAGATGAAAATTTGACCTGATGATGGCTCTAGATGAAAAGTCAAGGGATTACAATTCATCTTGAGGCGACCATGAATGTCTGTAACAAATTTCATGCTTATCCATATAACAGTTGTTGACAAATTTCACTAGAGAAATAGGCAGGGGATCACCAAAGCATCATCTGGGAACCATGAATATCTATACAAAATGTTGTGCTAATACATCCTCAAGATGTTGAGATATTTCACTAGATAAGTGAACATTTTACCCTGCTGTTGGCGCTAAATGAAAGTCAGAGATCACCAAAGTCAGAGGGGTTCTTCACCTGGACACCATGAATGTTTATACAAAATTTCATGGCAATCCATTTGATAGTTTTTCACATATTTCAGGCTGGAACAAAGTCATAATAATTCACTCAGAAATTCTGAAATTAAAGGAAATTATAAGTCCTCTGTCAGGGACTAACCTGATTTTGCACCAGGTTTCCTCAATGCATGAACCCACCTGTTCACTCTCCATGTACACACTGTATATCTTTAAAATCCATGCTGCTCTCAGTGTCCTCGCCTGCATATCCACCTACCTATGGATGTGCAATGAAGGAAGGAAGTGCAGTAGTCAAATTAGCAAAGGCAGACACTCACCCAGATGCCTAAGGGCCTTACTGTGCATATTTTACAAGCTAAGTGTCACCCTTAATGAAATGCTTCTCTGAAACTTAAAAAGAAGCATATTTACTTCTAAAGTAAATTTACATGTATACATAAAGCAAGACAAGGAATATTATAACAAGGCTTTTGCTCTCCAGCAGTGATAGGTATCAGGCTGAAAGCTCACTGCAGTGTGTGTGGCTGTAACAGGAGGTCAGTAGTTAAATGAATGAATGTTACTCAGAGGATCCTTCATCTGCATTGAGCTAGAAGTAATGAAAGTGTGGTGGAGCATTGAAGATTGATGCCAGGGACCTCCCAGACCTCTTCCCTCTGCTTTTTACCCTCTTTCCTTCATCTATAAACACTCTGCTTATTCTTCCCTGCCTTCCTGTTTTCTACTCTCTTGCTTTGTGTGTCTGCCAGTGCCTTTGTGCCTTTTTTCTCCTCACAGTATCTATCTTCCTTCTTCACCAGGACTCTTCAGGACTCTCTCTCCCCTCTTTGCCTTTCTACCTCAATCTCTCCTTGAATCTGCTTTGTAATACATAAGTGGCTACCGTGTCTAAATAAGGACAGTTCAGCAATCACTCAGACACCTGTGACCTATTTAGAGCTAAATTGATCTGGCATTGTAAAACGTCCAATCAACAATAATCAGTGTCACCAGTAATGTTATATTTTTGTGCAGTCTTGTGGGTATGTGCAGTGATTGCTTCTGAGACTGGGAAGATTCTATTCTTGATTAGTTTTTTGTAGAAGAACGTTTACTTCTGTCTCAACAGCAGGCCACCATCAGCCAATCAGGATTATTATTTATCTCTATGTGTATACTGGTTACATGTTAAGAAACAAAAAAAAAACAAATAAAAACCTAATTTAAACATTTAATAATGATTTTTGATTCATTTGGAGATATTAAAGGTCCAGTGTGTATTCAGAGTTGCAATATACGACATCCAGCCACTAGATGTTGCACTATAGCACCAACATCTGAGACCAAAACAAATGTGTATATTGTTCAAAGTTGGAAAAAAAAGCGGTCCTTGAACAGACAGCTCATGAAACTCAGATCAAACTGTTAAACTAGGTTTGGATAACAACACACATAGAGGTAGTGTGACTTCATTCTCTGCTCAGGTCATCATTGCTCCACTGCAATATTTTCACACGATCATATCAGTGGGCTACTACGACTCACTCGCACACTGTACAGGCACAATAATACCCTGCGTTATTGTGGAATTGTTTTGAGTCATCCACCCTCTCTTCATTCTTCAAAGGACATCTACGTGAAAGGTACAAGAGTAGGTGTAGCTCCATTAAGGAATAGGGCAGTGCGTAAGATGTGTGAATGTTGCGTAAGTGAGAGAGTGAGCGGCAGAAAAGTGACAGTGATGCAAGCGGAGCAGAGGAGGAGGTTAGCAGTAAGTTGTCAATCTGGCAGTAAATGTAAAGGACATGTCTGGCAACCCCCCTCCCCTTGGTGTTTTCCACCAAAATTGTCTCATCATTACATCACCTCATGAGTTACTACATCATGAGCTTTAAAGCCCCTGAGAATCTGCCTCCAAATTATAAGTATTTATAATGTCTCATATTCAGGATTAAATAAGCAACACATACAAAACTAAAACATTTGTAATATCCCCAGTGACATAACCAAAACTTTGGCAGAAAATTAGTTTTCAGGGCCTTTAAGCTCCACATCATCACTCTGACTTCAGGTGGTTTGACCGTGTTATGTCATTTGAATAAAACTTCTTGTAAAGTCAAATGTTTTCATTGAATTACAGCCTATAAGTTTGACTGCAGTTTTGAGGCATTTCATACAATGTTACTGTTGTTTTTTTGCTTTTTTTTTTTTTTTTTTTTTTTTTAACACCAAGCGGTTATTGATTGGGCAGTTCATTTGCCCATTCATGGTGGACTTTGATGATGCAGCGTGTAAAAGGGACTGTTAAACTTGATGACATACCAAGACACTTGGTGGGAGGTTTTATACAGCTGCTCTCCAGTCAGATATCACACATACACACACACACACACACTTCATGAATTTGATCCACCCAAACTTAATGAGGCTGTATAGGAGCTGTATTGAACCCAGAGCTGGTTTTACTGGGCCAAACACAACCACAGACACACACATTTACACATTTACATCTCCCTGTTCACACATACCCACTACACCCTTGAAGCCATGCATTCCCGTTGCACACACACACACGCGCACACAAACACACACACACTCAGATCCATCCACTTAACTCAATGTCTCAGCTTGACTTCTGCTCTCTGTCACATTCATGTGTGTAAATGTTTCGCACCACCCTGCAGTGCTTGTAGTCATCATAATTGTTTTTATTCATTTTTTGTTCATAATTGTGTTATTAAGTGATGAAACTTCTTTATTTAAGTTATCCAAAATTATTTGTATTACTTCCGTTTCAACTCAGAAATTTCCATGCAAATTGTTTTTTGTATTAGTAACTTATTTCACTTCAGTCAGACTAAATTACACATAGCAATTCCGGTTATGTGAACAAATTGTTTATTGTTAAACCACTGTCAACTTACATATGTAACATAACAAATCAACATTTTTAAATTAGGACAAAGCAAAGCACTTATTTCTTGACCTTTTCCATGTTACAACTAACAGTACAGAAGTTCAGTGCCCATTAACATCATTTGGCTGCCACTGTAAAAAAAAAAACATAAAAAAGACCACTTTGAAGACACTAGCACGCTAAACGTCTACTAACTTTACTCTAATTGCAGTGGAGCTGAATTAGCTGAGGACAAGCTATAATTTCAATTTTAGTGTTGTGTAAAAATGATTTCTTGCACTCTGTGCTGATATAGTTAGTAGCTGTTGTGAATAAAACAAAGCAAAATAGTTACTCACCAAATAACTTTGCCTTAAATGATAATCCAGGCAAACCCTCGTTTCTCCCGGTTACTCCCCCTCCTTTCTCTTGTGGCAGACACGGTCTGGCAGCAAAACAAGTCCGGGCTAATTCAGTCTTGTTCTGTGGTTTTAAATGACGTTCACTAGATATACAAGTTGCACTAACTTAATACTTTTCTATTGTTAAGTGAAGGCATATTACTGAATTAAGACAGTTTTCTTTATTTTCATTTTTACCAACGTCTTAAAATAAGTTACCAACTGACTAAAGCATGCATGTAACAAGCTTAATTTTTTATGCTGAAAAAGCTAAACTGACTAACCCCATGAATCATTTCTTATGGTCAGTCACTTAGCCCAAGTACCTTTTAACTACATTTATCTAGGGATGCACAATATTATCGCATGTCATCAGTATCGACCGATAAAAGCTCTAAAGTGAAACATCGACATCGGCCATTTATGCAGATTATGAGAGGCTGATTTGTTGCCTTCTCCTCTGCCGCCTGACTGTGCTTTCCTTCATGGACTGTTTCACCCTGACAGTTCCGGTGCTTCTTCCGCAGGCTCCACTTCAGACCCACTGCTTCTTCCCACTTTAACATGAATGAGATTAAATCCTACACATTAATCCTATCTGTCTAATAAACTCAAAGAAAACTCTGCTGCTCCACCCACTTGGCAGGTTCATAAAAGTTTTAATGCTGAGCGTCTGAACTCCAGTCTTAAGTTCTTCCTTCATATATTGTCTTTCTTGATTATACTTAGTACAATCTATGCTTGCATGCATAATTGTCTCCTCAGCCAGCTGGAAAAATATATGTGCATATATCGGTGTCGGCATCAGCAATTGGCCACAATGAGTTGGTCATTATCGGCATTTTGGATATTGGCAAAAAATCCAATACTGTGCGTCCCTACATTTCTTACATTTTCTTCTATACTCAGTGCTTATGCAGCATCCATTACCTTGAGTAAGATGAGCAGTCTTAACCTGACCCGTGTGGCTGATACCAAGCTTTCAACACATACTGCCAGGGTTCATGGATTACAAATGTCAACATGCTTTATGCTAATTAAAACACTTACTTAAAGGTGCAATATACAATATTCAGCCCCACCAGATATCGCACTAGAGCACTAGCATCTCAGACCAAAACAAATGCATGCGTCGTTACTCAGTAAAGTCAGGAGAAAAAAAAGAAAGTGGTCCCTGAACCGACAGCTCACGAAACTCAGATCAAACTGTCAAACCAGGCAGTGCTGATCAAATATAGATCAATATTCTGTTACTACATTGCCTATTTCTTTGCTCAGCACCTGGCAGTGCACTGCATCTACCAATCAAATACATGCACACTAACGTGAATGCGACAGTTGATCACTGTGATAACTTCCTAGTGCTGTAAAATTCTTCTACAAAGTAGTATAAACTACTGTACAGTGTTTTGGCATCTGATGAGCTATTGCTTGGTTTCTGTTTGGGCTTAGGTTTGGGACTACAACCAAGAAGAGGTTAACTGTGCTTCAGATATCGTGGAAATTAATTTTTCAAATAAAACTTTGGGGAGTTTTCCATGACCCCAAGAACGTTACACAGTAACACGACCTGAACTCCAACCAGAGGAACAAGGTTAATATTGAGTTCTTAGGCCATTGTTTCTAGCCTAACGTCCCTGCTGCGTGGGTTGTAATTTGGCCCGGGATTTTTCTCGGCAGAGTTTGCTGAACTGAGTGTCACTGGTTGGTTAAACACAAGCCTCAGGCTGCTACAACTAATGTACAGGATTCATTCACACAGTAAGCAAGCTCTGATTTAGAGGGCAGTGATCAAATGAGTAAGTGAGCAAGAGAAACTCAAAGATAAGATATTTTGCTTATTGTTTCAATGCAGTAATGTACTAAATCATGAATAAACAAACATAGAAGTCTGATCACATTGTTAATACCACCAGGTCCATGTCCAACCATGGTGAACCATGAGCAACAATGACTAGATGTTTTTGTTTGTGTTTCGTCATGTGCAAAAATTGTGTCTCAGACAGAGCCATTGTTTTTAAATTATTTTGTAATGTTCCAAATCTTAATAGTTTGACAGATGTGGTGGAAACAACAGGAATGCACATAGGGGACGTTAAAGCTACATACATATATAGTGATAAAACATGAGGAAACAGTGTAAAATTAGATTCATGTATATTATAGGTGACATCATGGCATACAGGAAGGTGTGTGACGCCCAGGGTGGCCCACTGGTCGGTGAGGTTCTGCACTGCTCTGGAGGTCTGGATCTGGACTGGGACCTGGACAAGGAGGAGCTGCAAGAACCAGGACCCAGATCGGACCGCGTGCAAATGCAACACGTAGAGTGCCAGAGATCAGGTAGTATTTCCTATAAATATCTGCAAATTTGGGCTGGGTGATATGACCAAAATCTCTCAAGCTGTATATTTTAATTACACTGTATATGTAAAGCCCAACAAGGGACAAGAGTTGAAAATTAGCAATAGCTGTAAACCCTCTGTGCAGTACATCCGTTTCATGCTCTGTATGGGAACTATGTTAAATTGCATCGACCCTATCAAATAAAATAAAAACAAATAAATAAATAAATATCCCTATATAAGTCATTTCATATCCTGATAACGATACGTATCCCGATATAGAATATTTTAATTCCATTAATAAATAGTCGGTCGGTCCCCCCCTTCCCTCCCCTGCTGCCTGTCCATCCTTTGCGCAGATTAAATTAAATTACTCTCCTTGGCTTTTTACTCCAGAAGCTTTTATTGCACTTACAGTAACGTAATAAGTGTAGTTGTCGTCAACTGGAGTACTTCACCTGCCTCACTGTCTCTCCTGTGTGTGCAACACACACACCGAGGGCTCAGCCCCACTCACGGTGAACCATAGAGAGCAGAGGGGAGTGGCGCGACCATAAATGACAGCAAAAAGCAGTTGAGACTTTCACACTGAGCTGAAATTAAACGAGTGCACATAAATTTGGTAAAAAGCATAAATAGAGACAGTCTCTACTGTGTTTTGCTGTCATTTATGGTTGCCATCTCATTGTTTCTTTGCTCTTTCTCAGCGGGGGCAGGGCTCAGCCCTCTGCGTGTGCGCAGCAAAGGAGACAGACAGCGATGGAGAGTAAGAGAGTTGACAACAACTAAACCTGTTATGTTACTGTAAGTGCAATAAAAACTTTGCAAGTAAAAAGCCAAGAGGAGTAACTTATCAATGTAATCCGCGCAAAAGATGGACAGACTCAAAATGACAAAAAATATTGCTGTAAAGAGTGTGATTTGTGTCACAACAAAATAAACATTAGAGCATAATATGAAATGATACACATTGTTCTCTCATCACACGATATATATTGTTATATCACACACCCCTGTTGCAGATTTTTCGGTCATGCTGCAGTGCAGACGTGTTTTCCTCAGCTCTCGGCTTCCCATATGCTTTGCGCTTTCTTCTTGCATTTTCTAATTTCCTAAATATTCTTCCAAAGAGAGCTATTACCTGTTGCAGTGGCACTAAAGAAAATGTCTATAGTGTAATCGCGGAACGAACAAAAGTTTACTTTTGGGACACGGGAAAGTTTCAGAGCCCTACCCCAGACTCAGCTGCTAGCCTAGCATACAAAGCTTCTCCGACTGGCAAAAGACAACGTAAAATCTGTCTCAAAACCCAGCAAAATTGGTAAGCTGCACAGAGTGTGAGCGACAGATTGAGAGGGTAACACAGCTTGAAAAGTAGATTGAAACGCTGCATCAAATATGTGAGAGTGAGCAATTAATTGACTCTGCAGCAGCTATTGTACAAGGTGCAGAGCCACCAAATGCAAACGGACAGACACAGACTTTTATACACAGGATTGCATTGGATGTAGAGCATCTCATCACGGCCTTGGCTGACATCATCCCCTGGATATGTCCTAACACCACTCGATTAGCTGCTGAGGCTCCCAAACTAGCCTTCCCTAAAGACGCTTCTTACTGGCACCACACTAGAGCTAGACCGAAAGAATCAACTCCAGCCAGGACTTGGTGTGACATCGCCCGCTGCAGAGGCAAATCCAGCAAGAAATCACTAGAGCACCAATGCTACCTCCATCATGTTAAGTCTCATTGCAAAACAGATACAAATCACTGACTCTGAGCGAAATGTGTGATAATACTATATTGAACCCCGAGAAGCTAATCACACCACCAGTGTTCAGGCTAATCAAAACCCAAGAAAATCCTCAAAACCACTGCTAGGTCGAGGGCCAGAAGAAACACTGCTGAAAGACAAGGCTGAAAATCTGACCGTGGATGACACATCTGTCAGGGAGCTAATAGAGATGTTGCCAGCTATACTTTCCACACACCCAAGCAATATGAACATTATTATCTACACTGGATCCTTCGACATTCTGCGAAGGAAAACTGTCTCTGAGATCCTCAAATAAGACTTTTCCCTGCTACTGGAAAAACTGAGCGACTGTCAATTGCAACATGTATTCATTTCTGGACCGATACCAACTTTTGAGAAAGGAATTTAATCTTTTAGCAGACTCCTTGGCCTGAATACATGGTTGACATTGGCATGCCTCACCCATGGGAAAAAAGTTTATTGACAGTTATCTTTTGGAACCGTAAAGACAGTTTTATACCTGATGGATGTCATCCAACTACTCCAACTACTTAGCGCCCACCTACGTCATGTCCTTGGGATGCCATACCCAAACAGCAATGTGTTGATAAGTGCGAAGGACAGTGCACACAGGCAGACAGCCTGTATCCCTTCCCCCTTACCTGACTCTCTGATTCACATCACCCAAGGCATTCAGAGGATTTCTCTGTCCCAATCAGGGACCCAATGACCCCCCTCCTCACTCCTTTCACCACACTCACCAATCAATGAGTTAGTTAAAACTGCCAGGCTGGAGCTCAGCCAACTTGATGAACTATTAAACAGCAATAACCACAGGCATTACCACCCAGATGCCCACAAGAGATGAGAGAGACCCCATGCCGCTTCCTTTAACACACTGGTGATCTTAAACAGCTGATGGCATGGTCAAACACATTGTGGCAAGCACAGACCATCTGGTACGTGTCTCAATAATCTTACATTTGTCAATACAAAGCCCTTAATGGGCAAGGACCAAGCTACATTGCTAACTCCCTTGTTAACTACTTGCCTTCAAGAACACTGCAATCATCTGCTGCTGGTTTATTGGAGGTTCCCAGCAACAGCTGAAAGAAAATCAGGGATGCAGCCTTTGTTAATTATCACCCAAAGCTATGGAGCACACTACCTGTAGACATCAGGGAAGCCAGCTCGCTAAATATTTTTAAAAGAAAGCTAAAAACTTATCTCTTTACTTTAGCCTGTAACTAGCAATGACTTTCTTGATGTTGGCCTGAAATTCTTTTTCATACATTCTATGTATTCTATTTTTAACTTTGTTTTTAACATTATTATTCTTGTTATTGTTATTATGAAATGCCACCATGAACAGGCCAGCCACAGTGACTAGCAGATCCAAAATTTCATTTGTTCATCAACAGTCTTAGCAGCCAACACACAATCAGCACTCATTTAATGATTTCTATCTAATCAAAAATTTTTCCATTTTTTTGTACTTGTAATTGTCATACAAAAATCAATTTATAATTTATATTACATGTAGATATATATTTATAATGCAGTGTGCTGATCTCACTTAAAGCAACACAGTTTGTTTATGAAGAGGTGATTAGTTTGCTTTATGACAGGATAAATACAGCTCATATTAAATGTAAATGAATATTGTCTGTCAATGCAGTTAACATGATGAGCTTGTGAATTATTTATTAAATATCTTTCCTCATTAATAAAAATCCCTCCATTCATAACTGACAAAAAACAACAAAAGAAACAAAAAATATTATTCAAATCAGGTTAACCTGGTCAAAACACGTTTATATTGTGTCATTTTGTAATATGATATTTGCCTCTGTGCTGTAGCTTACTGTAGTTATGATATTATGTTAAATTCATCATGCATTGTTGTGTATGATCTTATCTTATGCATGTATGATGTAACCATGCATATTTCTTTGAGTAAATACAGTCTTACACATCATTTGAAACAAACTTTCATTGTGGAAAAAAATAGCGTCATCAATGTCTTTACCAAATTTTATGGCATCTAAAAGTTTTGTTGATATTTAATTTAAACCACAAATTTCATTCTCATTGTGGTTGCTAGAGGAAAAGTCAGGGAATTGTTAGTCATTAGGATTCATTCTGTGGGCATTATGGATATCTGTACCACATGGCAATCATAGCATTCTATCCAATAGTGGATGAGACATTTCACTCAAATCCAAAAATCAAATTTCAACTTACAACAAGTTTCAGATTGGATCACTTATTTCTCAATGGCATCACTTTCAGGGTGTTCAGACCCTGGCCCCGACCCTGACCCTGAGATGATGGAACCCATCCAGCCATCTGTCTCAGTATCACCACATGGACGTTTTGAACGGCTTCAGGAAGATCCAAACTACATCTCCCACTTCACCAGGGCTCCTGGCCATAAAGGCCAGCGACGACTCCACTGCTTCTTGCTCAGGTAACTCATGGACTGCAGAAATGGCCTTTGCAAAACTCAAGTCAGAAATTCCCTGCTACAGGTAGGTCACATTTACAACCTGTACTTAGCGTACTTAGTGAGCAGGTGTCATCAAAACCACCAACATGGATGATTTTCAGGATAAGCAGTGCTAAAAACAAAGACAAGAATTTCAAGGAACATGAAGTCACTAAAAGTGATCATGGAGTTTCTACAGTCCATGCCACCATGTTGATGTGACCTCACTCTCTTGCTTAATATTGTGACTTTAATTAGAAGGGGCAATCAGCCTTGGGATTGTCAGGACAACGCTGAATGAGCAAGGCAATGTTATCAGAGCAGTTATGCAGTTGTGGCTCATACTCCAAGTTATATAGGACGTGTGGATTGAATATACACATGTAAGATATCCCTGTTTAAACTCTGACCACCTGATGGACATTCAATTGCCAACAGGTATGACAAAACCTGATTATTTATTTCTGGAAGTTTTCCCATCACAATACATACTGATGCATTTGATGATAAATTGGATAAAATAAGTAAAATAAGTATATTACTTATACCTTTGTCTCTTGTCCCTAATACTAAATGAATTCAAAACTGGACTGACTGGAAATCCTTGCCTTTTCCTCCTTGCTACTTAAACTAACTACATATCAGCTAACCCAACACTGGTGCTTGATCATGTCTTTTCACATGTCATCGTCTGGCCAGTATATTTTTCTATTACCCCATTCATTGCCATTATTGGACTGCAGCAGACAGGGTAAGAGTGAGGCCTGAGTACCCCTACAACGTTCCCAGACACCCATCCAATTGACCCAGCACATTGCCAGGATGGGAAAGTGGCATGTTATCTAGATAAGCACCACTGCAGTGTGCTTGAAGTCAAGGTCTGATTGGTGCCCTTAGGCGGCGGGCCACTAGCACCAACATGGACTCAACTGCTATCAAAAAGTAATAGCAGCTAATCAATGTGCATATCAAGCACTTTCTCTCCATTTCGGGTGCTAGAATACTACTGATCAGTGTTTCCCCAGTTCAACAGAAAAGATTCCTGGAGGAAGACACTTACGGTACATGATGTCTTAAGAGAAAGTCCATTCTTCACCTTGGAAACAGTAGTTTGACCAAAAAAAATAAAAATACTGCAGGTCTCCTTACTACCTTTTTCTGGGGGTTATACCAAACAAATGTCATCCACTAAGGAGGACCATCAGATGCAGTTGAAAGATCAAGAGAAAGAAGAATATATTTGCTGTATCAAACATAATCTCTTGACTGATATCTGACCTCTTTCTTTTGGTCTTAATAGGTACTTTCTGGCAGGGTCGGGGATTTTCGTCCTGGGGCTCCTGATTGGCTGGTTTGCTCACACACCCACTGTTAAACCACCTGTTCCTCCGTCAGACAGCTCAGACCTACTGCAGGAGCTGCTGAGAGGAATCACAGCGGACAAGATAGATGCTCTTCAGAGGTAAGCTCCCAATCCATGCTGATTAAAAAAAAAAACTGTTGTTAAACTTCGTGACATTGTGCAGATCCACTCACTCAAAAGTCCTTTTTCAACTCGCAGTGGCCTCACAGTGAAAGACAACTGTTGAATGGTTGCAAAGAAATGTTGTTGAATATGAAATACACACAACAATCCAGCATGTCTGACGGTAAAAAAAAAAAAAAACTTACAGAAAATGAGTATGCAGAGTGAGCGTTGAGACATTACATTGTGTGTTGTATTTGGTTTACAAATTTCAAAAGCATCAATCAACTATGATTGAGTGAATATAACAGGTTGAATACAAATATCACTTTCTTAGGCTACAGTAATTGCTGTGTACCTTAATTTTGTTTTTTAATCTGAAAAAAAGCATTTGAGAGTTATCTTTAGGAGAATGTTTTCTCCACATCTATAATTGGTATTCAGAATGGGGGACACTCCTGCTGGCAGTAGGTTGACTCATAATTGTGTTATATTAACCAGTAGCCTATAGGAAAGTGGAGAGTGAGATTTATGCAAAGATTCAAAACAACAGGTAACAATATTATCTCAACAACAAAGGCAAAACTCTCTTTTTCATGGTGGACAATGGATATATAACATACACAGATATTTTATGTGGTATACAGTCAAGACTGTCCTTATCAGACACATGACATCAGTTTTTCAAACACTTAAAAATGTGTGTAAAAATTTACATTTTTACACAAAAACAGCCTCTGGTGGTCATGTGAAAAATGACGAGAGAAGCAATGGAGAATGTAGCATGACTTGTAGCTGCAAAACTTTGTAAGGATAAAGGTCAGGTTGGATGGTTGGGCATACAAAGTGTTGCCACCTTGACACCATAGACTCCAACTAAAAGTCAATGTTGGTTTTCTTGTTACTACAAATATTATCTTTCCATGACGTCAACCAAGTAGTTCTTCTTTTATTGATAACCACAATGTTAGTAGTTTTAGTTGTGTAAACCTAGCCAAATCTTAATCATAGAGACACAGCATTGGATAGTGCTCGTCACATCTAATCTCCTACCAACAAGAGACAAGATTCTCGTAACCATGATCACAATTTTTTCCTTTACCTCAACCAAGTTCTCCTTTCCAACTAACTTTGATCATGATCTTTTCTTAGGTTTGGTTAGTACCTAACCAAGTCTTTACCACAACTTCATGGACCTTTCCCCATGAGGTTTTCTAACCTCAGCCAAGTAGTTCTTCTTTTACAAAGCCAACTTCGACATCAGAGATTGCTCTTTCTGTCCTGTCTCCTACTAACAGTCAATGTTGGCTTCTTCTAACCTTGCCCACGATGTCAGAGATGCCACTGCTGTTTTGATGTAGCTACTGGGCCTACTTGTTACCAGAGAGGGGGAAAAACCACTCATAAAATAAGGGTACCTGGCTCACACCTAATAAGTAAGACTCAGTTTAGTTGTGTCCATGCTGATTCATGTAAACTTATTTGTTTAATAGCTGTTTTGTGCTGTGTTGGTAATAAATAGTTGCGTTAATCAAAGATAATAGCATAGATGTTACATGTGGGTTTTAACCACGGATGTGTCTTTGCACCCATACGGGGGGAATAGAGGGCCTTAGTCCAATGATAACAGTCCACCTTTACCATTGGACTGGTTTGACTTTTTCAACCTTTAACCAAGTAGATGACTGACCATGACCAAACCTTAACCAGAGGTATCGGATCAGAAAGTGCTCATATGGATCATTTTTGGAACCACAATTTTTGATGGTTTTGGAAAGCACTTACAAACACTGTCATCCTGCTGATATAGATGTGCCAGATGAAAAAACACTACATTAGTCATGTTGGGAGAAAAAGTAAATACTAGAGATGAAAGAGCTAAAAGGAGGTAGAATGTGAGAAGAAAAGAGGATTTTGGGAAGAAGTTGTTGGAGCAGAAAAGCAATGCTGTGATGACAGAGCTGAGTTGAATGGATGTTCAAAGGAGGTGTTAGAGAGGGAGGAACACAGACAGAGAGGATCATAGTTTGATGCCCCCTTAATCTAAGATCACCATTAGCAACAGTCTGACTTGTAACCTTCCAGCAAGGCACTGATCTATTTATATCCAAAGAGGAAGGGAGAGACTCAGAGATATTATAGAGAGAGCAGAAATAAGAGATAAAGACTCTCCACCAGGTAGTTACTCCTTTTTTTTTAAGCATTGATACCAACCTCCGTCAACCCGAACGCTGCCTTCTCCAAGCCAAAGGATCATGGGCTGCCTGGGTGTATGTGTCTCTGCGAGATAACTGGCTTTGCCACTGAACTGAGACAATCATGTCACCATGGTTTCCCTCTCTGAGTTTTCCATGCTTTTTTCATTATTTATTTTCTCACATTTATATTTCAAAGTGCCAGAAACACCCCCTCCCACCCATCCGTAACCACCGAAGACCCACACACACTACATCTCAACCATCTGTGAGGATGATGGAGTGTTTGCTCCTGTTGACAGATGACAGAGAGACGCTTTCTAATGAAATAAAATGGTAATTGCCAACACCCTCTAGTCTACAGTCAATTCATTTATCATTTATTATAATGTATTTATCTGTGACCTCTGTCAACCATCTGTTGGAGACCAGTTTGCACTGTAACAAATTCAAAAGAAATGATCTCCTATACAAATACAGCCCCATATCATCCTTCTCCCTTGGATTATTGTGGCCTGTAGTTGACCCATACTGTAAAATAACATAAATTGAAAACGAACATTTTCAGTATCTAGATGATTATATTTTATTTCAGATTTCTCAAATATATACAGTCTACATCATATACAGTTCCTCGTCAACAAAACAAAGACCCACAACCCAAATGACAAAGCAAAATAAGACGGGAAAATAAACGACAACACACATTTATCTCACACATTCATCTTCAAATACAGTGGATACATCCATCTTTGATTTATTATTATCCACCTATGTATTGTCTTACTTCCTAAACAAAAAAACAAATTTCAAACTAAGTTTAAATTTAAAGATGTTCTCATCATTTTCAAATGATAATAGATTTCTTTATTAAAATTTTGGACCTTATGAACTCTTAAAAGACATCCTGCTCCTAAGGCTATGAATTGATCAGGTCCCTCCTTACTCTCCCACAACACACCTCATTTTGAAGCTCCTCTCTTGGTTTGACAAAATAATTTTAACCACCTGCTCTTGGTGTTCTGTCATGCTGTGATTCCTCCCAGGTTCCACATACATACTTAATGAAAACATGCTAATTGACAATATTTATTGAAACCCCAACAAAGATTTTGATTTACCATTACTACAAAGAATTTTATGTAAGAAATAAAAATAAAAGCAAATAGTGTGTGCATCTATTATTTTTTAACTTTTTATAAAACATGAAACATATGCTATTTATAGATTCTCCAGGTTGGCAAATACCCACTGAACAAATAAAAATGTATTGTTAGACTCACTTTGTCCCCTGTATGTATAAGTGGGAGTTTTTGAAGACAAATAATACTATGCAGGGACTTGTGTCATAGCTTAAGGTCTAGCTGAATGAATGCCCCTGGACTATACAGCCACGATAAACTCTATATTAGATTAAGATTAGATTATTTTATTTCAAACATGTTAAAATAACAAAATAAAATATATAGGCAGCGAAAAAACAAAAACAAAAAACAAAAATAACAGCAAATTTTCAGTAAGCAATACAATCAATGTTCAATGTTTGGACAGGGCCTAGGATTAGGAACTTTTCTAGTCCTACCCCCCCCCCCCCCTTTTTAACTTTATTGATCAAGTCAAAGCCAAAAAACATTCAAAATAACATGAGAATAATAATAACTTGCATAGAAACAATAACAACAAACAAAAACAACGCAAGTCAAAAAGACACACTGTACCAAATCATATTTTTCCAGTCCACTTCTTTGTTCATTCATTCTATATCTGTTCAATATGTTATTTTTAAAGATTTGTTCAAACTTACTTGATGTTCTACATGTTGTAATTTCTTCACAACAGTTGTTCCATAGATTAATTCCCTTTGTTGTGATACGATCAAATTTTGCATTTGTCCTCACTAATTGTTTTTTGAACATACATATTCCTCTGAAATCATATTTACTTTCCTCATTTGAAACAGCCTCTGGACACTGTTTGGTAACTGCTGATTTTTTACTCTGTACATGATTTGAATAGTTTTGAAGTCAACCCGGTCCTTTAATTTTAGTGCATTTAGTGTGATGAAGAGTGGGTTTCTCTGTAAGTGGTTTTATTTACGATTCTTAATGCCCTTTTTTGAAGGATGAAGATTGAGTCTGTGTTTGTTTTGTATTTATCCCCCACATTTCCTCACAGCAGGTAATGTATTGGAGTATGAAGGAGCAGTAAAAGGTGTATAGTGATGGTTGATTTAAGAGATCTTTGACTTCATATAATATTACAGTGGACTTTGATATTTTTGCTTTAATATAATTTATGTGTGGCTCCAACATAATGTATTGTCTATTATTACTCCAAGATATTTGATTTCAAACACTCTTTCAATTTGTACATCATTTATCATGAGTTTCTTGAATGAATTAGTTGAATGATTCTCAAATATTATAGATTTTGTTTTGCTTAAATTTAGTGTTAGTTTATTTGAATCAAACCAACTCTTCAGTTTTTTCAATTCATTCCCTACTGTATCCAAAAGTTATCCCCACAGCAGAGTAAATTTGTGTCGTCCGCAAATAAAATTGTTTTTAGTGTTCTGGAAACCTGACATATATTATTAATGTACAAAATAAACAGCAGTGGTCCCAACACTGAGCCTTGGGGAACCCCACACTTAACCTTCAGTAGTTGTGATTTAACACGAGTAACTTGCACATATTGATTCCTCTTCTCTAGGTAACTGGATAGCCAAGATCATTCATTAATAATAAGTCATAAATTTTTCTTCTTACATTGCATTTAATATCTCCTTAGTTAGCCAAGGCTTTTCAGCAGCTTTCTGTTTTACTACTGTCTTTACTATATTTTTTTCATAAAGACCAGTTGTTATGGACAAAAATGTGTCATATGCTTCGTCTACATCTTCCACATAGACTTTGTTCGAGTCTTGTATCATCAGATCTTTTTTAAAATGATTAATTGCCCCTTCTGTTTTTTGTCTAATTATTTTGTAAGTTGTCACATCTTTTTTTGTCCTTGTACAGCTCTGAATGACCGCAAACACCGGCAGATGGTCACTTGTGTCATTTATGATTAGTCTGCTTATTACTTTCCTATCAGTTACAATAGTAAATATATTATCAATTAGTGTAGCACTGTTTGTTGTTATTCTGGTTGGGCATTTAATTGAAGGGTATAGGCTCATACTGTACATTATATTGATAAATTCTGTAGTGGTATTGTGTTCGAGTGGGTTGAACAAATCAATATTGAAGTCCCTGAAAAACAAAAAGCATTTTTTTTATTATTTATGTTCTCATACATCCTGGACAGCTTATCCCTAAATGTACCAATACATGATCCTGGAGTTCTGCATACACAACTTATTAGTATGTTTTTTGATTTCTCTATTTCTATTTCCACTGTCGTGCATTCCATGATATTGTCTACTTCTTGTGACTTGCTTTTAATAGATTTACTTTTATAGTTTTTGTCAATGTATAAGGCAACTGCTCCACCCTTTTTTGATTTCTATTTGTAAAATGCATCTCATATCCCTCTGTGTCAACCATGGCAGTTTGTTCCACGTTAAGCCAAGTCTCCGAGATTGCCATTGCAGTGAATTGCTTGTTCAGTTGTGTTACACAATGTTTGATCTTAGAAAGGTTTGAATTCAGGCTCCTACTATTGAAATGTGTAATTGATAATACTCCATTCGCTTTTAAGTTTCTGTTAAACTGTTCCTCAGTATAGTATTTGCAATGTGTCTGTGTGTTGATGTAGAAATTGTTCTCAGGATCAATATCATTTTCCATGTCATGTCTTTTATCTTCAGTTAATTCAAAGGTTTTCAGTCCAAATGTTTCATATTCAGACATCAGTTCTTGTTGTTGAGCAGTATCTCCAGTTGGAGATAAATGACATTTGTCATAGCTTGTCATGGGTTGTGATTGTCATGGTTTTCAGATTTATTACCTTTACTGATCTCCCGTGGTTTGTCATCTCTGATACTTGTCCAGCTCTGCAATGTCTTTTATGGCCAGCACTTTGGCCTCCTCTGGTGGTCCATTTAGTTTTATGAATACTTTACAGTTAGATATCCATGTTGATTAATCCTGTTTGTTTCCTCAAGATGCGTGCCTGTCTGACAATGTCAGCATTTTTCCTCGCTTCAATATCTCTGCTGTCCACTTTTAGCCACTTGCGAGGTACGAGGTAGGTGATCACCTGCTGTTCAAGGGAGTCTGGATCAAGCTCGGTGGGCTCTCCATCCGCCGCCACAGCTCAGGCGTATGACAGGGGCCTGGTTTCCAAGCTGCTGACAATTAGGTTGTTCATCCTGGAGTATTGTTCCAGGTCTGCCACACGGCCCTCAAATATGGTTATTTTTTTAAAATCCTTTTCAACATTTTGTCTTTTCAGTTCCTTTATTTCTCCCATCAAGTCCATTATCAGTTTCTGTTGTTTTGAGATATTTGCAATCTCTTCCAACATAGAGTTTAGAGACATCTTTATGTCTTCAGCTTCCTCTTCTGTAATTGTGCTCACTTTCTTTGGTCCCATCCTGTTTGCCCAGTGCAATACATGCGTGGAAGACCAGAAAGTGTCTGCAGAAAGACCAAAATAGAGCTATCGGGCTCGCCAGCCTCTTCTGTCCAAGGACCGAGTTCAAGGTATAACTATCAATCCAGCCGAGAGGAAGGAATATATCCCAATGCAGACAGTCAGAGGTCCTGTTACACACAGGCGAAGTTTGAGGAAGTGTGTTTGTCCGGTCACTTTGGTCAGGTGTATGGCTAGGCTAAGCTAGCTAGGCTAAGCTAACTCGCCGGCTTACCGTCCTTGGTCTTTCAAGTCCATGGTCTCAAATTGTTGTCTCAGTCCAGGCATTGGTCAAATCCAAGATATATCAATCGGGTAATCCAAGATCTGAAATCCAAAAAAACAGTTGTTTTAGGCGAGACAGTCAAAAGCCGGGGGACATGAAGTACAGACACACAGTAACACAATTTAGAGTTAGGCATGGAGTGGTTTTGGTTAAGGTTATTCTCATAATAGGTTACTCTCATAACAGGTTGACTCTTTCATTCAGTCAACAACTCATATTCCCCTTTATTCAAACCTATAGTTTTTCCTTGAGATTGATAATTCTATTATTTACTTTATCAAGCTGTAGGAGTATTAATACTTTATTATTTAATTACCTCGTTATTGGGGGCACCACTTCCTTTTTGGTTAGGATTTGTTAGTGCTAGGAGGGAGCACTAACCCTTGTTCAATTTAATCAATGAATCAGTCTCATAATGGTAAGTTTTTGTCCCAAACAGTGACCTCTGTTTACTGCAGCTCAAAGAAACAACCAAACACCTTTAGGATAAATGAAGACATTTATTAATAGCTAAACGTCTTGAGGATACATGATATGCTTCATGTCATAATTTAACTTATCAAAATGGTTTCTTAGGAGGTCTTTCTGAGTCTGTTGTGCATCACTGGTAACCCCCACTTAGGGTTACAAAGGTGAGTTCTGCAGGCTGAGGGTCTGCTCTTACAAACTTAGGAATCCAGGGAGTCTGTCTCTTATTTTCATTAAGAATCAAAGATTAGTTAACACAATTAACGAACAAGCGGTTGTCCTCCTACAAGACACAGGGAAGCAAGATATAAAGCTGCCTGAGTTACTTTGTGTTGCATCTGGGAGAAGAGAAGCAACAGAGAGATGGAGACAGACAAAGTGAGATATATGAAAACAGCTATGAAGACAGAGAAAGACCTAAGTGAAACAATGGGAGTATAAGGAGATGATGGCAGAGAGGGAGCATATTTTGACAGCTTTGCATGACTAGACTAGGGCATGAAATATCTCAGTGTGAATTAACAGCTGTTTGGTTTGTAGGACCACATTAAGTGATTGTAATATCTGCCAGAGTAGCTCCGCATTGGGCGAATAACAATCAACATGTGTATTGTTTGGAATAGAGACTGTCTTTAGCACAGGTGGATGACTCCTGCTTGTGTTGATTATTTTATATTTCCCCTTCTTTCTCATTTCTCATCCAGAGGGTCTCCAGTGTTTCCCCTTAATAGGGATGTCAAGGCAAAACATGGCAGACGTTTTTTTTTTTTCTCAGCTCGTCACTGTAGAAACTTCAGCATCCAATTCTTTTTCAATTTACACTTCAAAGAGGTGTGTAAGCACACAGAGCTACTTTGAGAGAAACTGGATTAAGTTCAAATCCCTAGAAGATGGTTTCCCACTGCTGGTATCTTGGCCCGTCTAATACTCATCTCTCCTGCTAATTATGTTTCTGTAATAAATTCACTCTTACAGCTTTAGGGATGTGCATTTTAGCGTTTTATGTTTTTTGTTTCTCTGCATCAAGTCCTACACATATTTAAAAATATGAACAAATGCATTTACTTTGAAAGTTTCTAGAGTTTTTAGGGTTTAGATCTTGAGATGCTGTTTTGAAGTCTCAGGCCTTTAATTGCGACTGATTCTGGCTGGATTATGTCTTGGGGTGATGGATCTTTATCTGGCTGAATATGGCTTCATCTGGCTGATATGGATCTTGCTGCGTTGGCACCAGGACAACTACCGTCATGGATCACTATCTTGTTACGCTTTCAGTCTTGCTGCTGTGCATTCTTTATTTGTTTCTTGAGCGGTCTGTTTCTGTGACAACATGCTCTCTTGGCTGCAAATGAAGCACAACACAGACCTCATTTGACCAGTGATGAGAGAGATTGTGGAGCTAAAGCTTGCTTGGTTAGTTTTTATGCATTTGGAATGGCGTTGTTTCCCTTAATAACATTCCCTTAATAAAACATAAACATAATTGAGAGTAACATGGTCACTTCCTGGTAAACTGCAATTTGGCGGTAAACTGCATCACAAAGTAGTGACCTCATATTGCAGACCTGCCAACCTGTACGTATTTTGTGTAGCAGGTACGCATTTTGACATCAAAGTATGCTGGTACGATTTGTCACTCTAAACTACGCAAAAAGCTAGTGACGCCTGTGACTTCAATTGTGCATGTGCAGTACTCAAGTCTAACAGCAAGAGGCAGCAGCATCTAGCCTGAAAGCAAAAGAAGAAGGAGAGTTCAACCAATCATAGCACCAGATTCATACTTCCTGCCTTCACCCAAATATCAAGCAGGTATGAATCCTGATTGATAAATTCGTAATGTCATCTCAAGAGACTAAAACTCGACAGCAACATGACATTGATTTTATCCCTCTCATTCCCCCTCCTCACTCCGGCTGGCTGGTTCCTCAAGTGAGGACAGTTTTTTTGAACTCCTTTGCAAAGGTAAATGGACTGGGGTGGATGTGGAAAGTTGAAATTGTGACTTGAGTTAACTAAAGTTAATGCAGACCTTCCAACCTTAGGAAAATATTTAACATTAATAACATTTGCCTAAAGTTATGTAATTTGCAAGTTAGCTTGCTTGTTCACCAGGCATTTAAGTTGGCAATGTAACATCAAGTTATACTGTCTGTGTGTTGCAGATTGTTAAGCGTGATAGTACTGTATTCATAAATATTATTGAAGCCAAACCAGTAACCGTAATGAGAGGAGCAGATCATGGCACAATAAAAAAAAAAAAAGTGAGTTCATGTGCCGCTGAAGTAACGTTACCAGGAAGTGTGTGTGCATGAGCGTGTGTGTAAAAGGCAGAATGGGCCTGTGGCCTGCCTCATTTTTATGGTTTATTTCAACTTTCCAATGTGTGTCTCTACTGTACCCTGGTGCCCCGAGCTTGTGTCAGCAGCAAACATGAGTTTTCACGTGTAACTGTTTGGTTACATCATTCAGTGAGAGTAACAAAACAGACTGATGTATGTACTGTACAGTATATCATTATGTTCATTATCAAAGTAAACACAGAATAAGTAACTGAACATAGCTCGGCTGGCAGCCTCAGCGGAAAAGTCTTTACTCCACTTTAGCTTATACTCTCCACCTGATTACACCACTAATTGACTTTGTCCAGCATAAAGTTAAAAACCTTAATTTATTCTGACAATTCAAAGACTCTCAGATGAGCTGAACTCTTTGAGGAACTCAATGAAAGAGAGGGATTTCAGGAGTTTTTGTGCAAGAAAGCTGAACTACTTGGAAACAGAGTGTATCAGAGAGAGCAGCTGAAAGTGGGCTGAATGTGGGATTGCCTGGTAAGATCACTGGAGTCATGTCTTGGTAAAGTCCTTGGAAGATTTTATGGAGTCTGAGCAACTTCAGAGACTAATCAGTGAGGTGAAGCTGTGGTAAATTCTCACCCTTAGCTTACCTCCTCACCTCTTGTAACCGCTTATTTTCTCATTGGACTGACGATTACAGCTGAGGTTACAGTCATATTGTAACTCTGTGGCAATGATATTTACACAAGTTAGTAATGACCACCTCCAATATGATGGTTACTTATGTATTACACTTTGCTGGACAATGAAGGAAAGTGTAATGATTTTATTTCAACTTTTTGGCTGGATTCCCCACAAGTTATAGTGCTGTCACATTTTCTCTATATGATTTTAATGGCAAAAATATTGCATTGATATTATCAGAAAATTAATGATCTCAAAATGCTTCATTCATCCTTCAAAGGGCCATGTGAGGCAAGCTTCATGTAACACATAACTCAAGCACACACATGAAAGCAATCCAAAAAGTTCAAAATAACTTTTATCTTGAGTATTCATAAAATCAAACTTTTCCAAAATGAGAGTAGAATTTGGAAAACAGATTGTAGTTCCTCAAGTAAAGGCTACCACTAATCTACCAGATCTTGTGATGTGGTCAGAAACTGAACACAAGATGTTTCCCACTTCACTGTAAAGTCCATTCTCAGCATTTGTGCACTGGAGGCTTCAAGTTTCCTCATCACGCTTGTGTAAGTTGAATATTAGACTAGAATTGGCTTCCAAACTATTTGTGATGTCACAAATCATGCTTGTAGACCCGCCTCTTCAAATTGGATTTTCATTGAGCACAGAGAAACTTTCCAATCTCTGCAGAGTGAAAATGTGAAAACAGCCTTCCAGTGTCAATCTGCATGTACATCATTCTGTACAATGAAACTCAAACATCCAACTGTAGGAACAAGAAGAAAAACATATTTTGAGTGCTGGGGAACTTAACTTGTATTTGTTGAAGGAATCTGAAACACATTAGCTTCAAGAAGTCACAAAGGATGTGTGAGGCCATTGATAGTGGAATATATAAGCTTGTGCTAATAATTTTAGAGTTGGGGTTAATGACACCTTGCAATCAGTTCTTGTCCTTTTGACATGTACATGTAAACCAGCAAATAAAGAAAATACTTTTGATAAAAAAGGTATAAAATGTTGTCTTGTTTTTTCTGATCTAGTCCAAAGTAGTCTAGTTTGACATAAGACACATCTACGTAAACTAAACTCCTTAAACATAAATTACAGTAATGAAAAACCTCAGACAACCATATGGTTGGTTGTTGGCATAAACGTAAATATTAAAGAAGGAAAAGAGGTAATATGTCACTATGACCCAGCAGTCTACAGGTTGTCATCATCTAGCTTTTCATCACTGTAGCTCATTTCACTGATTACTTCCTCTTCTCGTTGAAGTTGTGTTAATCAGTGAAATCAACTGCTTTAGTGGGTGATTGCAGTGACTGTCTGGCCATTCGTGTAATTAACATGAGCACTTTTTATTCCAAGGTCTTTGTGTTATTTTGTTACCCCCTCTACACTGTAAATAGTATACTCTGTGTGTGTGTGTGTGTGTGTGTGTGTGTGTGTGTGTGTGTGTGTGTGTGTGTGTGTGTGTTGAACACTGTGTAGTACAATGCAGTACATGTTTGTGGGAGTTGTATGTCAGTGAAATAACAGTTCAAGTTAATAGCAACATGCTATATTAAACTGCAGGTAACCACAGAAACAGCATTTGTAATCCCTCAAACATAGTCTCAACAAGATGTACATTATAAATCTCCACAAAGATAGTATTCATTGCAGTGCTGTTTTACTGAAATGTGATAGATTATACAAGTGTTACATTATTGTGTGCACTCCCCTGTATAAGCTGTCAAGTGGACAAGCACTGGACGGCCTGGAGATTGCACTTGATTCATAAAAGGGGCTTTTCAGATTCCACTCTAACTGACTATACTGCTTTCTAGTAGCTACTGCAGGGTCTTTTGATAGTTGTCTCCGGTCTCCGATTTAGCTGCGCTTTTTCTCCACCACAGCACAATGTCTCAGAGTATATTAAGATATTATATTATTAATATATGCCATACATGCCAACTAATAGGTAAGCTAAATCACTCTGTTCAGCCAGATCTTCTGTGTCCCATTCTGGCTAGTAGCAAGCCGTTTGAGCTTATAAGCATGATTATAGACTGTGTAGCAGGGCTGGCCCTGGCACATTTGTTGCCCTAGGCGAGCGTCACCCCTCACCCCTCTTCAGTATAAATATAATTTAAATAGAGCAGAAATGTGCTGATTGTTTGGAACATACAAAGTACATACAAAAGATTCATGAATAATAACCAACATAAAAACAACTACAACCTCAAAATGTGTAGATTCTTTTGGAACAAATATACAACTAATAACTAAAACCTTTCACGTGACATAATTTAAAACCAAAACAAAAATGTTAAAAAACAGTAAAGAATGAAAGAACATGATTGAACTATGAGTATTGTGATTCCTGTTAATTTTTTCATTTACAGTTTTACTTTCCAGGCCTTGCTGTCATTTGTGACATTGTCAAATGAAAGTCGACTTGAAACTTCATAGCTGACACTGATTACAGCTAGCTAACCTAGTGGGCTAATGTTAGCTAGCACTTTCCAATGTAATTAAGTTAGCGATAGCAGCTAACATTAGTTAGCCAGCTAACCACATCAATAGCTAGCTATCAGGCAGGAGCTAGCTAATAGGCTAACCACAGCTTGTTTTGGCGCATAATGAAATTGGCTTGTCGTATCGGTGCCCCCCATTATGGGGGGTGACCAGGCCCAGACAGCAGGCCTATAGCTAGGACCAGGCCTACTGTGTGGGCTCAGAAAGCTCAAATTCTGGTTGCACTAATTTGTAAACCGCAGTGTGCCAAACTGTGAGGTATCCTGGTGCAAATCTTTTTTGCTAAGTCTCTGTGAGGTCTGTTAAGGCTTTGGCGCAGTTAATTTCCATTTTTGGCATTCTTTGTGTGATCTGAAGTAACCATGATTGCCACTTTACCACACATATGTTATAAAACAGCCACATATATTAAAACAGATAACGATGAAGCATAATAATGGGTCGGCATATCATGCACAGAGCCAGGGGGCGCTAGAACGCCTTCATCAAACTCAAAAGTTGCTTTGGCATGCCTTTTCACACAGAGACTGGGGAAGACTGGGAGGAAAGTCTGCCCCGGTGGATGTCAGATCAGCCAGTGAGATAACAGATGAAAGCATTGGGTTTAGTCCGAATGATCTTGTGTTTTGTTACATGGTATGCCACCCTTTAGCAGTTTTTCGAGATGATTTTGCAGAGGCTGATCAACTACATAAATAGCTTCTGGCATCGCCTGTACACAGCTGTTCAGATGATTCGGGGAAAAAATTTAAATGCTCTATGATTGCTTGGCTGAACACTGCCATTTCACTCCTGGGGATCAGGTTTTGGCCCTTAATCCAATTGTTTGCTATTCCAACTAAAATTATTTGTTAAGAAACTTGCCACTCACCCACTAAGTTTTGGGGGACTTAGCCAGTCACACCCACTCTCATTTCATTTCTAATATTGGAGCAAGCTGCAAGCACTGAAAGTACATAAACTTGTTTCTATGTATTCCAAACTTAGGACAAGCACTGGAGGGCCTGGAGATTGCAGTTGATCCAGAAAAGATACTTTTATGGCTGCTTGCTACTGCTGGCTGTTTTGTTGTTTATCCCTGTTGTCGGTGCATATTTTCTTTGCAAGTGTGAGTTTCGGGGAACTGGGTCAGTCGCACCTACTCATTGTTTTCTTAATATCGGGACCAGCTGCAAGCACTGAAAGTGTATAAAGCTTGCTTCTCTGCACTCAAAAATTGGGCCAAACACCGGATGGCCTGGAGATTGCAGTTAATTCGTTAGAGCAAAGTGCTGTAACCCTGATTTCTTGGTGGGGTAGCGTTCTCCAGTCACTCTGGGATGTGGATAATGAGGGGTGTACAATTTCTGTCAAAAGCTTCTTTTATTAACACCAACACAGCAAGACAGTTCACCCAACTTTTGGATTCACAGTAGACTTCTCAATCCTCAGCATGTTACCGTTACACAAATGTATCCCCCTGTAATGAATGACTGGTAGAAACTAAGATTACTTTGTCCTTAGGCAAGGAGACATTAATAAGTAACTTAAATGTTTCATATATAAACATATGTATAAAATAACAGTTAAAATGCTGTAAATGATGATGAAACAATCTTATAA
Source organism: Thunnus thynnus (assembly GCF_963924715.1). NCBI lineage: Eukaryota > Metazoa > Chordata > Actinopteri > Scombriformes > Scombridae > Thunnus > Thunnus thynnus. The sequence goes on along the minus strand of NC_089524.1, from coordinate 31,171,249 downwards.
AATAATTAACTTAATTCTGCGGAAGTCCAAAATAATATTGTGAAATTATTCCTACTGTAAAGCTTAATAGCAACATAAATTAGATGGTAAATTTTCTACTGAAATAATCCAAAAATATCATGTGTACAGTAATTAAGGTTACAGTGCTTTTTTGCTCCTCTATAACTGACTACACTGTTTGCTAGTAGCTACAGATGGTTGTTTTGATCATTTTCTCTAGTTTCACTGCATCTAACCCATAAGTGTGAGTCTCAGGAGACTGACTGAGTGATGCCCACTCGCACTGTGTTAATAGTACTGGGGCAAGCTGCAAGCGCTGAAAGTGTATAAAGGTCTCTTTTGTGCACTCCAAAAGTAGGACCAGCACTGGAGGCCCGGAGATTGTAGTGTATTTGTAAAAGTAAAGGTGCTCCTCCTGTTCCACTCAAACTAACTACACTGCTTGCTAGTAACTATTCAGGGGCCTGTTTCAGAAAGCAGGATTAACAAATTCTGGGTCTAACCCTGAACTCTGAGTTGATTAACCCCGAGAAGGGAAACTCAGTTTTGGTTAACTGAAAACCAAGAGTTTCCCTCATCACAGGGTTAACAAACTCAGAGTTTTCACTAATCCTGCTTTCTGAAACAGGGTCCTGGTGTTTTGACTCTGGTTTTGCTGCACATCTGCTTCACAAGTGCAATTTTTCTTTTTTTCCAGTTTCTCTGCACATTTTTCAACAAGTGCCGGTTCATGGAGTTAGTCACACCCGCTTTCATTGTTTTGCTAATATTAGGAAAGCTGCAATCACTGAAAGTGTATAAGGACAAACCCAGGACCAACACCAGAGGGCCTTGATATTTCAGTTGATTTGTACAAGATGCTGTTATGGGTTCACTCTGAATACACTGCTTGCTGCTAGCTACTGCTGGGTGTTTTGATCATACCCACACTTGCATACAGAAGGAGTACTGAGCTGTTACTGTGAGTATTTCTTCCCTGATCAGTTTAACCACGAGTGAGGGATTGGCATGAGTGAGAGCCCATGAAGACGATAAAACCTTTGTCTTGCTCATAATCTATAAATGTAATTCATCCATTCGTTTGTGTTAATTTGTGGATTATCATCTAACTGTTATTGCTAACTGTTATCTTTCTGACTACACTGTTACTGTTGTGCAAGTTGTTCTTCTTCAGCCATTTTTGGCATTATCAAATAGGTGCAATCAGGTGCATTACAGCCACCCTGTGGACTGAAGTAGACCCTGATTTGCTTGCATCCTGGTTAAACCAAGAGGATTGCAATCCGAAGGACCAACCTTGAAAATGTGAGTTATTACAGTCCATTTTTTGATACTTGATAATACTGAAGCATAGTTGATACCATAAAGGTACCGAAATTCAATACCCAGCAGTAACCATAAGTAGTTAATTGACTTTGACATGTAAAGTCTGAGCAGTTTCCCTTTAATTGGTGATGAAAATAATCATTGGTTGCAATATTAGTATTAACATTACAATATTTAACCTCTCAGTATGAGTAGAATATAAGTGGTACAAGTAATATATGTACATTAACATAAATGTTGTTTTGTGTTCATGTATGTACACAAGTGTACACCCACAGCACTGTGTATACATGTATAGAGAACAGTATACTGCTGTATACCACATGTTGTATGCAAAGTCCTTGTCAAAATAACACTGTGGCAATATGACAGCCACATCAATAATGTTGTGTTTGGTGTTTCCAATAATAACAGACTCTGAATAGCAATATGATGCTGAATAGATGTACAAATACAAATCCACCACATAATTAGTAAGACAGCATCCAAACTGAGACATTATGCAATTTGCAGCAGTTACATTTAAATTATTCTAATGTCCCAATGTCCCAATGTGCTTGGTGTTGAAATATAGAGAAGGCATATTTTATTCTCATGACGATGATTTCTTGCTGATATAAGGTGAGTGGGGGAGGGAGGGAAAGCAGAGGAGGTGGATACACAGAGAGACAGAGATATGGGAGAGTGAGAAACAAATGAAGATGGAAAGGGTGAGCAGGCATCAGGGAGTGAATACAAATAGAGAGCATTTCAGGCCATGAAACACAAACACTGTGTTGATGCAGTGTCAACTGGTAGTGGATGGTATGGGGATAGGACCTGAAAACCAGGGGCCCGTTGCACCAACAGGACTTACGCCTGGTCTTAAGCTAAGCCAGTCATAACTTGGTGTTGTTATAAGTCCAACCTAATAGTTTCACGGGTTGCATCATCTAGGCTTAGGCTTTCTTCTTGCTAAGACCGGGCACAAATCTTATGCCAAGTTAGGAGCAGGCATAATGTCAAAATCTAGGCCGTGTCTATAGTAATGACTTTAAACAACACAGCTTGTAACACTGATAGACATTGTAACGACAATGGTGAATCTCGTATATCAACTTTACAACGAGCAGGCTTTTAGACTGGAAAGAGTTATTAGGGGAAGAAGATATCCATTGGACATATACAGTGATGAGAAGCTAAGTGAGGGGTTTCGATTCTGTAGGAGAGATCTATTTGAAATTATGGAAGAGCTGTCACAGGACTTGCAGTTTGTGTTGGACCACAACGCAGCATTGTCACCCGCATCGCAGCTGCTAATATCACTTTTTTTTAAACGCAAACAGTGTGTTTCAAAACACAGTTGGCACGATCAGCGTCCATAAGTCCACCGCCTGTTGGGCCATCCGCTGGGTGTCACTGGCACTGAGCCGCCACCTTGCGTGGTATGTTCACCTCCCCACTGAAGCGGAGTTGGCGGTGATGAAACAACGATTCTGCCAGGCCTCTGGCATTCCTGGCATCATGGACGGCATCAATGGGACTCATGTCCGGTTCCAGGTACCATCTGATGAGTACCGTTCAGTCATTGTTCAGATTGTTTGCGATGCCAATTATAGCATCTTTAATTTAGTGACAAGATTGCCTGGATCTACCCACAACGTAAAATGACGAAAATGATGCTATCCATGGTGCTGACACATTCATCAGGACAGATCACCCACAAAGCGCAGCTGACCAAGATATGTGTCCATTTTAGGACCTGTTAACTTTTTTTCTTTTCTTTGCCTCATGGTAATTCTAAATATGAAAGAGACAAAGATAAAGAAAGACTAAATAAACAAACAGTCTGACAGTACCATGATCATTAGCTATATTTTCTAGGTTTCATGGCCTTTACTGGAAGATGCAGACTGAAAGAGTCTGCACCGTAATAGCAGCCTGCACTGTCCTCCACAACATCTGTGTCACCAAGAGGATCTCCCTCCCGAGGCAATACCATCAGCCAGTGCAGGAGGAAGATGTGCACCCTGTGGTCCGGACGTGATGCAGACGCGCCCGGTGGAATCAAGCCATTAGCAGTTAGGACTAGGCTTAGTGAAGACCAGTTGGTGCAACTCATCCCAGGAATATAGATTATTTGGATTAAACCTGTCTGATACATTGTGCTTTCTTTCTTTCTTAAGTAAGTAAATGAAAGGAAAAACTATTCAAAGTTACTATATATTTTCAAATATATTTGATCAGATTCTATTATTAACCCATATTGTTTATAAGACAAGTGGTCACAAGTGCAACAGACCACACCTAGACCTAACCTTGGAGTTACTCATTAAAAAAGTTGGAAAACTGTTTTTAATGGAATCCAGAAAGATATTTAGACCCCAGTTTTACATTTACCCCGCCTACATTAAGCATCTTCATGCATCTAGTGTGGATTGAATAGTTATCTGATGCCAAAAAAGCATAAAAAGCTTAAAGGCTCGAACGTGGTCACTCTACTTCAGGAGGTGGTTTGATATGCTAAGTGTACATACATCAGTCTCTCCAAATTGTAATATAATTTTCACTCCTGCCACGTCTTACCAGATCAGTAAGTGGTCTTACATAATAGCCTCTAAAGGATCTGTCCCCTGTGAAAATGGCAGCTGAATTACACTGAAATTAGCATCTGTTCTTCCTGTCACATTAAACTGGGAGACAATGCGGCTCCAGCGACTTGAACACTTGCAGTCAGACAGAGGACATCTGAAGTTGTTATAATATTTACATTAGGGATGAGTATGAGTAATAGATTAAACAATTACTAATTGGACACATACATGATCCACCTTTTTCTTTTCTCTATATGATCTTTTTTTTCCCCTGGACTGCAGGCATGCATGTGTGTATGGGGAAAATGTAAATGTATGGGGTGCTGCACAACTGAGACAGCACATATATATATATATATATATATATATATATATAATATGTAAGAAGTGTATTCAGTGACTTGATAATTACGTGCTATTCACAACATCAGATATTTTTGTTTCCTTTTGTATCATACAGACAATGTTGCATTATGGGTTGTTTGTAGTCTTATGATTGCTTGGTTAGTGAGTGTGCTTTTTTAGAATTAGACAGCCCTAAAAGTGTTTAGAAAGCCCAATTAACTGAATGGGAGTTTCTGACAGCACAGGTAACGTGTTTTTCTGCCACTGAGGAAATAAAGTATCTCCCAACTACAACCGACTACAGAAACATACCAGGGATCAAATCGTCTGTCAAGCAGCCAAGAACTGCTGCTGTCACAAATTATGAGGAGTTCAAAAAGATAGTCTAAAAAATGTTCACTGTATGAGGAAATAATTCTGACCGCATCCAAGAGCCTGACAGGAGAAAGTGTGAATATGTAACTGACAGACTAACTACACAAATGCGGGATTTACATTATGTGTTAATGGAAGTATTTTATGTTTTACATATACGTCTTTATCAGAGTTGTCTAATATTCGGGCCAGTACAATAGATTTCTTGTCCATGTGACTACTCAATCTGTGAAAAATATGCCAACAAAGGGTGAAGGAAAATGTATTGAAATATCACCTGAATTTAATCAAATATGAGACACTTCACAATAAGTCTAAATGGCGATAATGATGCATAAAGAAATGTCATCTCACTTCACATCTTTGCTATTTTTATTTATAAGATTATAACATCTGTGCAGGCTGTTCATCAGCATTTATATGACATCAACATATTTACAAGGCAGACTCTTGGAAGAAAGAACTGAAACTATGTAGAGAAAAAGTTTCCATTCTCCATCAGTGGTATGTAAATGATACAGTGGACGATAAGGAATAAATCATCTAAGGACAACAAGTCTTGGTCATGGCAAGATTGGCCATCTGCATAGTGTAAAATATGGCTTGTATATCCCAGCATGAACAGAGAAGAAAGAGCAAGCCACAGCAGGAATGAATAAGAGGGAGAGAGAGTGTTGATGGGATTTTGCTGAGCGTACATGTGCTCAGTCAAGGCTGGGTTTCATTATGAGGATACGCACTCGAAGATTTGTGGTCACAGTACAGTGGATACCAGTGACATGCCCTCTATATACGTGTGTATGTGTGTGTACACAATATATGCATTTGGTCATATCCTTTATCTTTTCTGGATCCTTTATCTTCTCTGGGTCCTTTATCTTTTCTGTGTGATGGTTGAAGTTGAATTGATATTTCCAATGTGTGATGGGATCAATACTAGTACTATTATCATTGACAATTTAATCATTATAACTTCAGAATAAGCTTAATGTTAAAAACTTCCAGCATGATCTGCAGATAATAAGTAACACAAAAGTCAGAGCCACTATGTTAGGGACAGATAAAATAAATAACAGGACCCCATCCACCCCTGCTATTAAAATGTTTACTGATTCTAGAAATCTATTACTTAACACTTGGGAATATGATGGGTGGCTGTGGCTCAGGAGGTAGAGTGGGTCATCCACTAATCGAAAGATTGGCAGTGCGATTCCCGGCTCCTCCAGTCCACATGTCAAAGTGATGGCTGGTGGCGAGCGTAACTAGTATCTGAAACTGAGCTAAACTGTTGTGTGTTTGTCTGTGAGACTCTGTCGTGAATTCACATTTTTATCAGGCTTTGTACCACACCTGTATGTTGTAACAAGGACCAACTTTCCTGCAAAGGTTTATCCACCACTGAACAAGGGGACCTACTGTTGTTGCTGTGTGTGAGTTGTCTCCCGGCCTACACATGGATGACTGAAGACATCCATCGCCTGCTGAAGACTCTGTCGCTGGAGAACAAATTTTAAGCCCACAGGAGTTCCCCCCTCTGTGTGGTGGATCACAGTCCTATGTGCCATTGAGTGGACTGCGGTGCTCCCCACCGCTGCCAGCTCCCTCTCCGACCATGCCTGGGCAGTCTGTCCATGGAGGATCCCAATCCTGTGTGTCATAAAGTGCACTTCACTGCTGCCAGCCTCCTCTACCATGCCTGGGTGGTCTGTTCATTGCTGGGTGGTCTGGGAAGCACGCCGCTGCTGTGGCTCGCTTTCGTCTAGTGGTCAAACATCACTCAGGACCTCTGCCTTGCTCCTCTCTTATTATATATTAGGAGCATCACCCAGCATGAAACACTGGATCAGCTGAAAATCTTGGTAACACAAACGGATCCTGATATTGTGGTTTTATCTGAAACTTTAAGATGCACGGTAAATGATTCTGAGATAGCCTTGGGTGATTATAACCTTTTTAAAATGGATAGAAACTCAAGAGGATGAAGTGTGGCCATTTACACAGGAGCTTGTTTTACTTGTGCTGTTATAATGCAGTCAAAGAAGAAAAATGTTTTAAATTTTTGGCTCTAAAAGTGTGTATTGCACATAATAATTCTGTTATTCTGGTTGCTGTGTACAGACCTCCTGCTTCTTCCTCCTCAGCTATTGATGAGGTAGCTGATCTTTTAGTTCCATATAAACATTCGGAGATGATTATATTAGGTGATTTTAACTTAAATTGGTTGAGTTCTGCCTCTGATTATTTAAAATGAGTCTGTGGCAATATTAATCTCTCACAGTTAATCACTGACCCTACCAAGACAGACTTAAAAGACCCCTCTAAGTCATCTCTGATTGACTTAATTTTAACAGAAGAGAAAAAATTACTGATTTAGGAGTATTTGAGCTCAGTTTTAGTGATCATTGTCCAATAGCTTGCATTACAAGTACCAAGATGAAAAAATGATGTCCACATGTGGTGATAAGACGGAATTTCAGACATTTTGATGAGCAGGCCTTCTTGACTGATCTTTTGGCAAGTGATATTCGTGATACTGCGAAAATCCCAGATGTGGAATTAGCTCTTGACCATTTTTGTAAGACATTTAATTCTGTAGTTGATAGGGCTGCACCTTTAAGAGATGAGTACAGGATAGGTCAAGTCCCTTGTTCTCAGCAGAAATTTCATCCTTAAAAAGAGAAACAAAGCCTGGGTTTGTTCCAGGCACACTAACGACCCTGGTCACTGGCTTGCTTTCAGGCACCTTAGAAACAAACGGACATCTTCAATAAGAAAGGCTAAATCTCATTATTATTTTTTAAATTCCCGTATCATGTTCAAATATAGCAAAATTCTGGAAGGCAGTGAATTCTCTTAACCATAAGTCCTCACTCTCATTTCCTCCTCGCGCCACGGATGATGGGTATTCAGAATCAGACCCTAAAGAGATTTGTGCAGCTTTTAATAAACATTTTGCATCAGCTGGCAAACTGTTTAAGGAAGCTTATACAGGACCCCATCTGTCCACTATTGACTGACACCTAGGTGATGCCAAGGTTTCATGTTACGCTACAGCTGTTCCCTTCAGATGACGTGGCCAATGCATTAGTAGCTATAGATTTAAAGAATTCGGTTGGCGAGGATTAACTTGATCCCTAGTTTTTAAAGCTTGATGTGCCAATTGTAGTCAGCTACATAACATATATTTTTAACCTTTCCTTCTTATCTGGTGCAGTTCCTAAGGTCTGAAACACTGCTTTTGTAACTCAATTTCATAAAGGTGGTGGAACAGCTTAACATTTATAGGCCTATCTCTAAATTTGCATGCCTAGCAAAAATGCTCTAGTAAATTATCAGCTTAAATCATTCCTCTTAGCACATTCTATTCTAAGCATACACCAATCTGGTTTTAGAGAAAAGCACAACACTGTTACTGCCGCCACTCTTGTTTTAAATGACATAAATTCACCTTTGGATAAAAAGAAACACTGTGCAGCTATTTTCATTGATCTTTCAAAGGCATTAAATAAAGTTGATCATGCATTGCTTTTAAAAAGGCTTCATAGTATTGCATTTGATGGAATTGTTTATGAATGGTTTCAGAGTTACCTCATGGACAGACAACAGTGTGTGGCTATTGGTACTGTTAAATCTAGATTTGTTCAAATTGCAAATAGTGTCCCACAAGGCTCAGTCCTGGGGCCTGTTCTATTCACTCTACATATATGATATTGTTTCTGCTCTAACTGGATGTAATATACATCTTTATGCCGATGACACTATCTTGTATTGCATTGTGGATGCTGTACATTCTGCTGTAAAATATCTCCAATGCTGCTTTGCTTATTTAAAAGTTGCATTCAATAACCACAAGTTAGTTCTAAATGCAGATAAAACTAAATTCATGTTTTTCACTAGAAACAAAAATACTGATTATGATAACCTCATCATCTACTGTCATTGCTAGTAAGAATCGTACAAATATTGAAAGAGTCACGGAGTGCAAGTATCTTGGAATTTGGATCAATGAGAAGGTGTCTTATAATATATCACGTGACTAAACTTGTGAGCAAATTAAAAAAAATTTGGTTTCCTCTATAGGAACAAAGCTTTTTTTTATCAGTCCTGGATTATGGTGACATTTTATACAGGCATGCTTCACTTCCGACTCTGAAGGCTTTAGATGCTGTTTATCACTCTGCACTAAGATTTGTTACCGGTGATAACTACGATACTCATCATTGTGAGCTGTACGCTATGGTTAGGTGGCGCTCCCTCTCTGTAAGGCATGATAGACACTGGGTTTTATTTATTCATAAAGCCCTTGCTGATTTTTTTACCCCCTTACACTTCATTGCTATCTTTTAATGCCCCTATTGAACACACTCAAATGACTGGATTAAGCTTCAGGTTCCGGATGTTTTTACTCAGCTTGGAAAATCCAGTTTTTCTTATTGGGCACCTACCACCTGGAATAATATGCAGAACAACCTAAAGCTTACCTCATGAGGACATTTTCAAGTTTTAATTTCATCCTATTTCAATTTCAGCTGTTCTTGTTTTAGTTGATTAATTTGTTTTAAATTTTAACTGTTTTTATTTGCTCTTAAGGATTAATTACTTTATTAATTGGACTTTTTATTATTTTAACCTTTTTATCACCATTTTTATCATATGCTCCTTATTTCTGTCTCTTGGATCTTTTATTTACTTTTTTTCTCAGCTACATTGTAATTGAAGTCTCTACCTCAATGTATTTCTGAGTTGAAAAAAAAGGTTATAATAACCTTAACCATGCAACCAGTTGTCAAGCATAGATATTGCAGGAAGGGAGAATTTGTCATTGACATAATCTGGGGTTTGTAGAATCATCCCACGTTGATAATCTTGCCTGGGTCCTTCATATCGGATAGTTGCTGTATAAAGTTGTGTACAATATGATGTACAATAGTTACAATGGATTCCAATGGCAACACAGAGTCACATCAAATTGTCTGAAATTTCTCACACCACTCCTGGAGCACAATCCACTTCTCTGCAGTTGATCCATTTGCTCAATATGTTCGAAATGCTGTCAGAAATCTAGACACACTCTACACGCCCAAATATTTTAAGCATCAACCAGAACTGGCAACATAGAGTCAACTTGTAAAATCCTAATCTACATACAGCCCTAAGTCTTTCTTGACTGTTACTTCACCTCTGAGTTCCCCTCATCACACTGCCTACAAATAGAACTCTTATTACCCACTGAATTCCAAAATACATTCAACATTCTAACAACAGATAGAAAATTCATCTCCACTGGCAGAGTTGACATTTCATCACTGCAGGCAGACATCTCAATAGTGTGAATGGTATTGATGTGATTGTGGCGGGTAAACATGGCAGAAATGTCACCATCAAAGAACATAACATCTCTGCTACTGGTAGAAACACTGATGGGAGAAACAATATAACCAGGAGTCAAAATGTTGTACCAGTCATCACAGAGGATGAGGATCTTTTCACACTTGGTAGGAGGTCATGATTTTTCATCATTCAAAAATAAACATTTCATTAGTGAAGTTTGTTTTAAAAACAAAGTTATAAAGAGCTTTACAATGCAAAACAGAATACACAACGTAAAAGACCAAAGGCAAAAGATCAGTATATATATGTATATATATATATATATATATATATATATATATGCCATCACCTTGGGTAATAATGTTTTCAGAACCAGTAGGAGGGCCCTGCCTGATGATCTTAGGCTTTGCTCAGACACTTAAGGATCAGGACCAGCATCTCAGAAATCCCACTATTCACTTCAGCCAATCAGTCAATCAATAAGCAAAGGTGATGTCAGATTCTGATTCTATGATACTCTCTTGGAGAATTCAACTCAGACATTTTTCTAGAGACTGCATCTACATCCTCGGGTGGTTGGTGCAGGAGCATGCATCACACTATGAGCAGGCTCATCTTCATCCTGCTTAAACGACAGTTGCGTCTCTCTCACTCAGCACTTAAGTGCAGCGAGTTGGCTAATCAGGTACTCGCCAGTGATCCCACTGTGTCTTCTTGTGGTCGTAAAAGAAGCATTCAAAGCTCCACAATCTCTTCTCCACTCTCTCATGCAGTCACATCTGCTAATTCAAGCCTTCCTGCTGCGAACAACACTTTAATCTCCACTAGGGAGATTCTGTTAATACCATTCAAGCTATTAATGCACACCTCCAGTCTCTGGGAAATGCTTGAGTCTCAACCTCATCATGTAAACCCTCTCTGCCATCCAAGCTTGGTAATAACACACATTCTCAGAACCATCAAGGGCCCTGCCCACCTTATAAACTTAGTTTGAGAAGTCAGAATCTCAGAAATGTTGCTGGAGGCCAGTTAGGCTTTGACTGGGATCAATAAAACCTTTTTCATTCTAAACTTTCCTTCCAACCAGTGTTAATTTTGGCACCTGATTTTGATTTAGCTTTAGTCTTTGTGGTGCTGCCACCCTATATAAAGAGTAGGGTTAGGGTGATGATATTTGGGCACTGGAAACTTTTAAAGGGATGTTGCAAAAAAGCATGTTGGCAAGTAGGAGTATGTGCACAAGAAGTAATATTTATTAACAAAACAGAGGCAATAATTAACCCCAGGAAATTCAACAAAAATAACTTAACACTGGAACTGCTGGGGGTCACTATATACCTAAAACTGCTATCGGATCAAATTTAGCCGTGCACCTGGCTGCTACATTTCTAATACTAAAAAATGTACTCTGTCATTGCAATAAGGCATTGTCATCATCTAAGTATCTTTAAGAACACCAATTACTTTGCATGGCTGTCAGTATGAATCAGTCTAACATGACACAGAAAATGGGTATTAGAAGGAAATATTTGCGCATTTGGGTGGTGTGATATTATTATAAAATGACATTCATCACATAATGATATAAACAATTATATTTAAATTACCAAAGTAGCCTAAATATCCCAAATAGACAATATTGAACCATAATAATAACAATAAACAACCACCGCACTCATGGGTGATTTAATGTTGCAACATAATTGACATAACAAAATCAAACACACACCTTATTAATTTCTGCATTTCAACAATGTGTGAATAAGAGAACATCACCAAGAAACTTATGGTAACCATTAAAGTTTTTTTTAATTTATAACATCATAACGCAAATATATAATTCTCTCTTGGTGCCCGCTCATGAAAACAGAGTAAGGTAACGGGCAAATTAGGCTAAATAGCCTATAAACAATAAACAGTAACATGGTAAAACAAATATGAATGAATAATCAATGAACTAAAAATAAGTTTTACACACAATGAATGTTTGCGAGTGGGATAAATCATCTTCATTTGAACACATCTGATTATACGTGTCCCTAAAACACACTTTGAGCAGACGTTCAGCACCACTGCATTTTTCACAGACAGCTTTCCTGCACTTCAGGCACTTGGTGAAGGTTTTATTTTGTTTACAGTGTGCCCTCATCATGCAGGTCATTCTCCTCTGCTCTTTTTATCATTTAATTATGACTTGATGTGGTTGTCAGATCACACACTTTAACAATTTAGAATGTTTAAACATAAACCACACAAAAAAAAATGCATTTCATATGCAGTTAAATGCCTGTGTTTTTAATCTAGATTTATCTTTGCTATTTTTTAACAATAGGGGGTGCTGTACAACATTATTTTAGGAAAAGTCAAACACTGGGGGACCCTAATACTTAATTAAAGCATAGTAACATGTTAAGCCATAGCAACAACCAAATAAAATCTGCAGCCTCAAGGCAAGCTGCCACCTACTCTCCTCCTTATTGACCACTGAATGACATTTTATTTTCTCCTTCACATCTAACTATAACATACCACCTGCTTAGTTAAGTATGGGGTTGAGCTACCCAGATATTAGGCTTTCAAAGCATACAGAACATCACACAATTAAAAACTGTATTTTTCTGTCACTGCTGACAGTCACAATCTACTACAAGCACATAAATTAAGTGCACAAAGTTCAACCAAATATAATTAACGACAGAACAGTTTTTTTTACCTATCTTCCCACATCCAGACAACTCAGTTCCTCACTGGTAAGAGGACTTTATGATACAACCTGTTTCCATTCTCCCTGATTGAGCAGCTGATCTACCCCCAACAATCCAGACAGAACAACTGAAAACATACAGACTGACCTTTCTAATGGATCATAAACCTGTAAACCAAAACAAACCACACATAACAACCAATCTATTCAATTATTTAAAAAAAAACAAATTTATGGTAACATTTGACTGGAAATGGTGACGATATAACACACCAAACAATGATAATGATGGGGATCAGGGCCTAGTGAAAAGAGAGAGGAGCAGCCTTTTCAGTCTTTTATTAAAATGCACATTCACCTTAGTCACATTTTAGTTATTTGAAGACATTTTACTTTCGTGTTAGCGTCTAGTTTTTTGTCTTCTGAACATTTTGAGGCTACCACAGTCGAAATCTTTGTTGTGTGCAGGTACAATGGTAACAGTTCTCGGTTAGTGGAAAAGGCACACAAACATTGTCTATGTCACTCTTCACTGTTTGGGTGTAGCTTGAGAGTAGAAGCTAAAACATCAGATAACATAGTGATATTTCTTTAGTGAACATCTGGAGGAAGAATTAGATGGTTGACTGTCGACATTAATCCTGGAACTGACTCATTCCTTCTGATAGCAACAGGGAAGATAGCTGGAAAGTAATGTTAACGTTACATCTACAGCACTTGACAATGTTTCATTAGCTTACCTTTTTATAAATGTGGCTGTGCTGCCTGCATGTTTTTCTAGTTTATCCAGCTGTTTTGTTGCTGCTTCTTGTCTAATTCTCAGTGGATTCTAGATTAATTAAGTTCATAAATCTGTTTGAATGCAAGATGCTTCTTATTAATGGTTGTGTAACAGGTCAAACACCTAAATTAACTACTGAGCAAGAGATATTATTGGCAGGTGGAGGATACTTAAAGGGAAATTCTAGTTTAACATTTTGCTCACCAGGTTAATTACAGAGATTTAGAAACATGGGAACATTGCTAAAAAGAAGTGTGACAGAGCAAGAAACACATGCGGTCCAGATAGATTTGCCAAATTTATTTGGAAGACAAAGTGAAAACAGCAAAATTATTACCCAAACTGTTTGTTGTATACATCCATTACAGTTTTAAGACCAACTTCCTAGTTCAATCTTCACAGTGTGTGCCCATATTTTTCCTCTCTAAAATTTCAGGAGGAGCTCACTTACAGTTTTACTTTCAAATAATGCAGTTCAAGTAATCTTACTAATATTTCCAAGATGTGGGTCCCCAAGGTCGAGAATAAAACTCCATGTTCAATCTGGCAAAACTGTTGGCTTGTTTACAACCTGTCTGATCATCTAACTGTTTGAATTTCTTACCTGTCAGACTTAATTTTGGGAATGTTGCCATTCTCAGCTATTAACTTTGTGTGCACAATGTCACCTTAGCTGATGTGGCAATACAAGTAAGACACCTTTTGTAATAGATCAGAATTTTCCTTATCAGACTGCAAGTCCAAAGACAATAGATATGTTAGAAATATCAGACAATCATATGATAGGTTTTTCAGTATCTAGATAGAATACCAAGATGCTGATTGGATCTTAATGGCATGTGTTGAAGTGTCCTCTGATACTGTGGATGAAGTGCACTCAGAGGTTTAATCATGAGTGTTATGTTTTTTGTATTTTTGTCTTTTCTTTTGTAAGATTTACACAGTGGAGTTTGATTTAAGCTGTACTCTCACTACAGCAGCAATCCTATTCTGAAGAATGTGTGAGTCAGGATATAACATCCAGTCTCCTGGTGCTTCATACAGCACTATGAATCATAGTGAACCTGAAATGAGATGAACAAAAGAACTCAGTAAACAAGCACCATTCATACCATGATTGAATTCTACAATACACAGCCTTTATGTGCATTTATATTACATTGATTGCGTTGAAGGTATAGCATTACTGCTGGGAGGCTGACAGATGCAGCAGTGCCACTGGAGAGATGTGCAGAGCTTATATGTGCACACGACTTCAAGAATAGCTCCTCCACATTCAGACCTTAACAAGCATGTAAGGTTGAAAACAATAGTACAATAATAGACTTATTATATCTTGAGAACGGCAAAATAACAGCCACTGGCTTTATGCAAAGGGATGAGTTTATTCATACATTCAATTTAAAGCCACTGAGCTTCATACAACATCATGAGGCAATAACAAGTCCGGTATTAACTCTCTTTTAGCTCTGTTTTTGCTCTCTACCAACTCCTGAGAAAAATATCTGGCTCTTAAGCTGCTAAATGCAACATCTTTCCAGTGTTTCCTCTATATTCTTTTTGCAGTGGCGGTGCAGGGCTCAAATTTGTTATAAAGCTAACAGGCATGATGACAGTGAGGATTTGCTCACTGCTTTCATTTTTCAACCTGCTACTCTACCTCTCTACCTCTGTCATGGACACAAAAATGCATATAGAACACGCATAACTTGTTGGAGCTTAATTGCTTTTTACGAACCAATACCTGGAGTTTCCCACTCTAACAAGTTTGAGTGCAGTTAATTGTATTCTGTCTTGTGTGTGTGAGTGTGTGTACCTTGGTGTGTATTTGAGTCAGGAGGATAAAGACAAAGCTGTACTATCCCCTGTGAGATATCTGGCTTATTTACATGACTAAGTCTTTGCCTGAATTCTTACCTTGTATGTAAATTAGTGGAGGAGAGGAGAGAGCGGTTAAATTCAGGTACAGTGCCAGCCAACCGCTGGCAAGAGGAGTATTACAAATGTTTATTTTCCTCTAGTCTTCAGTGTGGAATGCCCTTGTTGTGTTTGTCATTGCTGTGCTGTGGCCAAGGGGTACTCACTGGTAGTCATGTAACTAAAGTCACACACATGAAAACTCAACTCGACTCCACACACAAATATTTCCTCTAGTTTCTGTTGGCTGATTATCCAGCATGAGGGCGGCTCGATGTCCTGATTAAAAATGGGACAGTCCTGATTGCCAAGACCTTGTCTCCATTATAAGACTGAGTGTAAGTTTTACTGTCACAAAACATAATGCTGCAATGGTTTGCACAGTACAGAACCAAGGCTATACAGGGACCATCACTTAATCATATCATCACTTTCATCATTTGTTGAAATGTACAACAACAACAGTTCCAACCTTTTAAAGCACAAAGAAAGTGACACAGTGACAGAGTTCTGATGATATCTTACCTGTGCTAACACCCTGGTGACATGCGTGTTGGGAAATGTGATGCAGATTTTGCATTCAGACACTTTATGGTTTGCCAATTGAAGTTTTCTTTGATTTGGTTTGGCATGAATTTTAAATGTGATATTATAGGATGCTCAAAAGGTTTCAATATTGGTTTATAACATTATAAACAGATGATGTAATAGTACTAGAACTGAATCTATTAATCAAATAATTGATTAGTCAATCGACAGAAAATGAATCTGCACCTCTTCTGATAACCGATTAATCATTTAAAGTCCTTTTTAAGGACAAATGCCAAAAATTCGGTGGTAGTCAAATTTGAATGTTTGCTGATTTTTCTATAAATAATAAATGAATATTGTTGGGTTTTGGGCTCTTAGTTGGAAAAAAAGAAGCAATTTGAAGAGACAGAAGATGTCAACTTCGGTTCTGGGAAGTTTAGATGGGCATTTTTTGATAATACAAATGAATAAGTTGACTATTAGTTAGTCAACAGATTACTTGATCAACAATGATGTAACAGTGGGTGATCATCCACAAGGGTACATGGAAAACATGCAGTTCAATCAGAAGCCTTCCCAATTCGCCTCTGAGCTGGATAAGATAAATGATGTATCAACTGTGATATTAGTTTAATAGACTCACACTGGCTTTTTTCTGGAAAGTTTCTGTCTCAAGGCTTTGAAAGATTTCTGCACCCAGCCAAGACCACGGCCCACAAAAAGCTGCTTAATGTATGTTTTTATGTCCTTGAGTTTGACATCTTAATTCCACGAGATGCTTGGAAGTACGGCAGTGGGCACTTCATTGCTCATGGAATGCATTTGTGACTCACTGCAACATGGTCTGATTCACCAAGAGTTATGAATAGTGCATTTCTGCACATGCTAACACACTTCAGGGAGAGTCTATCAATGTGAGGTTTTCAATTTCTCTTTATCAGGGTAGGCTGACTGAAAATACAGTCTGATTTACTGTAAAAGCTCCCGAAGTGGAGGAGATTCATACGTTTCCTCAAAACTGTGCAGTCTACCATCATCCTGACTCCTATAAAGAAGTATCTCCTGTGCTACCACGTCCATGAAAGCTTTTATAATGGATTTTTTGGTCTTTTGTCATTTATATTATGTTACAGTACTGGCACTCGCATACAGTATTTACTTTTGTTTTACAATTACAGCAACAGCGTCTCTTTTTTTAATAACATGGATTCAAAATCCAACAAAGTGCCTCAACCAATGCCCGCCAATGGAGCTCCAGATCTAGATTTGCCCATACAATGTTATAAAAGGTCACTTCTAATCAATCTGTAGAGGTCATGTGTAGCAAGAATGCAATCTGTACATGAACAGGAAGAAAATGAATGTGTGCATGTCACAATTTACATCATTAGTGGTATTCTTGCATAGTTAGCATTTTTTTAAACAGAGGATGATGTACGAATTTGTGCACTCAAATAGCTTTATGATTGAAAGGGGGAATTATGAATTATTATTGTGCACACCTCAGATATGAAATTATTTGTCCAGCGACATAACTCATATTAGAGTATGTACAGTAATAGGGAAATAGTCCTCCTTGTGGGCCACACAAGAAAGGTCAAATAGAATTATGATTGTTATTAATCTTAATTATGATTTTGCGAGGGTATAGGGCTTTTGAGGTTAAGTGACTGAGATGCAAGCACAAGGAAACACAAACAAGTTCACTTTAATTACATACACATTAATTGCTAATACTACAACTACAATTATTAAACACTTCAACATATTACAAACAAGAAACAATAGGGAAAGGGAAACTAGTACACAAGGCTATGGCTAGTGAATGATACGAATCAATGATGCAGAGTTATCTATTGTGTAGTTTGAATGAGGGACCTGATAAACACATGAGATGGCTGTTGCCTGAGAAGCAGTGAGCCAAATAAACAGCTTAGTGTTGAATTGCCAATTGAAGTTACAAATTATGAAAGCACCAGGGTTGCAGCATGTTGCTGCCGCCCCTTCACTTCACAACCAGGCAACCAGCGCTTGGTCTTCTTCTTATGTTTAGTTTATGGTTGGCATCCATAAATGTTGCATTACCGCCATCTATTAGAAATTTGTGGATTTTGTGTGACTCACACGGCACGGTACAACAGTCTCAAAAGGATCCACATGAATAGGTTAAGATTCACAAATATATTTCCATTTAAAAATGCTAAGTTGATGTACAAATGATGATATATGAGTGGTAAAGTAGAGGCACAGATACAGATTTACACATACAGATTACTCTGCATTTATTTGTGCATTGTGTTTTACAAGTTACATAACTTGACATTTGTTTGTGAATACTAATGAGACTGTTTTAATCCCATACTCTAGCCCCAATAACACACACCTTCACTCCAGTCCCTCCACAAAATTTTCATTGGCTAATCAAGCAGCACTCTGATGATAGGGTGTCCTGATAAAAGCAGGAGAGTCACAGTTTTTAAGGATTTGTCCTGGTGTCCCAATTTTTAGACTAAATCAAAGTTTTGATTTTTAGATGGATGTAGAATTCACAAGGCATAATTAAGTCTTTATTATGTTCCAGGATACAGAGGTTAGACATGATCTTAATTCAGTAAATCACTACCTGGCAAACTGACTTTCAAAAGCTGACACATTTGTAAAGCCATTTCACACATGCTGCAAATTAAGTGATATTGTCTTTAACGGTTCCCTGTGTTCACATTTGTGTAGGAAAATATTAGCAGAGTCATACTATGTGGGTATTTGCATGTGTATGTGCGCTTGTGACGGACAGAAAGGTTTCGTTTAAGGTCAAATGCCATGGCTGATCCAAACAATCTGCAGCGGGGCTGTGGTGCAACTGTGACATGTGTCATATCCTATTTATTATCATAATGTCAGGTTGAAGGAGCATCAGTCCAGTCAAAAAGGTCAATAGTTCACAGTCCAGTTTCAATTTAAAGTTTAGAGGGGTCACACACTGTGAGAGCTGCTCAAAGAAAAACTTACAGACCTGAGCAGGGAAGAGAAAAGTATTTGACATAAGATAACACTGATAACATTGTCATGTCATTGAGACTAAAAATTTTAACAGTAAGCAGGCATTACAAACTGGAGATGTTGGGTTTGAAAGACTTTGGCATTGAAGAGACCAGAGATTGAGTTGCATTATGGAAATTGGAGAATTTCACGTCAGCTTCTGTCAGGATATCTTGGCATCTGACCTTTTTTTAAACCCGTCTCTTGGTGGTCTACCAACTTTATGGAAGTGCAACTTTTAATTGCTGAAATGAGCCTTTTGACTGTTTGCAGAGCCTGGGGCAAAAAACTGCTCTTGGACCTCTATCCAACCTTGATTATTCTATCAAACCTGCTCTAGATAAAAACATGGTCATTTTGTATTGGTCAGTAAACCTTACTAATTTCAGCATCAAGTGTCAGTGTTGATGTTGGGCCTTTTTCTTTATGAATCAAGGTGTGACCACAATGTCACCCACTTGCCAAACAGAATGTTGATAGTCCTTGCCATCCTTACAAATATAAATCACATACTGATTCAGATTTAAGTTTACTTTTTGCTGATTTCTTTATGTTCCCAAAACATTGCAGTATGTCTGAAACTCCCAGAAATCCCCTTTGTTAAATTTAAAAAGAATTGTATGAATTAAGAACTCATCACCCAGACATTGGAGCATTGGTTTCATATTAAGTCAATTTTGGCAGTCCTGTACAGATATGCTATTGAGATGTATGAGCCAGCAGATGCATGTCTGATGTCCCATTGATGCTTTGGGGGCATGTCAGCCTCTACCTCTTGCTGCTTCATATTCTTTTAATTGGTAATGAGCAGACAAACTAAACACCATTTACAGTGTCTATAGTGTCCGCATAATGATGGGCAAGGCTAATGCAATGTTTGCTTTCCAAACTGTCACCGGTAAACAGAAAGTGGAAACAGACAACTTTTCAACTTTCCCCTCCTAGCGTTTCCAAGTAGTGTTATTGTTTGTGCGCTTTCCGTTTTCCTCAGAGCCTAGCTCCGTGAAGAACGGGAAGAAAGCCCTCTAGAAATTAAAAGACAAGTTTATTCAGGTAGTATACTCAATGCAATTAAAACGTAGTGTACAGATATAAGTAGTGTGTCATCAGATTTGCCTGTGCAATATTCCACATTTATCATATAGCAATAAGACAATAGAATGAGGTTGGCCACCTAAAAAATTATTATGAGATATAGCTACTGATAGCTGCTGGGTATCCTCTTCCTCTTTTGGTTGCAGCTGATGGTGTCATTATTCTCAAGCCATTACACTGTGCAATCAACATTTACTTCATACTGATAAGTTAAAGCAAAACAAAAAAAGTCTATTTCCACTATAAAAGGTGTATAATAAAATCATGAACAAGTTTCTGATACAATCTTTGTGCAATGTCATTCTTTATAAAACTGAATTAAATCATATTTGAAAGACATCCCATTAACAGAAAGTGGAGGAAAGAAGATTCTGAATGCAAAGCCATATGTGTCCAAAAGTGAACAGCCCTGTTCCAAATAGAAACAGCTCACATTTCTGAATGTCAGTCCAAAAAATTTTACACAATAAGTACTTAATACTAATCCAGACTGTCTTAGCCAATTCTGGCAAAAGCCCTTTGCAAGTAGAGTTTTGTGTGTGTATGATAAAAACAAAGGGAAATAAATATAGAGAGCCCTTATAATGTTATGTTCAGCAATCTGAGCCAAGTTTGTGTTGATAATAATGTTATTACAGCAAGGTCCCACAATGCAGTAATACAATTGTTTGTGCATCTGGGGGTAGACTTAGGAGTTTGGAGTGAATTACTGGTCTGTTTTCAGCTGTCTATGGAATATTTCATTTAAGAACGTCAAAAGTCTCAAAAGAGTGTTGCTCTCTCTGTGCCTGCTGCTTTACTCAAGACATCCTATCCCACTTTTTTCCTTACGTAACACCCAACATCCATCATTTCTTACACCGCTGCACTAAGACATGACAAGACAGACAAATGTCAGTGTTGTGTGAGTTGATGGGAGGGGGTTGTGTTTGTTGCTGAGATGTGACAAGACGGTCAGACATCAACTAAAAGGTTACATGGCCAATCAGCCTCGAACATGGCTGAGAGCTGCCACAACAACAAATCAGCAGCGTTTTTGAGGGCTGGTGCTTCAGGCGCTCGACGGGGAGCATGTGTATATGTGTGTGTGTGTGTGTGTGTGTGTGTGTGTGTGTGTGTGTGTGTCATTTGCCATCAGAACAGATGTCTCTGCTGCCTGTCATATTGATGTAGACCTACATCAACCCATTTTTCTTGATGGCTGGTGACGATAGTTTGACACGTTCCAACTAAATGCTCAGCTGCTGGTGGGCAGGCACAATGGTCTGCTGCTGGCGTCGCTTAAAAGGCCGTTGGTTGTTTTGATTTTTCACTGTAAAGGAAAGTAGGTTCCAAAGTTTTACAGTCATTAGTCTTTTTTTCCCATTTAGAAAGCATTTGGAATTTCCCTGGCGTAATTTCTGCCCTCACATGCTCACAGAGCATAAATAAACAAAAAGTTGCTATAGTCGTTTTGCACAGCTCAGTGCAAATTACAGTGGAAACTCATTTATCCGGAGCCAGTGGGAATAGAGGCTGTTAAAATGAGTGAGACTCGTTCACTCATTCAAAGGCTTGCATATGAGGCCGGAGTAGATTGTATACCATTTGGCGAACACTTGAGTTTACACACTGAGAGTGTACAGTTTTATTATGTGTCGCCCCATTGGGAAGTAAACGCCTCATTTTAGCATTGCAGTTGCATAACCATAAATGTAACCATATTGGCTTGTTTTGAACTATTTTATATAATTTATCAGTTCAGCATTAATGTTCTGACTCATAAAATCCCCATGTCATAAACAGTCCCCATAGGCTACACATAATACAACACATGCCTGCTTTAGTACAATTATATAGTTGTGTTATGTTATGGGGTCAAATGTAAATCAACAAGCATGATGTGTTTGCATATCTATAAGTGTCCTGTTTATCCAAAGTAATTAGTATATATTTGCAGAGCAGTATGGTTTTTTTTAGGTTGGCTGTGTGACAGTCAGATAAATGAGTTTCTGCTGTTTCTCTTTATTCATTATTAGGATTATACCTGTAAGGCATTAATCAAGGATTCCCTTAACCAGTATGCATCCACTTACTGTTCCACTCTCCCTCCCATGAGTTCCTCATGTCCTCAGACTGGGTAATTACCAGAGCTTGTAATAAGCTGGGGACTGAGACATTAATGTAGTTTAGTTCTCTATGGTGGAAGGTGCTGAGGCAAGTCATCCACGTTCAATTACAGCTGCAAGCACATGCATGTATCATTTGACACACTTTAGTTGTGCGTACACTCTCATACATATATATATATATATATATATATTTACACACCTCCCTAGTGTGAAGACTACAGGTAATTACTTTGCCACAATGCTGTCTTCCACAGCAGTGTCCCTCTGATCAATACTGGTGTTAGCAGCTGGCGTAAGCAGCTCTATACAGTAACACTAACATCCTTGAGGGGGTTCTGTTAAAGGTATAGATTGGGCTCTTTAGGACTCTCTTGGAAGGGAGCAAATCGTTACAAAATATCACTCTAAACGAGTTCTTTAATCTAGTATTGACTTGTGGTCATAGGTGGTCATAATCTCATGGTTTCCAACATAAATTTAACTGATTCAGCAAATACATACCATACACTAGTGGTGGGCAAATAGCGGCCTGTGAGCCAAATACGGCCCTGCAGCAAAAATATTTGGCCCCTTGATTTTACATTAAAATTTTTACATATTTTTTCACAAATCTCCTGTAGATACCAAATAAACACAAGGCTCCTGTAAATCCCAATTATTGTAATATAACTTTTTTTTTAATTCTAATACTGCCCACAGACAATGAGAGGCATTAAAACCATGGCTGCACCGTACCATTTCAAGAGTGAATGGTGCTAAAACTAAGTCTAATAAACCTACCAAAATTAAAAGTTGAATGTGTGAATTCCACAACTTTAGGCTGCACTACCATAACAGATTTGTTCACAAACACAAACGGTAAAAGAGAAATGTGTGTTGATGCCAATTCCCCCTTCAGATACAGTCCTTAAAAGTGTAAATCTATTTGATTCTTAAATGAATTAAAAAAAATAAACAAAACAAAATATTCCTGCATTTCCACTGCACCAGTTAACAGCTCCGTAATGAAAAATCCTGAAAAATAGGCCCATGGTTGAACCTAATTGCTGTCCCCTGCCATACATACTTTATTAGGTTCACTTAACTAAAACTAATGCAGTCTTATTCAACCACCCTGCAATTAATCCTCAAGGTTCTAATGTTCAGTTTTTGTTAAAAAAATTGAACTTCATCATCTTTTCACATTGCGGCTGCAGTTTGTGGTGTTTATGAGTTGTATTGTGTTATACTGAGAGGAGTTTCTAATATTTAGTATATCCTTATTGATATGAATGTGGTTGACATTTTAGTATGTGGAAATACTGCTGCTGGTACTGTTTTGATATTGATTTGAACAACAGTGCCAAATTAAAAGCTCACAAAGATACATACTGTACATGCAACTTGTAATCTCCATATGTGAGATGTGCATTTCTGGGGAGAGAATATAAGCACATAACCGGTGGTATAAGTGGTTTTGTTCAAATCAATATTCTTCAGTCTTGAAAACCAGTGGCTAATAAATGGATATAAAAAGGAAGTACTTCACAAGGTAGGTATGTGCCAGCTGACTTCGTAAATACAACAAACTACTTCTATTACTGTACATGGTCCATTTATTAAGAGGAGCAGTGGAAAATGCCAGGGCATTATCAGCCCAAGTCCAACCTTCTTTCAAATGTAAGACCCTAAAATGCACTTTAAAAAGTTTATTGAGCTCATAGCTCTCCACTGGCTAATATTTCACACTGCTGAGTTGTAAATGAGGCTCACTCTGATCTAAGCCAAGTGCTTTTGAAGTCTAGATGTCTTGAGTCTTGATCCGCCTTAACAGACGGAGAATCAGGGCAGAATCATGAGCTAAAAGAACAAGAAAGGGGGCGAAAGTAACAATGTACACTGAATCTACAGCTAAGGAGAGCGCTGCTGGACTACTGTACTGACGTTCTTTTAGATACTATGTATTTAATGTAGTACAAAATCAAAAGTTGTGATATGTAGCACAACAAGCTAGCAAGGCTCTGTAAACTGAACCACATTCCTGTACATGCACATTGGCGTCTGCTGTACAAGGATATCACTCCTGAGAGTTACTATCTTATTGCTATATTTAGTCTTTGGAGCCGCGCTTAACCACTCACTCACTTTCGCGCTGCCCTATTCCTTAAAAGGAGCTACGCTACCTGTAGTTTACCAGGCAACGACACAGACATTAACTAACGCTGCTCAGTGGCTCCCAAAAGCTATTGATTTGCAAATGAAGTGATATTTGGTGTTATTTTTGACATTTAAAAAACTATTTTTTGGCCTGGCGGGGGTTCTCGTTGGCCTGTACTATTATAGGGGAAACACTGGATTATATGGATACACGTCCATTTCCAGAACTGACAACTGCAAATATTTTGAGACTTGACTGTAAGTGGAAAAACTGAAAACTCATTTAATCCTTGTGATGTGACAGAAAAAATATTTTGATTCTCTAAACTGAGTTCAAACATTTATTTAATAAAACTGTCAGATTGACAGATTTGATCGAGCTCAGGACACATCCTGAGGACAGCTGCGTTGCTTCAAATTATTTTATTGTTAAACTTGGAATCTGTGAGTAACAGTTTTCTAGTCTGATGTTAAGAAAATTCAGAACATTAATTACCATAGATCATGACAGATCCTGTCACCACATTTAAATAATTAATGAAATTTCCTCTGCTGTGCCATCCGTTGCTAAACTAATGCACAGTCCTTCTCTCAAATGAGAGACTGTAGATGAAACACATATATCATTCCTGCTGCTATGTGATGACTACAGCTGTTTATTAAACATGGGAAAGATCTGACATTCTACAAGTTGTTGTGGGAAACTCACTCATCTGACAGAACATATTTCTAAACTCTGGATCACTGGATTAGGCTCATGTAGATGATTATTATTGGTAAGAATTGTGTTTTAATTCCCACGTCAATCTGCAGTAGATGAAAAAACATGTAGCAAACTGAAAAGGGCAAAACTTCACATAAATGAAAGATGTTTTCTGATTTTGGAGACATCTGTGTGCTTGTCCTCTGCCAACTGAAGCCATGAAGATTGCCCTGTGTCTGTGTGTGCAATAGGAGGTGGTCTGAGGAGGCTTTATCGCAGATGCAATTTCGTGCCAAAATGAGCACCAAAATTGCTCTGCGCCACATAAACACAGCTTCAGCGAGACCTCTCCACCTACGTCGGCACTCCTTGGATGCCCGGAAAATTACCAAACAGGCACAGATGCACAAAAAGTAGACTCAGAAAAATTGCATGAAGAATTTGTTTGGACCAGCAAGGGCCTTGCGCCTGCAGGAAAACAGAGCCCTAAAAGCTTTGCCTGATAGATGTCACTTGCATATATTTAATAGTATGCAGAATCTATTTAACTATGTCAGTTTACACATTGAAATAATGGCTCTGAAAGACCAGAAACTGCATCAGAAAATAGAATGACCAGATTTCCCCTCTGTTCAGTAACATGAAGCTTGCCTTTAGGGCTAATTGGGCTGGTTAGCTACTGGCCACGTGAAGTAGGAAAATCCTTATATGTTATAAAATACTGTTGTTGCAACATTAAACAGCCAATGTGGTATGAATATAGCATATGATGTTATTTTAGAATAGAGACGGGCAGACGATCTCTGGAGATAAACGGTGACAACATATGTTGGATATTTCAGCCTTTTCGGGAATTCTAAAGCACAGGAGGAGGTCTGGATGTGGGGGGAGACAAACAGCGTAGCAGGAGCTCACTCTCTCTATATAGCTGTCTTTTCTTAAAACTTAAAAGAGAAGGAAGAGGGAGGGAGAGAAGAGGGGAATTTGTGGGATGAATAAGCCATAAAAAAGCCAGTGCGAGGATGGGGAGAAAGGAGAGGAACACAAACCAAAGGAGAGAAAGCAGGAGAGACACAGACATAAATGGGCCTCAGGAGGGTATCTAAGAGTGACAGGCTGCTGCCACGACTGTACTGTGCTGTGGGTAAATTGTCAAAACATTGACTGGTCCACCTGGCAGCCCTCCCCTTCCTCTTTCTAAGTTTTACTCTTGCTCGTTGTTGCTGCTCCCCAAAAAAGAAACTGCTGGCTGTCAGAGACAAAAACAATAATAATGCAGGAGTCAAGACAGAATTTCTGTTGATTATATTTACTTTTTTAACTAAATCTTCCCTATGTTAGTCGTTGCAACCAGTAAAGACTTAATAATGGAACAAACACTAACACACAAACACACCTCTTACACTAATAATGAATGTGTTTACATGCAAATTAGTATTTCTATTATGATCAGGTTTTTGAGGAACCTTGATAAACCCCTATCCCAGTTTTGAGAAACCTAAGTATGGTAGCTGGAGTACTCTGATAGAAACCATTATACTGTGCATGTACATATCATCACTGTCTGCCACATGTGCAAGTGCACCCTAAACTAAGGTTGCACAGTAGTTCCGCTTTCCTCTAAAATTACTAGTGATAAGCCAAATCCAGCAGGTACTGTAGTGGTTAAAAAAAAAACAAAACAAAAAAAAAACAGAAACCAAACTGGGTTCATCTTCAACTTTTCTGATAATACAATCCTTCAACTTTAACCTAATTATTCCCAAGGGAAAATTCACCCTGCAGCCGAGTGAAATACAGAACACACAAAAACTTGAAAAAGAAACATAATAAAATACAGAAATGTCAGACTGGATGGATGTAGGTGATTGAAATGTGTGTCCTCACCTCCGCTGATCAAAAACTTGGATAATATTTGAATCATGCATACAGGGATACAGTATGAATAACCAGGTTTCAGCATGTTCCATGCATATTTTATGAGTATGATCAAAACAAGGATAAAACTCTAAACTGGGACAGTATTGTGCATGTAAATGTACTCAATATTTAAATCAGTAGCTGGCACTCCATATCCCTGGCTCCGTATTATTATTCATCATAGTATATTTTTCAGTTCTCCTTAAAATGTGGCCCAACAAAGACCATGTGATGCATGGTCTATGTCCATTCCCAGCTGATTTGAAAATGTATTTTGACTGATTCAGCTATTGAAAGCATCATTGCTGAATGTCTTGCCTTCAGTCCTTCTGAATCAAAGGCAAAGCATTCTTCCAAAAGCCAAAATGTTGCATGGAATTCTCCACTCACAGAAAATAATCCATCCAACTAGAAGACCTGTTTTTCACACAGTCAGCAGTGTCAATGTTACATTGCAGCAAAGTACATTATATTACATAACACCTTGAACTTAACATCGCAAATGAATGTTTTTCCTTTATTTCAGAAGTTAGATCATTGCAAACAAAGCGCCGAGCTTAATTTGGACGCATCTTGAGAAATCTCTCGAAGGTCTTGGTCTGATAACTGAATTTAAGGTGGAAAGCCTCTGGGCTTTGATGTGACTGCTGTAAACAACTAAATGTGAAAACACCTTTAGATTATCTGACAAAGTGGCTTCATGTCATCATGTTGGACTAAATCAAGTTGGCTTGTTCTGCTTGTATGCTCTAGGTCGGTACAGTATGTTGTGGTGAGCCCAAGGCCATTGTTACTGAATGACACCTGTCATACCGTCTGAATCAATCAGCCGCCTGCAGAGATAACAGGGTGGCAGTATCAGAGAAAACAAGTGATACAGTAACACCAGTTGAGGACAGTGAACAAATAAAAGTCAAGTTAGACTGATACACAAGATCAATAATGGCCTTTGGTTAGAAATCTGAAGAGTGTATGTTGCTGTTGTATTATCTGTCTGTGTTTCTACTCTATGTTTAGTCATACATGTGAATGTGTTTTGAACACTGTGTGTGTGAGCCTCTGTGCATTTGTGGGGTTACACAAATGTGTGAGGGTGCATGTCACGCTGAGTGATACCTACGCCCCACCAGCCCAGTGTGTGTTGCCCTGGGAGACCCAGCAATAAACACACAGTCATCCTTTGGCCATGAATCTCTGCCAGCCGCCTCATCTACCATTCTCCACCCAAAGCCTTAAAAACACACTGTTAGTCTGCTGAACATTTCAGCAGCAGCCATGCTACAGTAGCTCCACAGCCGTCCCTCTCTGGCCGCTGTAGTGCTTCACCCATCCATCTAGGGCTCCCCTTGAAGCCCGGGGTTATGACTCCAGAATAAAAGATTGGTGGTGTGTTCACAGCAGTATCAAAAACAAGTGGAAGGAGGCTCAACGCTCTTTTAACACATTTGTGGAATCTTTTTTTAGCACTATGGTTATGTACTTATGTACTAACATGACAGGCAAGGCAAGTAGTTTTATTTATAAAGCACGTTTCATACATACATACAAGTAGATTCAAGGTGCTGTACAGACAAGTTAAAACAGCACAATTCAAAGTTAAAAGAACACAATTGGAAAAGAGCAAAATAAAAGAGAAAAATTATATAGAAATGAAAAAAAAAGAAGTAAACTACAAGAAAAAAACAAAGAATAAAAATAAATAAATAAAAAGACCAAAATGATAATAATACAAAAATAATAATAAGACCATGAGTTTTAAGAGAATTTAGTTAAAAGCTCTTGAGGACAATAAGGTTTTCAGTCTGGATTTGAAAGTTGCGAGGGTTTGGGCATTCCTAAGACCATCAGGCAGTTGGTTCCAGCACTGTGCTGCTAAATGACTAAAAACTGCTTCTCCTTGTTTAGATTTTGCCCTGAGCACCACTAGCAGTCCACTCTCTAGTGATCCAAGGGGTAATTCAGGGCCAACTCCATGTAGAGATTTATGAATACATAAATAAATAAATAAGTAATACGACTTTAAAATCAATTATGTGGTTTACTGGCAACCAGTGTAGAGATTTAAGAACTGGGGGATGTGGGCTGTCCCACTGGTCAGAACTCTTGTGGCTGAATTTTGAATAAGTTGCAGGTGCTTGATGGACAGGAAGTCCTATCAGAAGTCCATTTCAGTAATCAGTTTTACTGGAGATAAAAAAAACATGAATCGACTTTTCCAAATCTTGTCTTGTATCATGTCATAAGGTCCCTGACTTTGGCAATGTTTTTAAAGTGATAACATGCTGATTTTGGAACCATGCAAGGCTATTGTTCTGAATGATGTGGCCAAGTGGGAGCATGTACAGGTTAAACAGAAGCAGGCTGAGAATTGACCCTCGAGGTACACCACAGGGCAAAGAGATGCATTTTGAATTATGGTTCCCAATAGTGACAAAATAATATCTGCCCTCCAAGTATGATTTCAGCTATTTTAAAATTCTTCCAGAAAAAAACAACTCAGTTTTCAAGTCTATGTAAAAATATACTGTGATTGATGGAATCAAAGGCTGTACTGAGGT
Source organism: Thunnus thynnus (assembly GCF_963924715.1). Taxonomy (NCBI): domain Eukaryota; kingdom Metazoa; phylum Chordata; class Actinopteri; order Scombriformes; family Scombridae; genus Thunnus; species Thunnus thynnus. Next base: position 31,141,804 of record NC_089524.1, on the reverse strand, counting down.
ATAAAAGCACTGAAATTGATGTCTTGCCTGAATCACTTTTAAAAAGAATACCGTTAAAAACCTTTATAAGAGCCGTCTCTGTGCTGTGATTGGCATGAAAGCCTGATTGAAATTTATAAAAATAGTCATTTAAAATTAAGAATTGTGTTAGCTGATTAAAAACTACCTTCTCTATAATTTTGCCTAAAAAAGAGTAAGTTTGAGATGGGTTGGAAGTTGCTGAGGGAAGAGATATCTAGGTTGCTTTTTTTAAATAAGGGCTTAACAACTGCAGTTTTCAAAGATAAAGGGAAGGTGTCAGACCGAAGTGATACATTTACTGTGTTAAGAACATCAGTTTCTATTGCAAGTTAGTGGGCAAACTGTCAAGACAACAAGTGGATGAATTAAATCTGCAGCGTGGAACCAATAAATGAAATATGAAATATAAATGAACCTCCGTTACATTCAAACCCTTGCCAGACAAGTTCACACAATGCTGATTAAGCCTATCACCGCCAGATAAATCTCTCTGAGTTTAACAGTAAACAGAGTTTTTAAATGCGGGTATCAGGTTTGACATTCCTGCGCTGGCCAGATGAATGCATACTGCACATGCTTTATGGGCAGAGCATGTGCACTAGAGGTTAGCTCTCTGCTAACTTGAATGAGGATAAAACGATTTAATGATGTGGCTCTTCTAGACTTTCCAAATGTTATCAGGCTGAATGGATCAAATTCTGATAGTGAAATGAGTCATTTTGCAGGAGTGGGTAATGCTCCAAACAATTTATCCACTGTTGTACAGCTGCAACAGTAGTGACGGAGTAGGCGGAGCATTTGATGTAAGCATGTGTCACCAGTGTTTTTGTAATTACTCTCACTGCCAGAAGAGGGAGACAAAAGTCCTGCACACCAGATTTAAGGTGCTGCACTATTTCTAATAAGGTGTCTCTGTTGATGGGGCTGAACTCTGACATCTGGTCAGAGTTTTCTCAGGTTTCCTTGTAGGTGTAGTTGGGAAGTTGAAGGTTTGGTTCAGGCTTGAGCTTATCTCAAGTCTAATACTGTCAGTTTTATTTTTAAAAACTGAGAAATTCAGGAGCTATTTGCGGGGCTGGATTTGTCAGTCTCTCTAGTGTAGCAAATAAAGTTCAAGCATTGTTTTTTTTTTTTTTTTTTAATTTGATACTGTAGGAGTGGAGCATGCCTTTGTAGATATCATAGTGTATTTGAAGTTTGGCTTTACGCTATTTGTATTCAGCTTTTGCACTCTCTTTTCCTTAGCCTTACATTTGGGTGCTTTCTGTTTACAAGTCATTGTCTTATGCTTTACCGGTACAATGTTGTTTATAATATAAATATATTTTGGAATCGAAGGTATTCAGCAGAACATCAACAGTCAAAGTCAGATGTTTCACTTTAAGTTGTACATATTGCTTGTCCAAAAATAGCAGCAGTCACTTAAGTATCTCTTTTTTACAACCATAAGTTGTTTTCAGATTTGAGGATTGGATGTAACAAGTTAAAAAATACACAGAAATGATCTGATAGAGCCAAATCCTTGACCAGTGTTGAAATATGGAGACCCTTAGTGATAATCAAGTGCAGAGTATGTCTTTGAGAGTGGGCGGGCTCCTTCACATTCTGACATAGGCCAAGAGTATCAAATCGTTCTTTAAGTTCATTTGCACAATTATCCTTTGGGTTATCAACATAGATGTTGAACTCACCAGTTATTAGGAGAAAATCAAAGTCTGTGTAAATTGCAGATAAGAGTTTTCTCAGCTCCTCAAGTAAATGTCATGCTGAGTGCCTTGGAGGTCTATAAATAATTACAAGTAGAATGCAAGGTGAACATTTAAGGAGAGCACAGATGTATTCAAATTACATAAAATTACCAACTGACACTTGCTTGCATAGGTATGAATCTTTAAATAGGGTTCACCTCCCCCCTCCTCTCCTCTTTCCCTCTCCCTTCTGTCCTCCATGGTGGTGTTAGTAAAATTACAGTTAGGAGAGGCTGCTGGCTTTTTCTGACCAGGTTTCAGTTAAAAGCATAAAATCAAGGTTATATGCAGAAATAAGATCATTTACTAAAAAATATTTGTTTGTGAGGGATCTAATGTTGAGTAGAGCTAGTTTTGCTGTACGTGCAGTAGGTGTTACAGGTATGGATTGATATGTGACATAATGTAAATTGGAGAAGATGAATGAATGAATAACCGTTGATAACTGTGATTGAAGTTGAAGTTCTAGGTCCTTCATTGCGCTTTGGATTCTTTGAGGAGTCTATTTGTTGCACTGATGGAGTTATTTTTGGAGAGCTGTAAGTGATTGGGAGCGCCAGGCCACAGGGTGGAGCTGGTGAGCATAACAGTGGGGGTCATGGCAGTGGCGGCTCTGTGAAGTAGTTGCTCAGATGGAGACTGGAAGTGGCCAGTAGTGGACATGTGGCAGTTGTAAGTCAGGACCCCGGAGTCTTTAAAACTATATAAAACAAATTGTCAGTACATGTCCGTCTAGAACACTGGGGTAGATGCCATTTTTTCTATAAAAAGATGGATGGTTCCAAAAAAGATTAAAATTGTCAATAAAAAATGCTTTGTGCATTGCACAGGCAGATTAGAGGGCAAGAGTCCTACTGAAGTGACTGACGCCTTGTTTAAAAGGAGGAATAGGGCTTGAAATATAAATCCGTCCGCCACAGTCTTTAAGAAAGTCAAGAAGCTGGATTAAAAACTTATTTTAAGATTTCAGACCTCTGCTCAGAGATGTCATTGCAACCAACATGGATTATAATAATACGTGCACTGGGATATTTGGAAAGGAGGCTGGTGCATTTTTCCATAATATAAGCCACCTTACTGCACAAACAAAACACTTGGTGGATTTTTTTATTTTCAAAATTTATATGAGGATAAACCCCTTGAGATACACCATCTTGTTTCTGAGGGAGATTTCTCATTTGGGGTGGCTGTGGCTCAGGAGAAAGAGTGGGTTGTCCACTTATCAGAAGATCGGCGGTTCAATCCTGGCTCCTCCAGTCCAGTTGAAGTGTCCTCTGGCAAGATACTGAACCCCAAATTGCTCCTGATGGCTGCGCCAGCACCCTGTGTGGTAGTTTGCCGCCATTGGTGTGTGAGTGTGTGTGTGAATGGGTGAATATGGCTTGTAGTGTAAAAGCGCTTTGAGTGGCCGAAAGACTAGAAAGGCTATATAAGCAAAGTCCATTTACCATTTCTTTGGACTTTTCTTATGATGGAATCCCCTACGATAAACATGGTCAGACTGGGGGTTTGAGATTTGAGGTGATGGGGTTGAGAACGAGTGGACAGTGGTGGGGGTGGGGGTGGGCGAGTGAGCAGTGGTGGGGGCAGAAGGCAGAAAAGAGGTCTTAGGTGCAGTAGCAAACTGTGGCTTGGAGCAATGAGTAGTGGGGTGAGAAGATTATCCAGATCCAGCTAAACACTTAGGGGGTGTGGGAGTTATAAACAAGCGGAGAGGCTGATGTGTCAGCATGGAGAGACACCTTCCGGGGGGGGTCATCAGACACCTGAGATGAAGGAGGGATGTGGTGACCAGGGAGTGGGGGGAAGTCCTACTCGTCCAGGATGGAAAATGTTTTGCTCAGTTGGAAGGAGCAAAGTAGATGGGGATGACAGGGGAGGTGGTCACTGGGGAAAGAGAAACAGTTATGGCCATTAAAAGAAGTCGTGACGGGGTAAATGCTGCTGTCATTGGTGTAGTAAACAGGCAGCGACATGGGGCAAGACTTATCCATGGGGGCTCCACAGTGGGAACCCACAGCAGAAAGTAGGCTTGTGCACACAGGAGGTCCTATAAGGAACGAGACTTGGGGCACGGGCCCAGTTTTCTTGTACACACACACACACACACACACACACACACATATATATATATATATATATATATATATATATATATATATATATATATATATAAATATATATATCCACATATTTTAGACCAAGATCAAAATAAAAACCACAGTGAGGGTGTATGCCAGATGAGAGAATGGCGTGAGGGTAAATTCTTTTAAATGGAGAGCACAGATTATTAAATCGAGAGCACAAATTTGTTATTGCCCTCCCAGGCACCGTAGAATACCAAGGCACAGAACAGCAACTGTAACCTGTAAGACTGTAGCAATCAAGAATAATGTAATAATGGTATACAGTATCTCAAAAGAACTTAACTGAAAAGTAAAAGATAAACCCAGCCCTAACAATCACAAAAGAAAACAATCTTAGCAAGATATCTTTGTGCTATGATAGATATGTAGTTTTTCAAACTGCTAACAATGATGTAAGGCTACAGATGGTGGTGTAAAAAATATAAGCTTAGTTTTTTGGAAGATGGAAAATCTTTTCTTTTTCTTAATTTTAAATTAAAATGTGATTCTTCACTTAAGCTTTAAGGCCACCAAAAAAAATACAAAGAATAATCATAAAGGAGGAATTTGTAGAATACATTTGTTTAACCAACTAATTATCATAATTTTGCATCATCACTGACAGCTGTACAGTCACATATCGGTAGTTTTCACATCTATAAAATGCAGCTGTGGGATTGCATGACACAGACACTCCTTTTTTTCCATTGTGGAATTCATGAGGGTACTATATAGTGAATAAATTCACACACTCAGAATTCGGACACTCAAGTCATTTGACAGGAGGGTACATATAGTGCACTGTATAGTAAATAAGGAGCGATTTCAGGCAGAGCAGTGCCTTGAGCTAAATGCTAATGTCAGCACTTAACATGCTCACAATTACATTGTATACATGCTGATGTTTAGCAGGTATAATGTTTACCATGTTCACCATTTTAGTTTAGCATGTTAGTAAGCTAACATTTGCAAATTAGCTCTAAACACAAAGTATAGCTGAGACTGATGAGATGGTCATCCGTTTTGCAGTATTTGATCATAAACCAAACACAGGGCAATTTTAAATTTTGACCTGATTATGGTAGCACAGCAAAATTCAAGGGATCACCAATATTATTACAGTTCATCCTGTGGCGGACATGTACCACATTTCTTGCAAATCCTTGTAATATACATTTCACTCAGGATCACCAAAGTCAATAGAATACATTTTCTGGAAAACGTTAATTACAGTACAGAACTCCATAACATGATATCTGATAGTTAATGAGATATATCAATCTGGACCAGAATGGTGGACTTACCAACTGATCAACTGACAAAAACATCAATGCAGCCATGCTGCTAGTATCACTAAAAATAAATGTTCAACTGTGTAAAATGAGCTTCAGCAGGAGGAATAACTTAAAGCCCATACAGGTCATTTCCAGTGGTGGACAAAGTACACAACTCCATTACCTTAGTCAAAGTATAGATACTCCTGGTCAGAAATTACTCCAATACAAGTGAAAGTTGTTCAGTCATTTTTTACTTGTACTTAAAGTACTGGAGTACTTACTTTCAAAAATACTTAAGTATTGTATAGTACGTTTTCTTTTTAATGTCAACACATTGTTGCGTTGTTGCTGCAATGCATTTACAGAACCTAATGACTCTGAAACAACCTACTGAATGCACTGACATGTTTGTAAAACCTGCAGGATAAAAAGCTTGTAGAATATTCTACAAAGCCTACAGAAACATAATTAAATCGACAAAAGGACAGCCATTGTCGTTTTCATTTTTCTTATTTATCACACCCCACCCTTTCCCCACAAAACAGCATGGCAGTGTTCTGACACAGCTCGTAGTGTGTGTGTGTGTGTTTGTGCATGTGTGCATCAGGCACGGTGGGATTGCTGTAGATGCAGCTTCCTCAGAAAATAAACAAAACAACCAACCTACCTTAAAATCCCAGTACCGGGTACCGACCTCTAGCTTTATAACTGCCCATCAGCAACACTGCTTTAAGTGAAACAAAAAACAAACAAAAAAAAACTTTATGAATTTTTCTTCATTTCAAAAATCTGAAACATGAACTTCAGATAAAGCCACGGGTGCTCTGGTGAGGAATCGTCATCCTTATCTGCCGTAGCCATCATTACCACTGCCAAGTTCACAATGAACTGTTCAAAAAGCACTTTGAACTTGACTGACTGTGTAGGAGTAGTTGGGATTGATTTTTCTCCTGTGACGAACACAGCATATGGCCTATCACATTTTAGAAAAGAAAAGAAAAGAAAATTCATCCGCTGACTTCAAAGCTATGCTTCAAAGTAACAGGAACCTTCATAGAAATGTAGTGGAGTCAAATGTACAATATTTGTCTTTCAAATGTAGTGGAGTAAAAGTCATAAGTTTCAAAAAAAATACTCAAGTAAATTACAGATACTCTAAAAATGTACTTAAGTACAGTACTCAAGTAAATGCACTTCATTACTGTCCACCCCTGGTCTTTTCAGACATTTCAGGTAATTCAACAAACAATGACCTTAAGAAAAGACCTCAGTACATGGAGATACAGTAAACATGTGTGAGACAGTGAGCTGTCTGAGAGGTTAATGGTGTATAGTAGTTTGTATAGTCAGAGGTTGTCTGCCTGTCCTTTAGTCTCTTTATTTCCTTTGCCATTTGTTATCACTTTGTAATGAACATTGTGCATTGTGACATTTCATCCTATGGGAATCTACACTTAAAGCTGGACCTGTAGTTGTGACAATGCAGTGTGCAAGGCAAGTGCAATTGCTTGGTGCTTTGTGTGTTTAGGTGTTTTCAAATGTTAAGTATTCTTGTTGTCTCTTGTTGCCTTTTTTAAAATGTTACTATCACAAGTACATTTTCAGATGTGTCACAAGTTATATTTGATTTCCAAACTCCTCTTTCTCAGTGTGCATGATGTTCAGCAGGTTATCAGCAGATGAACAGAGATGAATAGCTAGTGTTGGTGTAGTTTGAATATGAGTCACAAATAAACAGCATACCATCTTGGGTTTTAAAGATTAACGTGCTGCATCGCTATCGGTCTCTCCAATGCCGGCAGCTAGAATGACTTCAGAAAGCATTTACATATCAGTGTGTTCGTGCATGTGTACGCAGGTTTCATCATAATGTTTCATGACCTGGGGCTGATGCATTGACTTCAAACAGAGCCAGGTGAGCAGTGACTGTAGTGCATCAGTGGGAGGCACAGTGGAGGGTTAAGTGTTACATGGGATGTGAGTGCAAAAACATGCTCCTCGGGGCAAAAATCATACAGTACATCCATATTAAACAAACAACATCCAGCCCACACACTCTCACTCACAACAACTTTCTAAATGATGTAGCTTCTATTTCATCATGTTTATCTGTCAACTTCTTTTAGCTGTCAGTGTGAATTAATCTGTTAATGAACAGGTTTTTGGGAGGAGGGGCGAGTAGACTCAACAGACTTGAGTGATTACACCAAAGTGGAAGCAAATGCAGTTATTTGCAATTCATTTAGATTAGGTCAGGAAATTGAAAGAGTAATGGCTTTCAAAAGGTGTTTCATGCTAAAGGAAGCTCTTTCAACTTGTGAAATTGTGTGGAAATTGTGTGTATGTAGATAGCAGAGATGGTATCAGTAATGTGAATTTTATTTGGGGAGGGTGGAGGTTGGCTGTTCAAAAACTTGGAAAACACTCAATAGTCAGACATTTCTTTGTTCTCTGTTTAAGAGTGGCTGAGATTGACACTAAAGAAAAAGACTGTAGCATGCACTGTACATTTACTGCCACATTGACAACTTACTGCTAACCTTTTCCTCTACTCCACTCGCATTCACTCTCACTTTTCTGCTGCTCGCTCAACCGCACACTTGCTACACACACACATTATGCACTGCCCTATTTGTTAGCAGAGCTATGCTACTCTTAAAACAGTAGCGTTCACGTAGATGTCCTTTGAAGAATGAAGAGGGGGGAGGATGACTCAGAACAATATCAAAGTAACGTAGGGTGTTATTGTGCTTGCACAGTGTGTGATTGAAAATCATTAGTAGCCCACTGATATTAATAATCGTGTGAAATTTTAGCAGTGGGGGTGCGCCACCGCAAAATGAATATAGGGGAAACACTGCACGGGTAACTGCCGCATCTATTTTTAACATGACTACTATGAATAACAATAATAATAATAATGCACAGTAGTGTATAGCACACAGCTTTCCCTGGAAAATGTGTAAAACTCTGTACAGCAAAGGGGAAAATGTGTTTAGTCCTCTGTGAAACATTCTCTCACCTCTATTTAGCTTTGACAAAGCACTATTACAACTGTAATTCAAATGTGACCAATGCAAAAGTTTTAAAATGTAAGAGAGATGAACTCATCTCCCTCCAAAATATGACTTGTATGACTGTATACCTAATTTTATATATACCCTCTAATTAATCAGATTTTTAAAAAAACATTTGATGATCCCTTCAAGATACTTTTAGATTAGAAAAAAACCCCCAACAAAATACATAAGCAGTTGGATAGTGTTAGAGCTGATGCGATGATAAGGTAGCTATGGCTGCTACATACTACATGAATTTAAAATAAATCAAAATTTCTTCTTTAAATGTATAATAATTATGATAATGCACTTGCACTTTACATACAACGTAGTTCTCTCCACAGCTTACATTCTATTTTTGCTAATCTCAGCTAATATCTTATAAATTATAAAACAGCATATAACTTTCAAAGTTCACAAAAGCATCCTCCCCACAAATATTACCAAATACATTTTATATAATATGAGGTTACACAACACAGAAACTTACAGATGATGCTTTCACAAGCTTAAACAAAAGGATGGCAGCAGATAAGATACATGTCCGCTCCTTGGTCTGCTTGAGGAGAAACGGCTGCTTTTAGATCACATGAGAACTACTTCCTGTGGTTACTTCCTGTTCAAACAAAACCACCACTAGGAGGTGCTAAAACAGCTAAAAGAACTCAAAAGCCCAGGGCAGGACAGTATGTGTTTGCATGGGTACGATCTATAACCATCTTCCATATGGCGTGAAGGCAAGGTTACAACCCTCATGAAGCTGTTAAAGCCCATGATACTGAGCCATATAGACACCGGCAGATGTGGAGTGAGGTAGATGGAGGGATTGCAGAGAGGAGGATGAAACCTAGGATCAAGTAGGAAGGATGTAAATTGGAAAAAAAAGATCTTTTTTACACACTCATGGTCAGGATACGTTGGTATTAGAGATAGAGATTCAACACATAGTGACACATGTGAACATGAAGCTGGAATTTAGTAAGGAAAACAAACAGATTTATTCTAAAATCGTTACATCTGTGTTTTTTCATGAGTATTTGCACCTTTTATCAGTTAACTATGGATTAACACCATTAGATCCCATATCCATATCTTCCTTAGGGGAAGATAGCAGGTCAACAGTATATGGCAAAAGTTTTGCCTTTGAAATTTTGCCTGATGAAGGTTTAGCACCGAAAAGTCACAAATAAATGTATCAATGCAAGTTAGTGTGCACGAGTTTGTTTTCAACTTTAGACTTCTTCTGTGGAACACCTTCTCTCTTTTTGATTTACAATTTCCTGTTTTATTTAGGGGTTGTCTTAAGGCCTCTTTACAGTATGTGATTTGGGGCTGTCTGAGACAAAAGTTGACAATTATGGGAGAAATGTAGTAAAATCTGTGGTCTTTTTGCTATTTACATCATAGCACTACAATTCACCATGCATACAATGCGCAATCTGACAATGATATAGTACAAACTAACACAGATTGTGACCGGGATTTTATTATAGGTGTCTTGCACAATGTGACATGCAATAAACTAACAAGATCGCTGTTGTCACACAGTCTAAAAACACCTTTAGCGTGGCACAAATCAGGATTTCCACAACTGTGCTTCATTGTTGTCTCTCTGGTGTGTTGGATCAGCCACTGATTGCAAGTCAGAGAAAAATAAATCTACCAAAGAAAAGAAACCAACATATTCCCATGGTTAGCAGTCATTTAGAACCATTGAGTTATTTAGGGCTGAAGCCTGCGCAACCTCTATTTTTCTGAAATTATTCAATATGTGGTGCAATGTCTTAGTTCATTCAGAGCGTTGAAGTCACACCGCATTACCTGATTTGCAGCAGCTTCTTTATTCATGTTTCACAATCAGTGGCTTATTACTGCTTGGCCAGCTGACTAGTAACATCCAGTCATATTCAAGCTTCTCACAAATGCTCTACTGTCGCACCCATGCTGCATGGCTTCCACCACCACCACCACCACCACCCCAACATCCTCCTTGTGTGCTTTTTTGGTAAGGTGGTAAGTTGACTTTAGGTCTAATACACATGTATGTTTTTATGAAGGGGGAATTAGTTGTCCAGCAGAATCCTCATTGCTGCCTGCATTCTTTGAGAACTCCGCTCAAGGAGCAGTCAAAACTAAATGTATAACCATTTATAACTGGCTGCCTGAGAAACTGATATCACCACAGCACTAGCGTAGTTTATAGGGGTGTAGATGAATGCAAAGACATTATTTAGATATGCAGAGATAATGTGCTCCAAATATATACAAAAAAACACCAGAATTATTGCAGTAATATCTGCCCCCTGCCACGCTCCTCTGACATGTCTCCCAATTGACACAAATTACCACAAACTTAATACCGCTTCTTCTCAGAGTCATAGCGAAATACACAAACATCAAACACACTGCAGTCAGCAGAATTCACTCTTTATAGTGGTGTCAGCATATTAGATATGCATCAAGGATAGATGTTTAAAAATCTGTGTAGAAGTCATATAAAAAGGCACATGTCAGGACTTAAGATCATAATCAACAGACTTTTTCTTCAGTATCTGAAGTATTCCGATGATTGTTGTCTGTACAGTGCAAACAGGAACTGCTAGTAGCCAAAACTTTTCAAAACTTTACATCAGTTTTCATCAGATGTGTTGTGCAGAGCAGAGTAAAGCTTGACTGAGTAGCTGAACTCAAGAGAGGAAGAGGAGGCTTGTCGCATTTTTGTCAATAGCTTTCTCATTTTTTCATAGAGACAGCAGACCAACTTTATGTTAATCTGGGCCTCCTCTCATTATATACACAACCACCAGTTTTTAAAGAAAATCATGCAGTATAGCCCAATGCAATACAAGCATAGATATTTTTTATTTCACTAATGATTCACACTCTAGCAATTAACAGTACATATAGTGCATTTTCACACCTGCCTTGTTTAGTTTGGTTGAATCGAACCCTGGAGCGGTGGTCTTGGTCCGTTTGTGGTGGTGGTGGGGGTATACAAGTGTTTAGAGAGGGAGAGTGTGTGTCGGTAAATGCAAGTGTCAGTTATACTGTACGCTGGAGTGTGTGTGTGTGTGTGTGTGTGTGTGTGTGTGTTAGGGCTGCTTGATTATGGCAAAAACCATAATCATGATTATTTTGGTCAATTTTGAGATTATTTAGCATGATTGCTCATTGACTTTGGAAACATCATGCATTTATCGAACTTCTTAATTATTTAAATAAATAATATAAAAATAATAGATACAAATAAATTTGATTACTATTGTAGTGATTGTTCAGATGCATGTTGTGTGGAGAGTCATTGATACTAATTGTGTATTATCTGCAGTGTGTTTACATGCACTCGAGTAACCAGGTTACAGTCGGTTTTCTCCAGAAAGCTGATTTCTTAACTGTCATGTGAAGGAGAAACCTGCTTTCTGTCATCAGAGTCTGGGATTAGAGAAACCTGCTTTCCACAGGTAGATTTGACTCCCTGGAGAACACTGATTTCTCTGTCATGTATACACGTAACCAGGTTTCTAATCAGCTTTGTACAAGTAAGCATGTGAACAGCAACAGACTGCAGACAGAGAAAGCACAGCAGCTGAATGAAAGGAGAGATCATTACACACAGCCAAGTGTCCTCATATCTAAAATAATAGCATCCAAAGTCTGACTGAAACTAAAACAAAGTAGACTGTAGATATATAAATAAGTCCGTTTCTACCGCTGAACATTTGACTGTTTGTTAAATTCAGACACTTTCACGCTGTGAGGAGCTCTGCTCTGTCTGTCTCTCTCTGCTCACATATTTTTGCTTGGTATTTGGCCCAAATTATGCAATTATGAAGAAATGCCAACTCTGCCAGTGCTCCATTTTGGATAGCTGTCCCAGAAGAAAAAAACACTCCTTTCTCCCCCTGCCAACCCCATGAGATTTCTGACCAATGAACAGAGTGATAGCTCCCTCATGGCTATTGTTGATACATTTTGGTTTGCTTGAAATTTTGCTGTGAGAAACCAAACTGAACTAAAGAGAAAATGCAACAAAGTAGCAACTCATCAAGTGATTCAGACCAAAGCAAACAAACTATAGATGTGAAAACGCCCTTAGACTCAGTTGAGACTAATTCCTTTATTGATGGTGGGGTCCAAATACAAATCGTATGCTATTATTTGATTAATTCAGGTACATGCTTAAAATAGTGTGCTTTTTGTTGGTAGCTAAATTCATAGATGTATGTATGAACAGTATAAATGGCTGTTAAAAAAAAAATCTGGTTAAGACAGAAAATTAAGCAGAGTTGACAATTTCTAACAACTTCCGCTACACAACACACATTACAACCCGAGTGGCTAAAAAATGACCATATTACTTCATAATAAAAAAATAATTCTAATCAATGACAACAATTAAATGCCTTAAATTAAATAATTATAAAAAGTGATATTTCATTGTAAAACTGAAAAGGAGGAATCTGCTGTCTAACCTTATTTTGTGTATGTTGCTGTTAGTGGCTGTTTCCCTCGCTGTAACTTTTCTCAACCACCCATACTTAGCAAATTTAAACACACAGGTTGGATAAACTATCACCGTTGCTCCCTGCAGAGAAGGTGTGAGCAGTTAAAATGTCACTGACTTTCACATCATCCAATACCCTGCTGTCACATTGCAGTTGAATGGCAGTGTGTGTGTATAGATGCAGAAGTGTGTCTTCTGCTGAAAGTGATGATCGGTGACATTTTCCTGCAAATACATGTCTGTTTTGCTGCTCAAGACCACTAGATGCAATAAAAAGCTGGGATTCAGCCCATAGCAAGCTGCTAATGTGAAACATGTATTTTGCACATGTATTATGTAACTTTTACAGCGTCAATTCACCTGTTTATCTTTCGTTTTGCATACTTGCACATTGCTGCGCACACATTGTTTTCTCACATTGTATTTTCATATTTGAAGTACCTGTATTCATTCTGTGTAGTGTAAATAATAGAAATCTTGGATTTAAATCTATTCTCAAAGACAGTGCTACATGCGGGAAAAACGCTGGCTTCACTGTACACCTCATAGGTTGAATTTAAACACTTGAAAGTGCAGCACAAATTTGCTTTTCATTTTACTCACACTCATAATCTGTGTGAAATCATCTCATTTACTACAGTAACAGATTATTATGCATTCAGCTCAGATCAGCAAGCTCATAAAAGCCATCAAGATGTTGTATGATGCTCAAATAGAAATATTCATTAATGAATTAACAAGATTTCAAAAGGTTTGGAATAGGCAACAATTAAACTCCACATGAGAATGAAACAAATTGTGCTTCTATTACTCATAAGATTATAATAACAGCTTTGGTTTGTGAAATTAATGCAGGAGTGATTAAGCAAACTTCTAAAGTGAGGAAGAAAGGGAGCAACATTAACAAAAAATAACAAAAAAGATTCTATATGAATAAAAACATAAAAACGATCACAAGTGGAAAAGAAGCTGCAAATGATCCAACACAGAGTCTCAAACTGCAGTTGGAAGGTTTGGATGGCACTTATACTGTATACTATGCTGTTAATTTATTCTCTATGTGAACCTGGGTTCAGTGCAAAAAGCACACGTTGTTCAGCCAGAGATAATGGTGTTGATCACTTCTGTCAGTAACTTTAAGTTCAGTATTTGTGTTGCAGTTTCTAATTTTCTGGAATGCTCTGTTACTTTGGTATTTTGTGGTATGTTGCCTAGTTTCTGACAAAAGAGGAGTAATGTGACTCTCACTAGTTCCAAATTTGCAAACATGATGTTTTGTCATAGCTGCTAGCTAGCCACTGGTAAACCTACAGTCATGATTAAGCTAGGTTTCGTTCACAATTTGTGTCACTGGGGATAAGCTAGTTAGCTTATTTCTACATGTGTTAAATACAGAAGATTTGACGTCAGCTGGCTTTGGAGTTGTTTAAAGGCATCTTTGACGGAGCTGGGCCAAGTAATGATGATACTGTATCAAGCCATGTAACTAATTACTTTTTCCAATTAGTAATTAGTAATGTAATTACTACTTAATAAGTAATAGATAGTGAGTAATTGAATACATTTGTCATGTAACTTGCCCAACACTGGGCTTATGATTGTAGGTTTGTATGGTTATTTCAAAGAAAACATGGAATACTGTGAACCTCATATTATTCATATACCTCATGGTGCATATTCCTTTGAATTGTGTTAGATCACATTTCCACAAACTGACACACAGTAAACGTTACTCTCATACCAGCATAGGAAGACTCCATGACACCGCCATGTCAATTCTCCTGTGAGTTCTGTGATACTAAATGGAACTTGGAGGCAGTAGGGTATATACAAAATGCACAGAGGACAACCATTGTTCTAGGAACCATTAATCTGATTTTGGAAACCTTCTTGTGAAAACATGGTATTTTGTGTGTGCCTGCATACACACACTGTTTGTAAAAGTTTGTGTGTCTCCTATTGCTCAAAAAGTGTGTGTGATAAAAGAGACTTCTCTCAGCTGCTGTGACTGAAAGAGAATAATGGAAAATAAGGGGAAATGTATTGAGTGACAAGAAAGAAGCAGGAAACTCAGAAGGAAGAGGATGAGCAAAGAGACGAGGAGGAAATGGGAGAAAAAATGGCAACATAACAAGAAAGCAGGGAACATCTAGAAATACCACTTTGCGGGTGTATGCCTCCACCAACCAGTCAAATTGCACTTTATATCCATGTCTGTCCTGACTCTTATAATATTTGTAGTGGAGACTGTCAAGGAATTTAATAAAAGGTATTACGTGTATTTTCCTTGTATGTGTTCACATGTTTGGCCAATAAAGCTGTTTCTGATACAACACAAAGTTGTAGCCATGAAAGTAGACAAAGCTTCAGATATGGATGTTGCTGCAGAGAGCCTACAAATCCTAAAACCTGGATGCTTCACACACATTATGATTTGCATTATGATGTCACAGTGAAGTTGACCTTTGACCTTTTGAATATAAAATGTCATCACTTCATTATTTTATCCTATTAGACATTTGTGTGACATTTTGTCACAATTAGCATTGGAATTCTTGAGTTATGGCTGAAAACGTGTTTGACCTATGAGCAAGCGACAACCTCTGGGGCTGAAAAATGAAGCCAACGTGAAGTGCCAAAAACTGCAGTTCCTTGAATGGCCACTTGAGGCTTCAAAAGAGAGTCAATCTCCATAGACCCCCATGTTCAAATGCCCAACTTTAGAGCAGAAAGAAACATGTTTACAGTTGAGGTCTCTATAGCTTATTTCGCCGTTCATGACAACTGTATGTGGGGTGAATTTTTATATAACTCACTCAATTGACTTTTTATTAAGGCTTAATAATGCATAATTAAGGGCGTTGATTTGAGTGACTGATGGGTGCCGTCACAGGCAAGTCGCTACCATGGCCACAATGTTGGTTAGATAGCCGTAGCCGACACTATTTCAGTCTGTTTTCAGTTCATGAAAGTTAATTGTAACATTTTGGTTGCCTAAAAAAGTTTTGTTCAGCAATTGGTTGTACTAAAAGACCCTCTAACGCCTGGACCACGCAGCCTACCTCTACCTGAGCAGTGAGTTTGCGTCACTGAACTGCTGCGTCCCGCAGGCTTGTGGTGTTCACACAGACAGCGTTGCCGCTGTGGCGCTGCTACTGCCAACTTTATCTTTCTGCATAGAGTTTGGCTTTGATAATGGCCATCAATAATAGCATGTTTCACATCATTTCATCATGAATGTCATTTATATTTAGTTTAGACAGTAAAAGATTAAGAAGTGTGTGCTCAATCGTGAAAAATAAATAAATAATATGTGAGGTGAAAGCAGCTTTCTTTCTGACGGGCATAGTTGGGTCTGGTTGGGGATACTTCTGTGTCAGCTACGTACACTCCTTACACAGGACGGGTTTTTTTATTGATTATATTGATTATTCTGCCATTTAAACCCCTGCTGTCACCGCTGCAAGTGAAGAAAATCCTCCAGACGACACCATGTTCCCCAAACGAGCCAAACACACTCTGACAAACAAACCTCCAAACTAACTGTCAGGAGGGAAACTGACAACAAATAAGAAAAGTAACAACACCAAATCTCCCACTGGAAGCAAATGAAACAACAGGCAGGAGCCCCATTGAACTAATATCACAGACAGCGACAGGAGTTGAGAAAAGAAGCTCTGTGTGTCACCGACTCTTCGCGCTGGAGTTCCCCGCCAGAGAGGTTTCCTGCCTCGGCGTACACCGCACAGGCTGACCCGCAGTGGTGACACTTATGTCTCTGACATATTCTACAGATATAGACATTGAAACCATCGTCAAAGGTGTCATGTTGCTAGTATGATGTCAATATGACAACAGATCATTTTCTCTATCTATTTTTGCTGAGAACTGCGTGCATCACGTGGGAAAAAATAGGCGTGACCCTGAATCTTCAGATGACGTGCCACAGCAGCCACGCGTGAGATGCTCTACGCAGTTCATACTTGAGTCCAAGTGGATGTTTGTGTCAGATGTAATGAAATTTCCTCCAGGCGTTCCTGAGATATCTCGAGAATGCGGCGGACAGACGGAAAACCCGAAAACATAATGCCTCAGGCTGCAGCTGTCGCCGGTGCAGAGGCATAAAAAGCACATGAGCGAGGGGTACATGGTAGAGCAAGCAAGGCATGAGAGGTGTGATTATATTCAACATTCAAAGCCACCCTGCTGGGATTTTCTGAAGGGTTAATAATCAATGCCAACGCATCGGGCTGGGCCAATTAACACACAGTTAGGGATACTCCATGACCTGCTAAATGGAGCAGGAGAAAGTGAGAGAGGAGCAGAGATTGATTTTGTTTAGATGGTACTGCAACACCGTTTGACTGAAGAGGAAAACTGTCTTGAATCACTGATGTTATTCTTGAATAGTCTCATCCCAGCAGTGGGGGGAAATGTGTTCAAGCACAGGAATGTAGTCCTCATAGACCATTCATGACCCTTCCTTTATCACAGCTGAATAAAGTAAACAAACATGCTATAGATGTCACTCCCACACACATACTGAATGTGTCACAGCTTGCTTTATGACAAATGGTTTTTACTTCATGGTGTGTTAGGGTTGTCAGTGTGAGTGGCAGACTGAAATCATCTTGTGGTGTTTTGGGCAGTAAGTTCATTGATAGTGAACATATTTCCAGTGTAAATACTTTTCAAGTCATAGGAATTTAGGCATTCTGTGTAAGTGAACCAAAAAATGTATTTAATTTCAAATGTATCTAACTTTACACTTTTGTCCCTATAATGCACATCCAGCCTGTTACAACTGACACCTCCTAATATCAGATATAGCAAGAGTTAATAGATTGACAATATGCCTTTGTATTTCATAGATTTCATTCTGCAGCAGCATGCAGAAAATGGATGGTTGTAGTAGTTACTTTAAAAGCTTAATAAAAAGCTTAATATTTGCTAGTGAATAGAGTTTGTTTCAAAAACACCTTTTTGTTGCTAAGGGCTGAAAAAAGTGCATTGCAAGCTGAGTGGATTAAAACGGTGCAAGACTGTGATTGAATCAGTGAAACCATAAAATAATGTCCAAAACAAACACAGCAAATTAGTGGAATAATCTTCAGACTCACTACAGGAATTATTCGTTGTAAGGCAGCCCAGAGTACTTGTACTATTTCTATGTAATTGTTGCATATATGAGTGAAATCCTTCTCATACAATCCCCAATTAGCAACATCATGATTAAAGGTACCTTGTGCAGCTGTCTTGTAAACACAGTTCATGTTCACATTCAGTGTTTCTCATCAAAATACATTATGTGTATCCTAACAAACGTGTTAAATGCATTTTCTCCCTTACATTATAAAATATATGTTTTCCCCAATATTTTGAAACCTGCATTTTTTAAAACTCTATGCTTTTATTATACTCATGCTTTTATATGTACACATGGGCCCTCATGTGCATCCTAGTAGCACATAAGATGCAAACAAAACCGACACACGCTCATCAAAATGTCCCTCCACATCACTACTTGTGGTCCAAAACTCAACAGCTTTAAAGCTGCATTAATTGATTTTTGAAGGCCACTTGGGGAAAGTGAAATCCAACTGCAAACACATCAATGACATATTTTCACCTTATAAACTTTTAGAAATTACCTATCTACACACCCAGAAGACAAAATGCAACATTAGGATTTATTTGGAGTCATGTTTTTGTCCACCTGGAGAATGTAGGTTGAATATTCACTCTCCTTTAAGCTCCACCATTTTTACCAGCCAGCCACTTTCCCTTCCAGCACCAAACAGCAGACAGACAGTGAGTTTATTGGAGCTTTTTCACCTAAAACATCTGCCTGCTGCTGGAAGTGGTGCTGATGAGAGTGGAGTTTTGGGCCAGAAAACCAAAACAACCAAAATAGACTAAAACGCTCCATGATTGCAGAGGGAAACTACAGTCAGGTGATGATTTTATGTGGGTTCTTCAATTAACTCCTTTCACATTATACATTGTCGTTCTCAGTACAAAAAAATATTGGTTTCTAACTCACAGCCCGTCCTGCAAAGTATTCAGTCCACTGTGTGTGTAGCTCCTTGCTTAACTTCTTCTTTACTCCACACAAATCACAGTAAAAAGCACAACTGCTGCTGCAAGCTGTGAGGTTCCAAGTGTGTGTTGGTGTCAAAATATATCCCAGGTGTACCTCAAATCTGTGTCCGACTGCAGATGTCTCTTCCTTAAGATGCCGTTGTGTGTCTATCAAAGAGATTGGAAATCTGACAATGTCATTTGTTAGTGTGTTTCTGCTCAATCCTTTCAGTGCCACTCATTATTGAAAAACCTTATGATGTGTCCAAGGCTTTAGAATCTAAAGTCAACAAACAACAAACACAACCTTTTAGTATCTACACTTATTGTCTCTTTTAGCTGACATTAAATGCCTGGAAGAAATGATCACAGGTAAAGTGAGTGCTACCAAAATAACAGGCTTGAAAATGCCTATGATGGCAATAACACACACAACACTTTTAATGCAACACACCACACACTGCAATTGAGATAAAGCTCAGATTTAACTGAGCTCTGAACTCTGAGAGTGCATTTAGCACATTTTTTGTGCGACGAAAACCCATGTCTGTAATTTTAGACACTGCTCAGAGATATATATGTATTTTTTTTCATAAAAGACCGCCTTAGGCCTGTGTCATTCCCATGTTTGCAGATATTACTGATGTAAAACAGTAATATCACGAAAAATACCAACAAATCTCCCAAATTAAACAACCAAATATGTTGTTTGACCATGCGAACAACACACAGGAGCGTTTGAGCATTTGTATGTGCTTTCCAGAACCATTACAAATCACTGTTAAAAAGTAATGATGTTTTATGATGTGACAATGCTGTTGTTAAGGTCTGGTTAGCTTTAGGCACAAAACCACTTGGTTAGATTGAAGGAAAGATCATGGTTTGGCTAATGATCACTTTGTTAGAGAAACATGTGGTGTGTGTTAAAGGACCAGTGTGTAAGATTTAGTGGCATCTAGCGGTGAGGTTGCAGATTGCAGCCAATTAAATACCCCTCCCCTCATCCTCCCCTTCCAAGCATGTAGGAGAACCTATGGTGGCTGTGAAAAACGTGAAAGGCCCTCTCTAGAGCCAGCATTTGGTTTGTTTTTTCTGGGCTACTAAAGAAATATGGCAATGCTACATGGCGGGCTCTGTGGAAAGGGACCCACTCCCTATGTAGATATAAAGGGCTCATTCTAAGGAAACAAAAACACAATAATTCTTATTTTCATGGGAATATATACACTAATTAAAACATACTTATGAATGTTACATTCCATTTCTACTAAGTCCGTTCCGCTAGATGCCACTTAATTCTACACACTGGACCTTTAAGTTAGGCAACTTTCGTCATTATGGCTACAATAAATAACCACAGGTTTAAGGTGAGGGAAGTTATCGTTTTTAAAAAACGGTCTTGACTTGCATTTGGAAATATAACACTCACAGTTGGAAGCAGGAAACCAATGACTCTGTTGTGGCATAGTCCACTGTTGGGCTGTACCATCTACCCAAGCCACCATCTCTGAATGAGGAAAACTGTCAACTTTTGTATACGTTATCTGAACTGTGCCACTGCTATGGGTCATAATTATTACTGCAACTAGATAGCATATGTCACTCAAATGTAATTATGTCATTTTTGGATGACTGACATTATGGCGTATTGTATCTTTTTTGGGGGGAGGGCAGTGTCAAAAATGTATATTTTAGTGGTAGTTTTGCATCAGTCTCATATTTAGACAATTAAAGGGAAACTTCCCATTCTGTAATTTGAATTTTGGTAGCGTAATATAATCCTTTGGTTTACATTGGCATCATTGGTTGCTTCTTTAATATTACCCTGGGCTTGTACCTAGAAGCAGTTTATTTAATAAGTTAGCGTTCAGCCAAATTCCACTGTGTTAAATATAAAGGGTGATGCTGTTGGTGTGTTGCTACAGATGCCAATGAGAAAATGAAATATAACTCAGCAGGTCCAGTTTGAGCAATACATTCCTGAGTTTGGAGGTTTATCAGATGCCGAGACACTGAACAGTGGTTTACAATACTATGAGGCAGAACTTACACCTCTGGAAAGTTATCATGGTGGCACTCATTTTGTCTTTAGTCTCAACAATCACCAGGAAAACAGTAGAAATACAGCATTCATGCTCAGTAATGTGTGCTTGAACATGGTTGACTGACCAATACAGTCTGTTGCTGGATGATGTTGCCTTGCCTTTCAGCCAAAGTTAAACTGGGTTCAACATCTTTCCACTGCACCAACACTGTGCTCTCATTGATAACATTTACAGATATTACTTGTGTAAACCATTGACTTTATTTAAATAAAAAAAAGATCTCGATCACCCCCTGGTGGCTTGGCTGCAGTATAGGTCATAAATCCCGCCCCTCCATGTTAGCAGATGGGACTAAAAAATCAAAGTACACATCAAATACATTTTTCCCAAAGATGGTTTCTGTCATTTTAGGTAGTTCTTATGTTGATGTTTGTCTGAGGGGGGATGGGGCGTGTAGTGAGTTGTAGTTACTGTCAGTCCCCCCATGACCTGCCAATCAGTGAGGGAGTGATAGTTCTGTCAAACTCTTCTGAATTGTTAGGATGTAATGAGTTTATTATTATTATTGTTAATTATTATCATATTCATTATTATTTCTATTGGTTTATGTTTGGATCACAGACTGAGCCTTTACCATTACAATGGCTGTTCCCAGAAACAACTTCACTGAATTAAACAGACAACTTTGCTGAGAAAAACCCAGAATAACTCTTTCATTCTTCACCATTTCTGGGTTTTCATTTCAAAATCCTTCTTATAATTCAGTAAACCTGCTTCTTGGAACTTACCCCAGGTGTCATTTTAGCAGTTACCTTTGTCCGGAATGTAATCCTGTCTGAAAAAGGCTTAAAATACATTTAAAAATTTTAAAAAGCTATTCTCACTTCATCCAAAAGAAGACCATAGAGACTCCTGTGATGCTGTAACCTGAGGGCGACCTATTGTACAAGAGCTCTATTCACACACCCCAGTGTAACCTGATGGTGACCTATAAGCCAGAACCCGGGCCTGACATCTTTGATCTGATCTGACAAAACATTCCCCACTGGCCTCCACACTCCAAACTCATCACATCAAAACTCTCTTCAAAATTCATGAATGCAGATGAGAGAAGGAGAAAAAAACCCTGCATAGAACACATTCTCCCACATCGGTGTCCTCTCCATCGTGTTCCTCTCTAACCTTCTCTTTTCCTCCATTTATGTAGACTGGATAATGTGAGGATTTTTAACAGCATTGGTTGAATTGGTTCTGGTTTTGAATTCACATCGTTGTCATGTTTCATTCAAACATTTGGCTCTGCTACTGGCTGCATAAGCATCTCAAAGAGCTCACAGGCTGTAGCAGGACACTAACTCTACTTGGTTGAGAGGGTTCTTTTTATCTGTTTCAATTGGCACACCTGCACAGACCCTTGCAAATTTAAGGATTAAATTCTCTGATTTTATTGGTAAAGCAAGGCAGTAACTGTCAGGGTTGTGGACAGTGCCCCCTCAGGGAAAGAATGGCAAAACACCAACTCAGAAGAAGTCATTCATTTTCCATCTCACAAAGGCTTCTCCCCTTAATGGGCTCTAAAAGCTTGACCACTAAATACAGTTGCTTTCTGGCTTCTGCTCTGCTGCTCTCTGTGGGTCCCTTGACAGACTATTTTTAGGAATGGCATATTGATGCTGAGTGCTGATGGGTTGATTAGGCTGCACACTTTGACTGGACTAATATTCTGTGTGCCACACCTGTCCGCAGGTGTTTACATGTTAGTTCTGTGCTCCCCCCTGAGGAAAACAATTCCCTCTGCAGTGAAATTCAGAGTCATTTTAACAATTCTAAACCAGGTTTCTATTCTAGTTACCAAGATATTAAGGCATCTATACACAGTGTGAATCTCTAGATCTGGTTCAGCAAGATGAAGGTTTCATCACTATAAACTTGAAAGACCTACTATTTACCTACCTATTTGCCTTTGTTTCAGTTACATCCAGATACAGAAAGATCCTCCATTTTGTTGAGAACAGAGTATTTGGAAGATGCAGCCCACTTCTGTTTCACCACTCGCTGGCTGAAAGAACCTTCTGTAGAAGATTTGGACATGGTGCTCAAGCCCCTGTTCAAGTCTCAACTTCTGTTTAACTTCTATTTAGACAACATCATTATGGTCTGCACACCGCAGTCACTGTTCAGTTTGCGTTGTACCTGATCAGGTTGGGGTTTTTGATCAGGTAGAGGGAAACCTTTACCTGGGAGTGAGGATGATCTCTACAATGCTACAGACTCCAGATATGTCTTCTATTTAACACGTTCATAAAATAGAGTGGAGCCTTCTGGTGACATTACTTAATGTCTTTCAGTGTTTTGGCCAAATGGCAGCTGCTGACCCTATGTGTCCATTTAGGCTGTTTGCTACCATGACCCGTTGGCCATTCATGCTTGGCCATGATGCAGTTGCAGTGTAACCTTTGTTTTATGAGCACTAGCAACATTTTGTAACCTTCTCAATTGATGGCTCTGTCTCTGTCCTTAGAACTAGGGTTGCAATATATAACTCCAGTTGTCCTGATTGCAGTTTGAACCGGGGTTTGAAAAATTATTGTAGAACTACAGAAAACTGGTCTTTTACCCCGCCTTTATAATGTGGGCATGTTCTATTCTACTTGTAAAATGTGTCTGCCCAACTCTGGCTGACACTTATTCTATCTCTTCTCAGATTGTATCAGTCTCCAAGTTGCAGGTGTTGCGTCACTCCTTGATACCATAACACCACTTTAACTTAGAAGTTTGTGTCAATTTACCTGCACTATATCGTATTGCTTTTAATCCTCCCTATTTCACGCAAGGGGGAACAGTCAGGTCAAATGGCTTTTCTCAGTACGTGCAGGAAAACTGAGTTTGAAAATTATTATTTTGGCATTGAAATGGCAAGATAACCTGAACTTCTCTCTCCATCTATCAATCTGTCCATCCATCCACGTGCTAGAGATGTCTTTTCTGTTTTGCTTCATCTCATTCTCACTCACTATGTCTGTCTCTCTTTTATTTTTGTAATCTTTTTTTTTTTTTTTCATATAGATGGCAACAAATACCAGTAGCAACAAGCATCTATTTTTAGTATTTGTCCAGGTATCAAATTGTAGTTGTTTTGTGACATTGTTTAATGTACATTATCTCATATTTCTAATATCTTTAGTTTTGTCATTGTGAGCCAGTGACATTATGTATGGTATCCCTGACACTAAAATAAGATCAGTTATTATTTTAGAAGTAAAACAAACCAGAACATTAGGAGAAAATAGTCTCTGCTTGGTCAGTCAGGGAGCCAGTACATTTCCCAGTTTAATAGATTCACATTTAGGACCATGACATTTAACCACACTGCATTTATCATGCCATGAAAAAGTTGTAGATAACATTTAAACCTAAATCTTGATGGATAATTAATTAATTATAACTTTACCAAGTTTGGTCCATTATTCTATCAGTTAATGCAACATTGGCTCAAGCAGCAACCTCTAGGGCTGAAAAAAGTGGTGCCAATGCAGAGGTGCCATAAACTGCAGTTCCTCGAATGGCCACTTGAGGCTGGCTCCAAAAGTGAGTCAATACCATAGACTGTATATAAAGATGGACGTCATGACAGCTCCCCAGAAGTGAAGCCAAAAGTATAGTATAGTAGTATAGCAGTATAGGTCATAAGTCCCGGGCCGGATCCATGTTAGTGGATGGGACATGAGCCAAATTTAAAAATCAAAGTAAACATCAAAAACATTTTTCTCAAAGATGGTTTCTGTCATTTCAGGTAGTTCTTATCATGTTAATGTTTGTCCAAGTGCTCATTTTTCTGAGAATATTGTTTTTAATTAGTTATTTGATGATATAGAAAGGGAGTCTGACATCATGATCGACAGCTGTGACAACCGCTCTCAAACCTCCGTCAGGCCGCAGAATGGCTGAGGGGGCGTGTTCCTGCACACCTAC
Organism: Thunnus thynnus; assembly: GCF_963924715.1. Classification (NCBI taxonomy): domain Eukaryota; kingdom Metazoa; phylum Chordata; class Actinopteri; order Scombriformes; family Scombridae; genus Thunnus; species Thunnus thynnus. The sequence goes on along the minus strand of NC_089524.1, from coordinate 31,116,971 downwards.
AGATCTCCTCAAGGATTCAAAAATTAATTTTGTTCAGATATTTTTTACACATTCAAACATTTGAGTTAATTTGATCAAAACATTTTACATATTCACGCATTTGAATGTATTCTTAAAAAATGTTTTCACTCATTCAGATATGGTGATACACAGCTACAATACATATGACTCTAATTTAAGCCCAGCCCAAATATGGCTAAAACATAGTGTGCTGACAAAAGATCACTGGGATGTAAATCACTACAGCAATAAGCACTTAACTTCATTGCCAGGTATTTGAATTGGACATGTACTGTATGAACTTAATGTCGATTTGAAATTTGATGCCACAAATTGACCATCCATAAGTTGGTTTTCATTGAGAATGGGAGTGATATTACTCTTTTCATTGCATAAATCATATATCTCCTGCATTCACATTCTACATGTGATTATGCTTTAAGCTTCATTTCCAAGTGTGAGTTGCTTTGATTTGATCTCAATGTATGTTACAAAGTCAAACCTCCCAGCAGCCTTTCATCCCTTTGAAAATATTTGCCTTAACTAACGCGTGCTGTGTGGGTGGGTGATATGTTGTGTTTCTTGTTCTTTAGTCAAGTAGTGCACCCCTTAGCATACCGGTTTATACTTCAATATGTTCAAAGTTGATTCACTCTAATCATGTAATTTTTAATCAAAAGGTAGGTAGGTAGAGGACATGACATGAAAGCTCCTCACGCTGTTCTACTCATGAAGCATCCTTTTGAATGAATATTCAATCTGCAGTACTGTATTTTCATCCAGAGACACCTGTTTTTGTATGTTCTCTGAAAGAATTTCCCTTGCCTCTTACAGTGGTGCTTGAAAGTTTGTGAACTTTTTGCAGCAATAACTTCAACTAAACATTTCCGGTAACTGTTTATCAGCCCTACACATCGGCTTGGAGGATTTCAGCCCATTCCTCCTTACAGAACAGTCTCAACTCAGGGATGTTGGTGGGCTTTCTTGCATGAATTGCCCACTTCAGGTCCTTCTACAGCATTTCTATAGGATTAAAGTCAGGACTTTGACTTGGTCATTCCAAAACATTGACTTTCGTCTAATTTAACCATTCTTTGGTAGAACAATGTGTGTGTTTAGGGTCGTTGTCTTGCTGCATGACCCACTTTCTGTTGAGCTTTAGTTCACGGATGGATACCGACTGATTGCAAGCCGTCCTGGTCCAGAGGCAACAAAGCAGGCCCCAAGCCATGATACTGCCACTGCCATGTTTCCCAGATGTGATAAGGTTCTTATGTTGGAATGCAGTGTTTGCTCATCGCCAAACATAATGCTTCTCATTCAAGCCAAAAAGTTTGATTTTGGTCTCATCCCTCCACAGAACATTTTTCTAATAGCTTTCTGGCTTATTCACGTGGTCTTGAGCAAACTGTAGACGGGCAGCAGTGTTCTTTTTGGAGAGAAGTGGCTTTCTCCTTGCAACTCTGCCATGCACACCATTGATATTCAATGTTCTCCTGATGGTGGATTCATGAATATTGACATTAGCCACTGCAAGAGAGTCCTTTAGTTTCTTTGACATTATCCCGAGGTCCCCTGTGAACTCCCCAACTATTACACACCTTGCTTGTCTTGGTGTGACCTTTGCAACCTCTCCTGGAGAGGGTAACAATGGTGTTCAATGTCCTTAATTTGTACACAATCTGCCTGACAGATGATTGATGAGTCCAAACTCTTTAGAAATGGTTTTGTAACCCTTTCCAACCTGTGGGCATCAACAACTCTTCTTCTAAAGTCCTCAGAAATCTCTTTAGTTCAAGCCATGACACACTTCCACAAACCTGGGTTGAAAAGCTCAGACGTTGGTAGTCTCTTTAAATAAGGCAGGGCTTCCCAGACTCACACCTGATTGTCATCTCATTGATTGAAACACTGGACTGGCTAATTTCCCCTTCAAATGAACTGATAATCCTTTTGCCACACACAAATATGCAACACTGGATCATTTTCCTCAATGAATAAATGAATGAAAGGTGTAGGTTTTTTGTCTCATTTGTTTAATTGATGTCTATTTATCTAGTTTTAGGGCTTGAATGAAAATCTGATCACGTTTTAGATCATATTCATGCAGAAATAGAGAAAATTCTAAAGGGTTCACAAACTTTCAAACTATCCTGAGTAGAATATCTGGTTCTTTAGTTGCTAAATATTCCACTACGCTCACCAGCTAGTTGCTGACCTTGTCTGTCTGGTTTTCTGGCTGGAAAACAAAAACAATCAGCTAAATGACACAAAACTGCTCCGTAGATTTGAAGGGAACTTCAGAGTTGGGTATTCTCTGTTGGTTTGTCACTTAACATTATACATAGGTATTTGAACCACTGTTGATGTTCAAAAATACTAGTGCACCTTCTAGTATTCTTTTACGTAAAAAAACAAACAAACTAAAAACCGATGAGAATACATGCACAATAATATAAACTTGGGGTCTCCTTGGTTGTTAAATACTATGATAATTCTCTGAGGCTGCAACGATGCTGTTGTTTTATTGGATTATGATGATCTTTTTCCAGTAAAATCCATAAATGTTGTGCTGCATGAAATCCCATCCAATATGTTCCTACATAAAATGTCTTATAATTATTTAAATCTATGAGGTCTAAACAAAAATTCAACATTACAAGCAACAAACAGTTACTTTTCATTGCTGTTGTATTTAATGGCAGATGTTTATTTTGTCCACCCCCTAAATGCACATGTAGATAGATATTCACTACAGATCAAAGTCTATATTGTCTTACAATAACAAAAAGAAAAAGAAGGTGTAACCAAAAGGAATGACATTCTCTGTGTAATATACTTAACTAGAGTTTTTATTGAATTTCATATGTGAATGCCCAGAGCCCCTTTCCTGCCCTAACTACAGATACCAAACAAACAAGGGCCTACAGTTCTACCATCTACTCAATCATCAAGATAAACTGTGGAATATTTTTCAGTACCCATAGTTACCACCAGTAAATTGCATGTGTGGGACATGCGTGTGACATTACCCTCTTATCTTGTAATCAAATCATGAGTCATGGTCATAACAAGCGTTCTGAAAATGCAGTGTTCAAGGTGGATTTAATCTGTTTCTTAATGTACTTTCACTTTAGTTTTACACTGAGAGTATTACAATTTGATGTAGAATTACTTGAAAGTGATATCTTTGTAATTTAAAGATTAAAATCTTAATACTGGAAATTTAAACATGGATTGCATTATGGTTTAAAAGTAATTTCACTCTTTCATAGGAATTTGTTTAGAGATAATTGCCCCTATTTACACCTTGCATTAACATGTGATCTGTATCTGGATATCCTATCTGGATAAGAAAAAAACAGTTTAATGCATGGTGTAAATGCACTCAGAACATGAAGTGATGATGTTGTGATAGGATGTCAGCCAGGTGTAAATGCAATCCATATAGCGTAACCACATTCTTAAGAAGAAAATTCACCCAGCAAGTTGAAATGTCACCTAACTCAAACTCTTCTTGTTAGCTTGAACAAGCCTAGCAAAAGCTAAAAGTAGTAACAGTAGCTTAAAGTCTTCCCTCACAAAAACTGAATGAACCCCACCCACAGTCATCCATTTCTTGACTAGTCAGCCAGCCCTACCTAGCCATTTGCACATTGAGATCTGATCACAATATGGGTAGAATCAAGATAACAAAAGCGCATATATATCCCAGCTGTAAATGCAAAGGCTCATGGGTCAGATGTCATTATCTGAAAAATATATCAGATACAGAACATGTTAATACCAGGTGGAAATGGGGTGTTAGTCACATAAGCAGTTGGGGTAGTCTCATTTCAAGAGAAACTATACCCTAGCATGCCGGTTGCAGATTTATGCCACCATGTGTTCCATGCACGTGTTCTTTAATGTGACACTAAAACCTCTAAGGTGGTGTCAGCATTTATGGAGAAATCTGCCACATGCTATATTATACCCAGGACAGGTACAATCTACATATGTGTAAGTACACAAATTGGCTCCGACAGACAAGACAGGTATTATTAAAGGGTGCTACTTATTGTTCAGGCAAAATTGAGGTGGCAAAATAAAAGATGGCCACAGTAAGATTCCATTGCAGTACAATGCAGTTCAAGTATATCGTTGTTTACTGCCTTTTTTTAAGTTCATGTTAGTTATTCTGACTCCACCTCACACATCTAGCTCCGGATTACTTTTGTTTCTTTAAAGCTTGTAGGCGGCAACAGCTTGACAGTATCAAGCAAACCGTAAACGAGCTAATTATCCTGCAAATGGGCAGGTAAGCAGGTTAAACAAAAAAAGACAGCAATACCAAGGCGGGTTAAACAATTTGACCAATAAGATTGGGAAATAGTGTTCCCACTTTTTCTTTCAATATACACACAAATTAATTAGATGATGAGGCACAGCTGCGGAGACAGGCAGAAGCTCACAGGGCTAATGAGGGACAGAAAGACAGAAAGAAAGCCACTTTCACCTCACATATTATTTATTTATTTTCATAATTGATCACACACTTCTTAACCTTTTTCTGTCAAAACTAAATATAAATGAAATGTATGAAAGATACGAAACATTCTATTACTGATGGCCATTATCAAGATCAAACTCTATGTGGAAAGATAGGGCTGGCAGTAGCAGCACCGCAGCAGATGAGCCACTGCAGTTCAGCGATGCACACACACTGCTCAGATAAAGGTAGGCTGCGTGGCCCGGGTCTAAGACTGAAGACAGCATGGATTGACAGGGCTGTCTAATTCTAAAAGGTCCTCAAAATCCAGTCCTCTTCGGATGGCAAAAACATCCTCTACAGCCTTTTGGGGAGAGGAGCAAAAAGGCTTTCAGTCCTTTGAAGACCTCCAAAAGCAGGTGTCAACAATCATAGTGTATCTCAGGTCAAGTGAAACAATGCTGCTGTATGGACTCTTTCATTTTGCCATGAAAAGGGGTCATCTGCAGTGTTGGATAGTGATCCATTACTTTGTAATGTGTTACAGTAATGTGATTACTTTTCAGTAACAAGTAGTATAAGAGATTAAAATTTGAAATTTAGTAATTACATTACAGTTAGTAATCCCAGTAATATTCCGTTACTTGGACAATTCAGGGGTCGATTTTCATGGGGAATTTTATTATACTATGCATATAAATTCATTTATTGTGCAAAGTCTCAACATAATAAACTCGTACAAACCTGGATCATGATGGAAGTAAATTCCTAACACTGCTTTTTCTCTTTTCAAAATGCCCCTCTTTCTCATCTCTTGACTGCCCTTATTACTAGGACTCAGAGAGAAAAATGTAATATTTTGTCAGCGATATGGAAGGTACAGTGCATGTGCTGTTGATATGTGAGTGTGTGTGCATTGCTATTAGCAATATAGCTGGATGCAGCAACACTTGACCTGTTTTGCATTCAGTCAGATGCAGCTCTTTAACTGCTGCTTTATTCAAAGTCTGCTTGTCTCTGAACTCTGTCTTCATTTATCACTGCTACACTAGACTCTCAGCTGCCACACTAGCCTTGACAGAGACAACATTCACACATACACACACAAAGAGAACACTTAAAACACACATTCACACCAAAGAAAAGCAGTGTGCTGTTGTAGAATACTTAGTAAGAAAGCCAGCATACAGATGCTGAGCCAACATTTGGCACTGATCATTCAGAAGAAGATTGAGTGCACGTTTATGAACAAACAAGCTAGTCACAAAAAAAACAATATTTTTACATTTCTACATATTTGATTGTGATGGCATCATAAGTTTGTTTCCATCCTTTTTGAAACCTTTCAAACAAAGAACTGTCAGTCTGAGAAATCTTAGTCCCTAGTAAGGCTCAAGCCTCAAAAATACTGGATCCTACACTTCGTATATTTCATAATTAAGGTCAATGCAGCAATGTTTCTCAAAATTAAAAAAAAAAAAAAAAGTGAGTAGTTGCTCTAAAAAGAACAACTTAACACTAATCTTGTGTCTGCTGACCACTGAAACCACTAGAGGTCATTGAGACAATATTTTTCAGCTTTGCGTTTTGATGACACAATGCATTTCTTTTACACTGAAGTGAGGTAATGCATTCATTCACCTTTGTTGTTTGCCAACATTATGTGGTTGTCATACCATAATTCAGTTGAAAGCAGGCACATTTTTAAAAGCACTCCTTGGTGATGCAATAAAGGACATCTGAATATCGTGGTGTATCAAAATGAATTTAGCAGCGGCTTACTGAAAGTTTAGAAATTAATCTACAGACTTATTTTGGAAAATGATATACATGATATAGAGCATATGATATGCATGATGATAGCAGCCTTTTTTTTATAAATCCCAATCATTGTAAAATCAAACCCTCAATCAATCAATTTGCATATTCACATCTGTCAAATGTACCAGTTTCAAATGAAAAGAACCACCTCCAGGTTTTCTAACAGTGTCAGAGCAGTTTTCATTCCACGCAACCTTTACGCACTGCTGTGGTTATTAATATTGCCTGTATTATACAGTGGAAACTGCTTATAGCAATCATGTCTGTCCAGGTCAAATTGATCACTATAAGCGGATGATTATAATAACCAAATTATTTTTCTTTTTCTTTATTTTTTATGCAGATTACCATCTAATTGACATTTGTATATTTATTTCATGAATATAAAGTAATGAAACGGGCAGCTTCGCTATTAACTGAATTTTAGTGACTGTTTCAAAATATAGAACAGCTGTTTCAAACGCTTGTTTCGCTGCTGCATCTCGTCTCGTTTTTGGTAGTTTGTCATGAGCTTCAGGGAGACTACATTTTCATTGCGAGACTTTCTTTTTCCTGTCATGATTTCAGTGTGCATGCAGCACCAGCCTCAGGTAACCAGCCCGAAGCAGACAGGTTGTGCGTTTAGGCTGTGGGGGGTGGGGACCACAGTGGGCTGCAGCGAGAAAGATGATTAGAGCTGTAACCCTGCCATGAGGAAGGACAAAAACATCACTAGGAAGAGGGGAGGACATTTCTCTTCATTAGATAACATTAAAAGTAAAGTTAGGCTTTGATGTCATCTTCCCAACTCATTTTAAAAAAGACGAGAGAAAGAGAGAAGCGGTGGTCGAGCGAGCTAGAAAGTGGGTGAGAGCAAAAAAGCCGGTGAACGAGAGGAATGATTTTTTTTCTGATTGTTTCATGGTGGTTACAAATAAACATGTCCACAACCGCACCTCCACACAACCCTGCAGAGATGTGCCGCAACGCCTGATAATGGTGCCGCAGCAGCTAAGTACATATCAAACATGCATCATGGGAGTAAAATAGAAATGCCATTGTTTTAAAAATTTTTCTTCATGTTTTCATGTATGAAAAGATCCAAAATGAACACTGTAAGCAGACTGCTTGATTACTATAAGCAAATTATTTAAACAGCATTTGTATAGGAAGGATTCTGTCCCAAGCTTTTTGATCCATATAAGCAGTTGATCACTGTAACCGCGATCACTATAAGCGTTTTCCACTGTAATTTAATCAGCACTTAGATCTCAATTATCATCATCAAATATCAGAAAAGTAATTTAGTTATTTATTCTGTAGAACTTTTATTGAAACACCTACAGTTCACAATAAAAGATGAATGAAGAGAACACGGAAATAAAATGATGCCTTCAATGTAAATAAAAAATAATTAATCAAACTCAAGTTTGCAAAAAAATCCATACACGATCATTAAAATTGGCAAATAACCTCAACAAATTCAGTTTTATTATAAGAGAGACAACTTACTCGCCCAAAAGCATCATGTGTACATCTTAAGTAAGCCTGAATTGCACACATTCTTACTGAATGTTCTTGTAGATATAATTGTTTTTGTGTATATGCATCATTCCTACATTTGGACTTTTAGCAAATCGTTAATAATGCACATTAAAGGTCAGACTCTGTGTTAAAGTAACCAAATTACAGCTTAACTAAACTGAACATTTTAACTGAATCTATTTATATTCATATGAATGTAAACACATTGTTGCATATAATAATAATTAATAATCCATTAACTGGTTTCTGAATAAACTCACCATGCTATACTGGCATGTATGATGCACTATGTCTAGTTGATTTTTAACAGATGTGTTTGGGTGGTATATGAAGATGCATAGTAACTGAGTAGGCCAGTGAAGTGGTAATGTTTCTTTTGTCTCTGAACGCGAGTGGCTGTCACTGTTCATGCTAACATTCTGTTTTTTCTACTGATTCCAAACAAACTAAATATATCTTGAATCACTACTGTGTTGTATCCGTTAGACATGTCATACTTACATTTATATACATGAAAATGCTGCAGATTGTTTAATGGTGGTATGGCACACATCTTGTGGAACACTGCACTCGAATCGACTCCTGTCATGGTATCACTAACTGAACTCTCAGATGATGTAGCTTCCTAATTCCTCCCTTCTGAGTCGGACTATATTACTCAGCCAGTAATGTGTCGAATCTTCTTTATTGACAGCCTCCATCATCACTTAGATTCCACCTTAACACCAGCCCTGGCACAGGAATAGATTTCCTATCATGGAGCCTGAGCACAGGCACCACGCTCTTAAAATGTGACAAATGCAAATGGGATGAGAGAAATCAAATGTGACTAACGTGTGGGGAAACAGAGAAAATCAATTGTCTCCTGAACAAATGGATGAGCTATTAAAATGATTGTGTGCTACAGGAATATATTATCCTCAGCAGCTGCCAGCAGAGGCAACAGCGACTCAGATTCCAAGTCTGCTTGGCCCGAGAAAGCACACAGAGCGCCCACTAAGGCAATTATATCCAGATCCTGCATGAGCAGAACATGTGATTTATCTGCCTGTTCTCGTGCTAATAGCTCTTACACGTAACAGTAAAAACATAAATGTATAAGTGGATTTTTTCTACTGGACTTGCAGGCCATAAATGTATACTTTGCCAGACTTAATTAGTCTATTTGTCTTTCAATGGAGACGGTGCAGCGATACTAAAGACTTGGCTTAGAAACAACATTACCATTTTCCAACTTTTATAAAACAAAAGCTTTTGACTCACACAGAAATGTAGCTTGGGAGTTTGGGACCAGCCTTTGAACTGTTGTTTCAAATCATGAAGAAGAGACTTTTTTCCCCCTCACCCCATTTGTTAGTGATATTGAGAATAAAGAATTAATTAAAACTTAGATAACAAAAAGACAAGATATGAAACATTAAAAAAACAACAACTTATGAAACAGTTGCAGCTGGCTTAAGTTTGGATAAGCATGTTTCATAGTTCTCTGTGGGGTAGAGAGGCTTCAGAGGAGAGGATTGAATCCACTCATCAGATAAAGACAGTCAGTGGGCTTCAAATGCAGTCTGTTTATTAACACTTCAAAATAATCAGAGCATCTCCACAGGCTTGGAAAAGGTTACACAGCATGGAAATAACACCAATTTACTTGATTCTTAAGTTTCTGAACTGCTGGTTTGGAATAATTTTCCCAAACATAAATAAAGATGATGTTCATGATATCCAAGCTTGATCCTTTTAGCTGGAAGAAAATGCCAAAAAGAAGAACCATCTGCCTTTAAACAAGATACATCCCCACATGATACTGATGGGATAGTAACCTTCTCAAATGACAGGTTTAGTGGAGTCTGAAACGTGGACCCATTAAACTCTTAAACTAAATGGCACTGTGGCCCACTGTGCAGAGTGACCATGTCCTTCAGGAGAACTGAGACATCATACATTCTGTCTGTTTGTCCTGATAGATTTGGGTGAACAAACTGTCTCCAAAACAGCAACAACAGTGTGAGGTCAGTAATGCTCATGCAGTAGGAGAATATAGATGATGTCACAATGATAAGATACTTACAGTGCTTGAAGGAGTCCTCAAATTCCATACTTGAGTTAAGCAATAGTACACAAGAGGGTGTGCTGTGATTTCCCAAACTGAATAAATACCACATTCATAAACACAAAACTGCTTTGCTAGCTCAGTCTTGTTGTAACTAAGATATCTGCTGAAAAAAATATTTTTTCCATTGACAGATTTAGCTACTACATCTACAAACTTCACAGACATTTTTAAGCTAGTAGTTCCGTGTCACTAACTCACTAGCACAGCTGATGGAGGATGTCAGAGTGGGAGCTGAGATATACTCTTAACTGAAGGGAAAATGGTTAAGTTTTGCCTTGTATGGGGGTGCTGGGTAATGATAAATAGTGGAGAAGGGTTTGGGTTTTTCAGTGTGTGTGAGTGTGTAACTCATGCCACAGTCCCAGAGTTCAATCCACTTAGTAAAACGTCTGTTTTGTTTTCCCCACAACCCCAAACCAGTTCAGTTCAATCCAGTTCCACAAACATAAAAGAAAGACAACTCAAAACTCTGCTCCAAGTTTTCACCACTGATCCCCACAAAACAAACCAAACCAAAGACACTAGCAAAGCAAGACAGTACATAAAATAAAGCCAACAGAAATGTCAGATAGGTTGGACCGCCGTGTTTAACTGTATATCTTTAAACGTTACAGTTACGGCTGAAAATGACAACAGAAAAAAACAAGTTTGCCAAGTTCACATATCTCCACAATTCAAATCAACCACCAGTTGTCTACTCAGAAGTGACTGTTGTTGTTAGCGCAACGTCACGGTCTGTAGTTCCAATGAATGGTGGAGTAATATGTTTAGTAATGAGGCTTTTTTCATTTGAGCACGGCTAGGTGTGCTGTCATGCTGATTTGAGCACGTTCTAAATGTCTAGTTGACAAATCAGATTGCTTGGTTGGAACTACGTGTTGTATATTAAAAGTTGCAATACCCCAATGTAAAAGTACTTCATTACAAATAAAACTGAAAGGAGAATATACACACATTAGAGTCAGTGTATTTGTCATCAGGAGTACATCTAAAGGTCTTGTCTCATTACACATCTGTCCTATGAATGAAGTAATCATGACAGACAAATTAAAGTGTGCGTCTCCTGTTTTGATACAATCTCCAACTAGCTCTGGTGGATTCACAAGTCAGAGTCGACCAATAGCAACACTGCTGCTCTGTGTTTGGAAATGGATGTCATTTTTCTAGTGTGTTTCATCACCATTTTAGTACAGTATCAGACTACCACACCACAGACTGTAATGTTGCTCTCACTATTTGTGATCATCATCGATATTACTTTATTATCTGCATCAGAAACATGCTCTCACATCCTTTTTCAAGCCAAAATTTGTGTAGAATGTGATGTGACCCGTACCATTAGCCTGTAAAAACAGTTGTACATTGTCTTCTGTGGATGTGGAGAGAGGTTTTCAAAGTCTGAAATATGAATCATGACTATGTTGTCTCTGGAGGCAGAATTTACAACAGAAAGCATGTATTGCGAACTGAAGGTGCAGAGTTTAAAAGATGTGGACATATACCAAGCACACAGGGTATAACAAATGCTATCAAGTTGCATTATGGGAACTGTAGGATCAAGTGATATCTCTGCCTCTGTTGTTTCAATTTCTTTTCTTAAAATCTGTTCCTTGTAAGTCTCCCAACTTTATGGAAGTACAGTACTTAACTGTTGTAGTTTACTTTAATCAAAAGTACTGTAGTATTATAAAGTAAATGTACTCCAAGAATTAAAAGTAAAAATATTCATACAGACAGAACGCCCCTTGTTAGTCATGTATTATTATATAATACTGGATTATTATGGATGCATTATTGTATGAGCATGCATTTTAATGCAGAATCTGTTTGAGGTGGAACTACTTCCTGCTATCATTACCTTTATATGCTGTTGGATAGTTTAGTAATTAACAATGTGTGATTTTTATATGCTGGTCATATGGTTTGCATGTGAACTATTAATCTGTAAAGTACTTCAGTTATCAATAATGTAGTGAGTCAAAAAGGTGAATATGTGGTTCTGAAATGATGTGAAGTAGAAGTATAAAGAATAGAATAAATACAAAATTAAATTACAAATGAATTAATGTACCTCAGATATACCATACTTGAATAAGCAACTTACATTCTACAACTGGATACTTCCACATATTTACATATCCTGTACAAATCCTACATTAGCATTAGCATAAATAAATATGCGATACATGATTACATGAGCATGAAGAATCTTTTAGGCTTAAGGTTAAGTGTCTTCAAGACCTGAATACACCTAAATTACCATCACCTGATTGGTGGCTGAGGGATGGGATGAGTCACTCATTTATTGCCCCCAGCCGGTCAACAGATCAGAGAATGTTGCTTTCTTATTTAGACTTCAAGGGTCTAATTTCCCAAAAGTCAATAGTTGACATTTAAACTAACATAACAAACACAAAGGAAGATGAACAAAATGCAAAGAAAAAAGATGGATTAGTGCAGCTGTTGCATTTGTTAGCAGACATTAGTAGTTTGATTTATCATAGTAGGAAAAGCACATCACATACTTCTCTGCATAACTCGGACCAGCTTCAACCTGAGTTCTAATCAGCTAGAATAAAGAACACCTGTGCAGGTGTGCAGTACCTCAGAACAGTTCCATACTAGTGCATCTAACAGACAGGGAGACATGGTGATGTTTCTGTCCACCTGGTGAATGTCAGTCAAATATTCACTATTCTTTTAGTTCTTTTTTTTGGTTTTCAGTAACTCTTGAGAAGAATATGTGGCTCTTTAGCTGTTTATCACTCCGTTATATTCACTAGCTAGTTGCTAAGTTTTTCTGTTTGCTGTTTGGTGCTGTTTGCTGTTTGGTGCTGAGCAGTTAGTGTACAGTGGGTTCATCAGAGCTTTCTCACTGAAACAGCTGCCTGCTGCTACTAGAAATGAAGTGGATGAGAGCCGTGAGACTGACCCAAAACTGTGAAATTGCTTCTGTAAAACCAAAACAATAAGCTGAAAGAAGCTCATGCACTCTGTAGAGCTGAGGGGGATCTACAGAGTCTATAATGATTAATGATCTGTGAATGTCACTATGAGTGACTCCTTTCATATTATACATAGTCATTTGATCTATTTACATAAAGATATAGAATATAGTGGAGCTTTTCAATGCGTTTTTTTCTATTTTTATGTTACTCTAATATATTTCTAACTTGCACTTTTGAATGCAGGACTTTTGCTTGTTCTACTGCTTCTTTTACTTAACTAAAGGATCTGAATATTTTCTCCAGCACTGCTGCGGAGACAGACAAATGTACTCTGAGGAGAGGGGAGAGGGTTCTTCTCATACAACTGCATGAGAGCAGGGTCACATGCTCCTCAAAAAAGACAGAGACATAAAGACATGCACATAAACACACAGCTGTGACAGACACACACACACACACACATGCAAACAGAGACCCACTCAAAGTCACTTGAGACATGAAGCGTCATCAGAAATGGGCATGTGTCCCAAACCACAGGGAGTCCTTCCAACAGCCTGGCTTATAGATGAAGGTCTCTGCGAGCTCACACATAAGAAAGCACATGCACTCACACTCACACACACACATGTGAAAACACAGCAACACATACACCACCTCCTGCTGCTGCTCCTGGCGAGCTATGAGACGTGGCTTGCTGACTAGAGAATGGCAGAATTGTGTGTTTGGGCCATCTGCTGCTGAGACTGATATAGATATCACACACACACACGACACATAAATAGCTATATATAGCCAAACAATTACTTCAAGGATTTAGGGAAATATGCCGAGTTCATATTGTTTATCTCCGTTTATCTTAATAATTACAAGCAACCGGGTCAGAAAAAACATTCATGTCAGCCTCCTAGTTGTAATTTGGAGTTGGAGATATTGGGAATTGCTGACAGCAAAGATATTTCCCATTCAAGTGAATGGGAAAGTGGGAAAATTTGTCCAAACTTGTATATGTGCTATACATATAAAGTTGGGTTTAATTACACTGAACAATGGAATATGGCTGACATGAGGGATCCTAGCTTGGTTTTAAAAACACATGCAAAAACACAAACATTAAAGATCCCCTCCAGACATGTTTTAAAATGTATAGAGATACTTAAAAAATACAACAAGAAAGATACTTCAAATAATTATTTGTCTCTATTATTTTTTTCCACAAAAAGTTCCATTACCTGGTTAAAGATTCTTAAAACTATATCAAGTCATTCTCCCAGTCTCTGAGTATGCATTTCTTTATTTCACAAGTTTAACTGCTAGACACATTCCAGTGTATGTGCACTGGAGGCTTCAAGTTTACACTTTACAGTTACACACTGAGCCATGATGGGCTTTAAAACTAGTTGTGATGTCACAAATCATGCTCGTACATACTCGTCTTAAACTCAGATTGAAGGTGAGCATAGAGAAACTTTAAAAGGAGCTATGTTTGATTGTATGTGTTTTCACTTGTTAACAGACCTCTTCAAATACATAGCTAACACCGCAAAAGTAGCTAATTTAGCTACTTTAGCTAATAAGTACATCCTCACAGAGCCGCTGGCGTGCCTGTAGACGCTTCGTCTTGTTTTCACGTTGGACAGAGCCAGGCTCGCTGTTGTCTCCCTGCCTCTCAACTCTATGCTAAGCTAGGATAACTGCATCCTGACTCAACCTCTGTACACAAAGCACAGGATGTGAGATTGATATCAATCTTGTCAGAAAATGTTGAACTATTTCTTAAGATAAAATCACAAAAAAGAATCCAGCTGCAGGGAATGCATCAGTGGAAAAGGAGAATAAAAGAAGATACTCAGACCTCTCATGACCACATCCCTCTATAAATGTTTTAAAGAGTACAGTTGTGGGTTTTTTTTAGTTTTTTTGCTAACTGTATATTTGAGAGCATATCCTTATTAGATATATTTTTTCAGACCGAGGTATTGTTCAGTGGTGGATGGCGTATTTGCTCTTCTCAAGAGCTGAAATACCATCCAGTCCATTAGAAAAACGTCTTTATCACTGAACTTTAGAGTCCAGTCCTCTCTGAGAAAGAACAATAAAGAGAGTAAACATCAGGAACCAAACAAACCAGCAGAGGAGACTCAAACAAGGCCCGGAGCAAATTTGTGTGCGTGTGTGTGTGTGTGCATGTTTGCATGTGTGTGAGAGAGAGTGACAGCTTCATGTTTAACACTCACCAAGCTCAAGCAAAACTGAAAAAGGGAAAAAATGTTTTCACTGTTATAAATACCAATTAGCAGAAACATTGCTATTATTATCCTTGGATTTTTGAACTGCTAAATTAATTTATCTACATTTCAGTTTTTGAAGCAATCTTTTATTAACATTTTTCATTTTAAAGAACATAATTGAAAGAAATGTGAATAAAAATTGGGGCAGAGAAACACCACCTAGTTTTACTCAGCTGTAAAAAACAATAAAACTGAGAAGCTTTAGAATATACAGTGTAAATACTCACTGCATGGTCTCCTCTTCAAACAACAGACAGCCTAAGAGTTAATGTAGCCTCCCTTGATTTAAAAAGACATTTGTTCTTTGATATTGTGAACAAGTGTGATTAACTTTGCATCAAAGCAGCAGCTTGAAAAGGGGGGGCTGGTCATATTATGGATGACATCCAGTTGAATCCTTTCTTAGCTTTGACAAACTAGACATTGTTTGAAAGTGCAAAGCCTCATAATTCTGTCTGTGCAAGTCATGTTGAGATCCTAATATCACTGCAACAATAGTTACTTATTTGTAACAGGAGTACATACAAAATAGAACAAAATAATTAAAAAAAAAAAGACAAAAACAGCAAAGAAAATTGCAAATGTGCAAAATGCAGGACGTTGACACCAGAGACTGATATTTGCATCCTGAGTCCTGTTTGTGTTTAGGTTTAGGCAACAAAAGCTCTTAAGCTGAAGTTAGTGAAGGATGATGATGGTTTTCACTTTGTGTCTCGTACTTCAAGTCACTACAGACCACCAAGATAAAGAACAGGTTTTTTCCGTGAGGCTGTGAGACTGATAAAGTCTGCCTCTCACTGACTTCCCCTGTAACATCAGCACTTCCCCCAGCCTCAGACTCCCCTCCAACTCACTACTCTGCCCATCCCCCCTCAACCAATATGAACACTATACTGTAACAAATTTCCCTGTAAAATTAAAGTAAACTACTGGCAGCTGTAGTTGCCAGCATTTTATTATTTTTTTTACCGTGTCACTTCCATAATTTACTTTAACAGTTAATTGCTGTAAAATGATTACAGTATTCTGCTGTAAATTGTGAGGTTTACAGTTTGATACTGTAGTTAGGCCTGCAGTAATATACTATATTTTAGTGTTGCTATTGTAATCTACACAAACACTTTCTTACTGCAAATGTTACAGTAAATAACTGAAAAGTTTTCTTCTTATTCATACTTATAAAAACAACTATAAATTGCAGATATGTGAATAACAATAACATACTATAAATAACAACATGTCTTCAATTTTAATGGTCCAGTAATGAGATCAGCTCAGTTTTACATTTAAAAACACATAACCTTTAACATCTAGCACAAAAGAGGATGAGACAAGTGACGGCTTTATGGAACTTCAAAGGCTTTCAAATATGCCAAGTATATTCAAGTATGCATATTTCAAAAAATAATTCTCAAGGTTCATGCCCTTTTCTCATTGTAAATCTGTTAATTGTAATGTCCTGAACAGCAACTGCTTCGCAAACTACTGTTTTAAAAATCTAAAAGCACAAATAAACAGATTGCAGGATACACAGTTTGTAATGCCTTAAAATGTCCTCTGTTATAATTGGCAGAAGGTCAGCATCCAGGCCTCCAGGCTCACAGCTCACAGATTGGGAAAGAAACAAGAATGAAAAGAGTAAGAGAAAGAGAAATGAAACAGTTGAATAGCAGAGATAAGCATTTTCAACAAGAAGGACACTTAACTTCCCTTTATGAAGTGACATCAAGTTCTTCAGAAGAGTGGTGAAGAGGATTCACTGTGAACTTGTTTGTCTTCTTGGCATTACTTTCCCCGGCTGGCCTCTGTTCCCTTCTCAGTGTTAATCACAATGAAGTACCTGAAAACAACATGTAACATCACCTATTATGTCCCAAGTTTTAGTACAGCTTGGCAACAAACTACAGTATCTTTGCAGCAGCCTAGCTACAGTTTAGAAATACACTTGGGTTGAGGTTAGATAACCAGTATTCTGTCTTTTTGGGCTCAGCAGCAAACCTAACTTCATCAACTTGGCTACATATTCGAATAAACTTCAATCGTTACGCGCTTTATATAGTAGGGTATTATTAATTATGAAATACAAGTGGGATAAACAAGGTGTAGGTATAGACCAGGTGGGGCTAACATTGGCATTCACTAGTGTGTACTTCAAGAGAAAACAGTCATCCAAATATAATCTTTAAACTACACTTGCAAGCAGCAGTGAAAATGTTTAAATAACAGTGATTCAAACTGAAGAACACTACTTGAAAATGCTCTCTTGTACCTGCCAGGTGCTTGCTGGGATTATACCAGTAGGAAAAATTAAATGTAGTCACTAATTGGGTAACCAGATTCACAAATGTAGTTCTCTCTCTCAGTATGATGTTACTGACCTTTTGGTTTGATTCCACAAAGGAGGTTCCACCTGTTAAATACCTCTCTGCATTGGGATTTGGGAATAAAGGCCCCCTTTTGAACCACACATACACAGGTATTTTAATCTGCTTCAGTTAGTCTTATCCCACAAAATATTTTACTACACAGTTGCTTTTCATTTTTGAAAAGTAACTGTGAGAAACCACCTCAGATGAAACGTAGATTAAGTTATACTACCATTATAACAGCATTTCAAAGTTGGATTTATGATGGGTCGGACACTACATGGCAGTTATGTTGGAGCATAAGGAGGAGGAGGTTTTGAGAGGTTGTCCTAGTTTCAAGATATATGAAAGCAGCAACACAAAGGTGCATATAGAGATACAAGCACACACATGCCATAATTCCAAATTCTTGCAGGTATTATTTCTGGAAAAAAGGGAATTTCAGTGACAATATCTGGAAAATATTGTAATCTCAGTTGTCAGTATTTGGCCATAGTCACAAGTCAATAAACTGTAAAAGTGCATCATGTTACGAGCCCCAAAGTCCATGATCTATATTGTGTTCATTACCTAATGCAGTAGTCACATCTCTTTTTTATCCTGCTTCCAGGTCATTCTCCAGCCTATCAGATGACAGTGAGGAGGCCAGAGCCAGGTACCTTTACAGGCAGTGGGTGGGACTTGGTTTGACTGATGTCCATCTGTCCAATCACACAGTACTGCTTATCCTGCCCGGTTCCACACCTAACACCATCACTGACAAGTCTAGTCGCCAGTGTTTCCTGCCAAACGGGACCCCATGTGACCAGCGAGGGCCAAATGACCTGCCCAAGCAGCAGTTCTCCTACGCAGCCTACTCTGCTGTTGGAAGTCTGCAGGTACCGTACCATCGCTCTGTATTGACATTTCCTAAACCAAAGGTTGCTTCGCCCTCCTGGCTGCTGCTCTCTTCTCCTGCTCTTCCTCCCCCTCATCACCTTCCTATTGTCACATTGTCTAAGTCTCCAGCCCCCGGCCCCTGGAAGGGTCAGCAGTAAAGGTCAGAGCCAGAGATTTTGGCTTTAAATGTTACAGCTTGGCTGACCACAGTTAAGGATCTAAAGGTATCTCAGGTCTGTCATTTTTAGCAAGTCAGGCAGGGACAAAGATGACATTTATATTTGTTTGTTGTTTTTTTTTTTTTTCCCTGGTAGACTATTGAACCGATTTATGATACAAAGAAAGAGTCCTTATATGACCTCTTTGTCTGCAACTTGTTTAAAACATCCCGTCAATACTAATTATGTAATTTTATAGGATCTTTTCTCAATGATTTAGGTCATCATGGCTTACTTTTATAGCAATTTAAGTCATTACTTAAGCATATAGGAGCAAATGCAGGAACTCCTTTTATACTTCTTTATCTCATTCTGCTGTAAGCTTCAGAATTCAACTTTTTGAATTACTTTGGCATAGTTGAACCTGAATAACATGATGCTTTTAGCAAATACCAGTGATACAAGGACAGAAGTTCTAAAATAAATTATATGAAGCTAGAAACCAACTTCAAGATTGTTAAAACCTACAAAGATTAGAGACCCATACATATGAGACTTTCCACCAACATACACATTATTTTAGTCTTGACAGTCAGAAAGAGGTATATATTGAATGAGTAAATACGTAGAGAACACATTGGAGAGTGGGTCGACTACTGTTTGTTTAGAGCTGTGTCCCTGTGCAACCCTTCTCTCATTTTCCTGTACTGGCCAGAAATGGACATCCATCAAGACTTGGTTAAATAGCTTGCCTTGCTAACTTATGCTGCAATTTGTACATAAAAGGAAATAAAAAAAATGATACATATTGAATGGTATGGTGCATGGATAGACTTCAGGCTACAGTTGCTAATCCCAGTAACACTTAAACATTTTTGGCGGCTGGGGTTTTTGCTGTCTTAATAGGTGTTTGGGCTGGAGGAATACACCCTCTGATTACTCTAAAGTTGTCTTATTTACAAGTTGTGTCTTGTTAGCTGGCTAAGTAGCCAGTAGTAAACTTACATTCAGGAAGCACCTCTTTTTTTCCAGAATTTGGGTATGTGTGAACCCTGTAGACTTACTGTGAGGACAGGATGCAGGTAGTTTTTGATGGTTAGTAAATACCTCCAAACTGAAGTCAATGACACTCTTTTCATAATTATTTATAGCAATAAACATTACTTAAAAACAACATTCAAAATTCAATTCAGTTTTTAAACCAATATCTTGCAGCCTTATGAATGCACTACTTCAGAGTGTACAAATGCACATTATAGATACTGTATATTCACTAGATGTAAATGGCTCATACTCCAGAGGATCATTTTTTATAAATAGAACAGAGGAGAAATTTTCTTGGTAGGGTGCCTCAGGCCATCTCTTTCACACAAGAGATAGTTTACACATTATACATTACATTTAGATAAGAATAGACTCCTCGATTAGAACAGCACCAGCAAACTCAATGCAGAAAGCAACATGGTGTTTGTGTCCTGCTAGATGCACTGTAAATCTTTTCCGCCATCCTTCAGAGTGTGAAGGTTAATGGAAGACATTATGCATGTAGTCCGCCTGCACTAGCCAGCAGACACACACACACACACGCACGCACACAAAGAAATACAGTCACACTATTTTTAGAGGATTTTACTTCTCTGTATCTTGGGAACTGAGAAAGGGGTTGAAGGAGACGCTTGTTATTCCCTTGAGCCCCTGCCCGGCCCGAGGGCAGATGAAAAGTTGGAGTGATTCTCTGAATACCAAGTTTTCCTTCTCTTTTCTCTCTCTCTCACTCTCCTCGTTCCCCTTTCCCTGCTTTGCTCGATCCATCCAGCTGTCCACTCATCGGAAGTCTACCCAAAGGAGGGTCACAGTCATCCATCACCAGATTATTTCCTAGTTCCGTTCCTGCATGCTGCCTTGAATTAAGCAGCAGTTTGCAGGATCTAAACATGACTTTCAGACAATTAAATATGGCGTTTGTGATGGATGGATGGCGGCCCAGAGCGAGTATAGTGGGCTAATAACTCCTGCTGTTGGTGGCACTGTTTTTGCTGGTGCTGCGGAGGCTATATGCTCTGACACACACACACACACACACACAAAGTAAGTCAGAAAGATAAAGTAAGAAGATTGCATTGTCACACTGTGGGCCAGAGTAAGGTAACGTGATCAAGCTTATTTTATGTAATACTGCAATATGCAAATTGTAGTACAATAACAAAAAAGGCATATGTTACATATATTCTAGATTTATAATATAGTTATAGGTCTTGCTCACATATCTGTCAATTCTCACATTTTGTAATTAAATCCCTTCGGTTGCCACCTGTGCATCTCCATCAATTCATAATATGTACATTTCAGAGGTAATAACTGTACAATAATTGCCTCTCATTTCCCTTGATGGTTTGTGGAATGATGTGCTTGATTAGAAGAGGTGGGGCTTGTTGAGTGGATTACATGTCGTGGTGGTATAGTAGGGGAAATTAATTCAGCTTGTAAAGAGAGAGGCAGTAATATTTTTCTAAATTATTGAATTTCTGTAAATGCCAAGTCCTCATCTTACACTACAGCTGTTCCCTTCTTATGACATGGCCAATGCATTACTAGCTATAGATTTACAGTATTCAGATGGCGAGGATTAACTTGATCCCTACTTTTTAAATCTTGCTGCTCCAATTGTAGTCAGCTACATAACATATATTTTTAACCTTTCTTTTTTATCTGGTACAGTTTGTAAGATCTGGAAAGCTGCTTTTGTAACTCCATTTTATAAAGGCGGTGGAACTGCTGAGCTTAACAATTATAGGCCTATCTCTAAATTGGCATGCCTAGCAAAAGTACTAGAGTCTCTAGTATATGATCAGCTAAAATCATTCCTCTCAGTACACTCTTGTTTTAAATGACATCAATTCGGTTTTGGATAGAAAGAAATACTGTGCAGCTCTTTTCATTGATCTTTCAAAGGCATTCAATACAGTTGATCATGCATTGCTTTTAAAAAAGGCTTCATAGTATCAGATTTTATGAAATTGCTTATAAATGGTTTCAGAGTTACATAACAGTGTGTGGCCATTGGAACTGTTAAATGTGAATTTGTACAAATTGCAAAAGGTGTCCAACAAGGCTCAGTTCTGGGGCCTGTTCAGTTCACTCTTTACATAAATGATATTGTTTCTGCTGTAACTGTATATAATATACATTTTTATGCTGATGACACTATCTTGTAAGAGTCACAGAGTAAGTGTTCTGGAATTCGGATCAATGAGAAGGTATCTTTTCAACATCATGTGACTAAACTGGTGAGCAAATTAAGACAAAAAGTTGGTTTCGTCGATTGGAATAAAGCATGTTTTCCTCTGCATTGTAGAAGGATGCTTGTTGAGGCAACTTTATGGTTTTTGATTTTAAAAAAAAAGTTGGATTATGATGACATTGTTATACATTCCTGGATTATGGTTACATTTTTATACATGCATGCTTCAGCTGTGACTCTGAAGGCTTTAGATGCTGTTTATCACTCTGCACTAAGATTTATTACCAGGGATAATTATGATACTCATCGTGAGCTGTATGCTAAGGTTGAGTGGCGCTCCCTCTTTGTAAGGCGTGATAGACATTGGGTTTTTTTTATTTATTAAGCCCCTACTGGTTTTTTACCCCTTTACATCACCCTGTTGCTGTCTTTTAATGCAGGCCCCTATCAAACACACTCAAATGATTGGATTACACTGCAGGTGCCGGCTGTTTTTACTGAGCTTGGAAAATCCAGTTTTTCTTACTGTGTACCTACCACCTGGAATAATATGTATAACAATCTAAAGCTTACCTCATTTTTATCATTAGGATTTTTCAATTTTTAATTTCATCCTATTTCAATTCCAGCTGTTCTTGTTTTAGTAGATTCATTTGTTTTAAATTTTAACTGTTTTCATCTGCTCTTAAGGTTTCAGTATTTTACGAATTTGGCTTTTTATTACTTGAACTTTTTATCGCTATTTTTATTGTGTGTTCCTTATCTGTGTCTCTTGATGCCTTGGATCTTTTAGTTGTTTTTTTTTACTCGGCTACATTGTATATGAGGTCTCTACCTCAATGTATTTCTGAGTTGAAACAATGGTTATATAAGTACATATCATTCAAACTTTATTTTTGTCTGTATTTTGTTATGGTCATTTATTACATTAAACATAGAAAATAAAGATAGATTTATTTTCAATTACAATTATCAGGTAGAGCCTCACACAGATTTATTTGAAATGTGGTGACCTTGCTTAATGATGACCTACTTTAATTAAAACTCTGTTGTTGGAGATGTGACAGGGAGTGAAAAATGCAATACACCAAGTTCAAGGAAATGACATAGTCCATAAACTAAATTAATAATTATGCAGCGTTTTTGCAAAATCATATATTTTACTTTGGTAGCAAATATTGCCCCCTATGCCACAGTACAGGTCCACAGCATGGGGACTAGAAACCACTGGCTTAGAGGGTTTCACACTAGAGTCTAAGGGGGTTTTAAATACTGTGTTATCTTTAACCCTTTCATATACATCAATTTAATCAGTGTAGACAATAAAATGATAGCAAGGGTTTTGGCATTGAGATTTTTGGTTATACATGCTGATTAAATAGACTTTGTCAATGGTT